>NC_085137.1:136474379-136782712 GCF_035046485.1 Aedes albopictus
AAGTTCTTCAGATGATCGCTATGAGTGTGGGCATCAACTACTCTTCAGTTCGAACTACTTGTTTGGCCAGGACTACAAAACGTAACCTTGATGATCGGCTCCGCTCCATCTCAGGTAATGGTACTTTTGGTACCGATTTTAGCCAGAACGGCATCTCGCATGACTAGCGCCTCTAGCAGCTTCTGACTCCACTGGTACGCGAAAAAGCTTCTCCATTCCACGGCCCAGACATTGAAGTCACCGACTATTACCACCGGCCTTTATCCTCTCAGCATGGTCATCATACATTCATACAGCATCTGCGTGAATTGCTTGCTCGACCACCCTGGAGACGCATAACAGCTACAGAAGAAGATCCAGTTTAGTTCGGCAACCAAGAAGCCTTCGTAGATAGTAGACACCAACTCCTAGAAGGGGTACCCTTCGTCCACATCGCTGCCATTTTCAGGACCCATCCACGATCCAGTTGTTGTTACCGGTGGTTTCTCAACAAGCTAAATTAAAGAAGATAGGTTATCCAGATCGCCAACAACGTTGCCCGTTGTTGGATTGCGGTGTTGTGGCACTTTTCACGTTGTGATATTTTTGGCGATGCCGGGTTGAAACACCAAACAACACCGATCAACTCCAACAACAACAAACAACACCAAGCAACAGCAACTACCTACCCCCCTATCTCCCCCTCTCCCCGCGCGTCTCTCGCCAATAAAATGATCAACTCAGACAACCTATTTTTTTACGGCAACCTTGAATCTTAATTGTGTGTCACCACCACAAGGTGTGTTTGCGCGGGGTAATAGACTTTGCAGGGCTGGTTCCGAGTTGTTTCTATATGAATTGATCCCGGAGGAATTGTGGCGGAATTTCCGGAGAAATCATCAGCATTATAGCTCAAATCACGAAAGAACTCCGACAGCAATCACAGAGAAATTCGACCAGAAATCCCGCAAGAATTCCAGCAAATTATTCTCAGAGAATTTCTAGCAAAATTTCCAGAGAAATTCTAGCAGAGAAATTGTTGGCAGAATTTCCAGAGAAATTCTAGCAGAGGAATTGGCAGAATTTTCGGAGGAGTCATAACAGAGTTCTCGGAGGAAATTCTGCTAGAATTCTACCATAAATTCCATACGAATTCTAGCAGAATTCTCGTAGGAATTCTAGTAAAATTCCCAGAGAAGTTCTACCGGCAATCCCAGAGGAATTATAGTAGAACTGCAGGAGGAATTCTAGCAAAATTCCCAGAGAAATCATAGCAGAACTTTAGCTGAAATCCCAGAGGAATTCTAGTAGAATCTTCAAAGTAATTTTAACAAAATTCCATGAAAAATTTTAGGATTATTTTCAGAGGAATTCTAAAAGAATCCCCAGAGGATTTCTTGTAGAACTCTCAGAGGAATTGTAGCAGAATTCCCAGAGGAATTCTAGAAGAGCTTCCAGAGGAATTGAAGCAGAATTCCCAAGCGAAGCTCCCGAAGAAATTCTCGTAGAATTCCCAGAGGAGATCTTGCTGAATTTCACGAAGATTTGTTGCGGAATTTTCAGTGGAATTCCCAGAGAAATTGTAGCAGAATTTCCAGAGGAATTCTAGCAGAATTCCCAGAGGAATTCTAACAGAATTCCCAGAGGAATTTTGGCAGAATTTCAAGAGGAATTCTAGCAGAATTTCAGAGAAATGGTAGCAGAATTTTCAGAGGAGTTCTAACAAAATTCCTAGAGGAATTCTAGCATTATTACCAGAGGAATTCTAGCAGTATTCGTAGAGGAATTCTAGCATAACTCCCAGAGCGATTCCGGCAGAATTCCCAGAATAATTGTAGCAGAATTCCAAGAGGTATTGTAGCAGGTTTCCCAAAGAAATTCTGCTGGAATTCCTCTGAGAATGCTGCTAGAGTTCTTGTGGGATTTCTGCTGAAATTTTTCCGGAAACTCTGCTTGAATTCCTCCGAGGATTTCGTCTCTGGAATTCTGCTAGAGTTGCACTGCGAATTCTGCTAGAATTACATTGGGAATTCTGCTAGAATTCTACTGAGTATTCTGCTAGAATTCCGAAGAGACCATGTGAATAAGCTTCCTGATAGCTTATTGACCTCACGTGATACATTAAAATCGAAGACAAAATAACAAGTATTAACCGTTATGTGGCCGGCTAACTTTTTGCTTTTTTCTACACCGTGTATTTTAAATGGGTGCTGGGTACCCGGGAACCCTGCCGGCCACATAAGGGTTAAACAAACGAGATATATCACGAATAGGCTCGTGAGCGTTGTAGTTGGTGCTTGCTGACGGAAGATTGAGGAACGGATGAGATCTCAGACTACGTCGACGAATGTTAATATGCAGCATTCCAAGCAGAGTGGGACAATCGATGTTACCTTGCAGGAGATCTCCAATAAAGCTGACTTTGGCCACATTGCGTTTTGCACTAAAAGTTTCCAAATTGATAAGCTGGCAGCGACTCTCGTAGCTTGGCAATACTTGAGGATTCCTCCATCTGAGATAACGTAACGCAAAACGAATGAATTTTCGCTGAACTCTTTCAATGCGTTGAATATCGTTGTCGTAATAAGGGGCCCAGACGACTGCCGAGTACTCCAGGATGGGCCGCACAATTGACAATATAGCGTCTTCACGCAGTAGATGTCTTTGAAATTTTTGGCAAAGCGAAAGAGGAAACCAAGTTGCGACGATACTTTCGCCATGACATAGGCGACGTGGTCTTTGAATATCAGTTTCGAGTCAAGCAGAACTCCTCCTTGACTGTCGATTCGCGCTTCAACCGGACACCTTCCAAAACGTAGTCAAAGTGGAAAATAGACTTTTTACGACCGAATGAAATGACAGAGCATTCCGACACATTTAGTGACATCCGATTTAAAGAACACCATACGGCAAAAGTTCCTACCTGTCGTTGCAGAAACAACTTGATGGCCACTTTGAAACTGGCGTATCAGGTACGACGAAAAGCATGTCAGGTTGGAGGTCGTCGATCGTTTTGAAACAAATCCGTGCTGATCCTCAGATATATAATGTGCGTAATCTTGGACTAACTCGTTTAAAACGATCATTTCCAGCAACTTCGATGTGGCGCACAAAGAAGCAATACCTCTGTAGTTTGACACAGCTATAAAAGCCTTTCCTAAAAACAGGAAAATCGAGTGACTGTTTCCAGCAATTGGAACAAACACCGGTCTCCAGGGAAAGGTTGAAAACGGTTGTCAGCGGCACGGCAAGGGCGCTCAAACAACGTTAACGAGTGAAGGGATGTCATCCGGACCACATCCGGTGGAGGATTTCAAATCTTTACCGGCGATAATTACGGCATCGTTGGCGATACACTAAACCTCTATTTAGGTAGGATCAATTTAGGTAAAATCTATTTAGGTCCCTCCATTTAGGTAACGTTACCTAAATGGAATTTGATTGTGTTCAGACCAGTTGGAGTACTTAATTTTAGGTATAAGGTTCGCATACGGGAAAGAAATAGTGAGTGGTGTTAAGCGGATGTGGGGAGAGGGGAGGAGGGATGCAATGTTGAGATATGCCCTTTAACCCCCCCTCCCTTCCATGCAGTGTTGAAAAGTGTCAGTATCCAGCGTCATTTCCAGCTGAAATTGAGATCATTCAATTTCAATCAATCAATTCAATCATTCAATTGATATCAGCTCCAGCATTGATGACGTCAAACTCGATCACTCACCTGTTTTTATTTTGGCCACCAAACCCAACATAGACCCAACAGTTGTTCGATGTTGGTCCAACAATGGCCCGACATACGATAAAAATTGACCCGACATTCAATAATTTTTCAGTCTGGTGGAATTTTGCAGAGGTTTTCGTGTTTCGTGCCCAGCTAGTCATTTGAATGACAATTCTGATCTAAGACCCTCCAAAAACCCCCAAAAACGCCCCTGAAGCCCCTTCCCTCCTGAAACACCTTGAAAACCATCTGAAACTCCCTCCACATGACCCAAACATGACCTCCTTTAAATCTCCTAGGAACTCTCTCCTCCTAAACTTCTTTGCAACCTTGTACTCCATTTAGGTAATAAACAGAATCCATTTATGTAATGAATCCATTTAGGTAAAAATTCTACACACTCAGATTCGATTACCGAAGTCGGTAAAATTTTACTGAGTTTTTGAACAGCAGAGTTAACTCAGTAATATTTTCTAAGTACCGAAAACTCAGTGAAGCAAAAAACATCATGCTGTCAAAATAAAAGCTGACTTAGTCAGTAATAGTTACTGTCTTTTTCGGTATCTTTTTTGTTTACTTATTTTTTTACTGACTTTTTCAGTTCTAAAAAAGCTTTTGGTCCCTCCCCAGTTTCATGTTTTCTAAATCTTTCAATTTCCATTTGTTTCCAGCATCCGATGTATGTAGTTGCTTCTGCCAGATTTGCATGAAAAGATTGCAAACGCCGTAAAGTACAGAAGTTTGCCACAATTCCAGTAGAATGAATTCGGTGTATATTGAAAAGCAACGCACAAGGCCGCTGGAGTATCCTGCCGGTACACAACCCGTGCAGCAGCTGTAGTGGCTGAACCGAAAGCTGCCTAATCAATTATTCCCGGTAGATGTTCCCGTTTTATGCCTCCTAATACTTACCAAAAAAGCTGCATTAGCGCATGAATCGGAATAATTAAATATTAAATAAGAATCTTCTCTTATTCTGAAGATATTTCGATGCCGTCGTTGAATCTGGATCAGATGAAGATGAAGCTCTCTTTGGAAATATTATTTTGACAGCTAGATGCGTGCGCAGCTCAGTGTTTACATGTTATTTTGACGAAAACTCAGTGAAAGTGATCTTATGCCGAAAAGTCGGTACGGTTTTACTGACTTTTGATTCTTTTCAGTAAATCTGATTTTTTGCTGAATTGTCGGTATGCAATTTTACGGTGTTCAGTAAAACGTCAAAAAGTATTGCTGAAGATCAGTAATATTGAATGAAAAAGCTGAAAACTCAGTACTTTTTGTATTTTGCGGATCATAAACCGTAAAATAAATTACCGAACAGGGAGACCAAGATTGAGTGTGTATGTAGGCAGTCCCGACTCGTTACCTAAATATAGGTTTTGGTGTAGCAAACTGCACTCCAGATGTTGGAAAACTGAGAACATTTTGTGTTGCGTTGACAACGTCCTGCGGGTAAAGTTGCTCATAAACGAAGACGCTACTGCATTGAATGAAGAAAGTTGTGCAGTCTACAATCACAAATAGTGATGACATCCATTCCACAAGCTATATAAGCTACTTTTACGGCCCACTCTACCCGTCTTTCCGGGACGATTGCGAGCGCCGCCTGGTAGCTCCTCACCTGACGGCTTATGCAATTGCTGGTCGTAAGCAGTAGCGTCCGCCACACTTTTGAGGCTACCCGCGAAAGCAAAGGCCTTCATCTGGGTAGACGTCGGAACCTTTGACTTCACTGGTTCTGGCCGTGGTCACTTAAAAAGTATAATAAGGGCCTGCCTGAGGTCCTTACTGGTGTACCCTGGTTACCCCTTAGGTTGCGTTAACAATCTAACATCTTTTACAACCCTTCAATCAGTCATTCCTCGGTACAGGTCACTTGGCAACTTGAATTTGGGTGAGTAGTTTCATTCTTAGCCGGCAAAACGGGGGGGGGGGGGGGGGAACAGACACAGGACTACCGACAATGACCACGCTGTCCCAATAAACACATATATCCGATGAGGTAAGGTTTGTTCCCGAATTTCTGTCGCTATCGGCTTTAGATGACATCGACGATGGAGCTTCACGTTGGAGATACAATTGTACGGCCACCATGAACGAAATATATACCGCAGACATCTATTCACGTACGAGTTAAAAATTCGGATTTTGGTGCATTGACTAATCTGACTGTTTTTTCATGCATTTCTTAAAAACGCAAAGGCAGAACCCGTCTTCTTGATCCGCACATCTATGTAGATATTGGTGCCGCAATCTGCCGCCAGTTAGCTACCAAGATATTGGCAGCTTTTACCATTCTCCACTGTTTGCCCAGCTACCGTAAAGCTGGAAGGGTTGCACGTGTTCACACCCGACGATTAGGTCTTGTTGACGTTGATGGTGAGACCTACCGCTGAGGAGCGATTGACAAGATCATCGAGCTAGCTCTGTATATCTATGCTAGGAGTGCAACGTCATCAGCCAAATCGAAGTCATTTTGGTGCTCCATGGTAACAGCAACCCACGATTTGGTTCACGATCGATCGCACCTACCAAGATCTCATCGATTACGATGCGGTGATAATATACATCCATGCTTACTCCAGCGATGACCCGGAAGAGATCGGACAAGACACCGTTGTGTACTCTGCACGAAAATGCCCTGTACTGTGCTTCAATGAGGCCGATGATTTTCTCAGGGACACCCTTGCGCTTGAGGGCTTCTCATATGTTTTCGTTAGGGGCTGTCCATAAACTACGTAGTCTTTTTTTCGGTCATCTCAGACCCCCTCTTCCCTCCTCGGGTTTTGCATGTTAGAATAGTACAGTGCATAATTAATTTTATGGGAATGGGATGTCTTGTTGTATCGCCCAATATATATACTTATATAAATATATAAACTTATGAAACATTGCATAATTTGTCTTGTTTAGACATGCTCTACTCACTCCACTCTACTATAATTCAGAAAATTACAAATAAATGCCACCAATTCACCAAAAACTTCTATAATAATTCAATATTCCGCAAACATATATCACATCTGCATCTGCACGTTTTTTCAATCTTTTCATCTCTTCTCATCTATCATTGTCATTTAGATTGACGTATTCCTTGCTTTAATAATACAATCAAACGTCGGGCAAATCAACACCGTACCGTTCAGCTCCGGTGGTCCGAACACTCCCCAGCCCATAAACCCTGGTCATGCTGCCTACAGGAAGTATTTCCAGGTTTATCGCCTACCTCCAGAACCACTAATTTCGCAACCGGTCGTCTAAAGGTTCCTCCGTTCGTTCTAACTACAGCTTGTCGAATACGTCCATCAACGCCACTGAAAACTTCCTCAACTATGCCACGAACCCCTGTAGCACCTTTTCCGTCATCCATGACGAAAACCAAGTCGCCCACCTTCAACGATCTGCCATCTACATTCCACTTGCTTCGCTGATTCAGTGTTGACAGATATTCTTTACACCATCTCGTCCAGAATTCATTCGCCAGCGCCAAGGACCGCTTGTAGCTGCTCCTCAGTTCTTCTGCTACGCATATTGACGTTTGAAAAGGGTGATGCTGTCCTGAAGAAGATCCGAGCAGGAAATGGTTCGGGGTAATCATGTCAAATTCGGCGTCCTCTGTTCCCGAGTAAGTCAACGGACGTGCGTTGACCAAAAATTCTGCTTCAGCCAAGGTCGTGACCAAGATCTCATCGGTCATCCTCCGTCCATCACTCAAAGCCGTCATCGCTTCCTTGACGGACCGCACCATCCGCTCCCATACTCCGCCCATGTGAGGAGCAGATGGTGGGTTGAAGGTCCATTTCGTATTCGAGCCAGTGAAAGTGTTTGCGCAATCCCGGCCAATCCTCTTCAACTCCTCCAGTAACTCTCGACTGGCCCCCTGGAAATTCGTACCATTGTCCGAAAATATTTCGACGGGGGTCCCGCGCCGACTGATGAATCGCCTTATTGCGTGCTTACAGGACTCTGTGCTCAGGCTGTACGCCACTTCACAGTGGACAGCTCGCACGACCAGGCACGTGAAAAGTGCAACGTAGCGTTTTTCCTTGCGCCTTCCCACGGTAACATCGATTGGCCCGAAGTAGTCGAGTCCTACGTAACTGAATGCTCGCTCGAAAGGTTGCATCCGCTGAATGGGTAGTGGGGCCATCCTAGGCACCATTGGTTTGGTTTTGCGTAGTCGACACTTCAAGCAGTTACCGATCACCTTGCCAACTGCTGTCCGTAGCTTCGGAATGAAGTACCCTTGCCTCACTTCGTTCACTACTATTTCCTTTGAGCCATGTGCATACCTGATGTGGAAATCCTCCAGTAGCTTCTTTGTAATGATGTGATTTCTCGGCAGTATGACCGGGAATCGAGTACTAACCGCGGTGAATACCGCTGGAGCTGTCCTGCCTTCCATTGGAATAACGTCATCATCGTCCAAAAATGGCGAAGTTTTGCATAACTGGCTCGACCTTTCGATACACACCCACTGATCAAATGGAAGTTCCCTGTTCCTCTTGAGAGTCTTCACTTCGTCCGGGAATGCGTCGGCCTGTGCCATCCGCCACAGCAAACATTCCGCTTTCGCTAACTCGTCCTGCTGTATTTCCACCAGCACGGCTGACATAGACGATTTCGTATCCTCAGCGGTTCTCAAAGCTTCGATTGGTAGACCAGCAAGTCTACGCCTGCAGTTCGAAATAAAACGGTACACCACAGCCACCGTTCTCAGAAGAATCTTCCACTTCGAAATGCGAGTCACGTCAATGATGGGCTGCGTGATGGCAATATGATGGAACAAATAACATGCTCTGAGTTCCTCGGTCACCGTCGACTTAATCTGAGGTTGCTCCGGCCACAAATCCATCGGTTGATGAAGAAAAGGCGGTCCGTTAAACCATCTGCCTTCCGGCTCCATTGTAGTTCCCGGCCCCCACTTCGTCATATCGTCGGCCACATTCTGCTTGGATGGAACGTACCTCCAGTTATTGATCTCCGTCGTGTGTAATATTTCTGCAATCCGGTGCGGTTTGTACTTCCGGTTGTCTGACCGAATCCAAGAGAGCACCGTAGTCGAGTCTACCCACAGAAATTGCTCCTGAAATGGAACAGGCAAGGTTGCCAACAGCGTATTCATCAGCCTTGCACCGATTACCGCAGCTTGCAGTTCCAGTCGAGGCGTCGAAGTCAGCTTCAGAGGGGCAACCTTGGCTTTAGAACCCACCAGAGAACAGCGGATGTCTCCCGCTACTTGATAGCGCAGATATGCGACGCAACCGTAGGCATCGTATCCAGCGTCGCAGAAGATGTGTAGCTGAACTGAAGATATGTTCTTGATGGATTCGTCCCCAAAGAAACAACGTTGTACTTTCACCGTCTCGATGTTTGGAAGAACTCTCGTCCAGCTGATCCACCTTTCGAAGATTTCATCCGTCACCGGTTCGTCCCACTCCGTCCCGCTTCTCCAGGTCTCCTGGATGATGATCTTGCCATGCACCAGCAAGGGAGAGAGGAATCCTACTGGGTAGTAGAAGCTCATGACGCACTGCAAAATGATGCGTTTGGTCGGTCGAACTTCGTCCACAAGGTATGGAGTCAACTTTTCTTTCAGCCCCATACTGAAGATGAACACGTCTTCCTTGGGCTCCCAAAGCAATCCTAGCACTCGCTCAGATTCCATCGATTTGTCGTAGCAAAGTGCCTTAGTGGACCTATTTTCCTCTCCCAGCGCTGTGAGCACTTTAGGTGAATTACTCACCCAGTTGCGGATTTCAAAACCTCCGAGCAAATGGACTTCCCTTACTTCCCGTGCTCGCTGAATCGCTTCGTCTTCGCTGTCCGCACTATCAAAATAGTCATCGACATAATGACGCTTGAGGATGGCATCTGCGGCGGCTGGAAACTGACAAGCATGCTCACGTGCATTAGTGTGCTTCGTGAAGTGAGCGTTGCACGGTGAGCACTTAGCTCCGAATATGACGACGTCCATGATGTACACGTCCGGATTTTTGGAAATCAGGCCAAACATTTCAATAGGTCCTATCTGCATTTGAGAGACTCTCTTTGTTCTCTTTCTCTTTCAATTATTGCAATGTAATGGTACACTTTTCAACTATTTTTGCAGTACAAATCAAAAGACGATTGGTTTAACCATCGTCCAATGCAAGGAGACAATAATAATACAAATAAACAGCTGAGCTATTAACGAAAGAGAGGGAAACCAAAGAGAACCTCTCTTTTGCAGATTGGACCTTTAGACATGTTTGGCCTGAAATGTCTGGCCGGAATAGGAATTTTTGGAAACGTGTATCTGGTTGACGCATCCGAATCTGAAGAAACATTTCCTTTACATCGCCTCCGAATCCGACTCGTCGACCTCTGAAGTGGTTGATGATGTCTAGCAGGGAAACCAACATATCGGGGCCTTTGAGCAGCATGTCATTAAGAGACGTTCCGCCCGCCTTGGCAGCAGCATCCAGAGTTAATCGAATCTTCCCTGTTTTTTTCGGGTTGACCACTACGTTTAAAGGCAAGTACCACTCTTGCCCCGGTTTGCTGCTTCGAAGTTCTCCGGGTAACGCTTTGTGGGCATACCCTTTTTCAACAAAGCCTTCAATCTCTTCGGCGACCTTGACTTGCAGGTCCGGATTTTTTCGGAAACGTTGCTCCAGTTGTTGCATACGCCGGTAAGCCATCGAGTAGCTGTCCGGCATCTGAACTTTGTCGGTTCGCCACAAAAGGCCGGTTTCGAACCGATTCCCGACACGCTTCGTAGTAGCCTCCAATATTCCTCGTGCCCTGCGGTCTTCCTCGGATTCCACACGATACGGACAAGCAATTCCAGCCTCTTCCATGGTGAAGTAGTTCTTCAACGACTGGTCCATCGAAATATCGCATTGGTGTACGCCACAATATCCTTCTGAACTACTTGAGATTACAGGTCCACTAACTGTCCATCCAAGTTTGCAGCGCAGGCCGACTGGTTCTCCCGTTCTCCCGATTCGTGATTCTATCGGAGCCATCAAGTCGAGATTGTCTGAGCCGATCAAGACAGTAGGTTCAGCGTTCACTTGATCCTCGACAAACAATCCTTGAAGATATTCGAACTTCGCAATCAAGTCGATGAAGCTCACACTCTGTTTGGGCAAATTCAATCGTTCCACGGTGTGCACATCTTCCAGCAAATATCGCGTGGGTGATCCTTTTCCTGACATGGTCAGACGTACGTTCATCGAGGTTCTTTCGGTCCTGGTAACTCCCGAAGTCCACTTCAAATCCAGTGGTCTGACCGCTCCTTTAAGTCCCAGCTTCTTCGCCATGCTGCTCTCCAATAGCGTCCTGGACGAACCCTCGTCCAAGAAGGCAAAGGTTGCAACTTCCTTCGATCCGTTGATGAGGGTGACTGGTACGACGCGGAAGACGACAGACGATTTGTTGATTCGCTGATGCACCATGCAATTCAATTCCTCCGGTTTCTCAGCCTGGTGTAGTAGAGCATGGTGTTTTGCATTGCAGCCCTGGACGTTACACAACATCTTATTGCGACAACGCATGGTTCCATGGCTGTACAGGCATACCTCGCATAGCTGTCGATCCCTTACCAGTTGAAGACGTTCCTTCGGTGCCAGTCTTTTGAATTGCTCACAATTTCGCGCGCGATGCCCGACCTTAGAGCATGTTGCGCACAACTTGTCATCGCCTGATTTAGCACCTTCTGACTTAGTAGTAACATTAGGTCCCATCTCACTGTGCGTGTGCACGTACCCTTTTGGCTTTGTAGACGATTTCCTCTCCGATTTCGTCGAGGGTTCAGACGACGCATTTAGAAGGGTCACTTCACTAGCTTCGTCCACCAACTTCTCCATGAAGTCGCCGAAGGTGCGAATGGACACTTGATTTTCGTTCTTCTTGAAGCGTACCCACTCCAGCTTGAAACTGGCAGGTAGCTTCTCTACCATCTCCTCCAGCAGGACGGGATTTCGGAGGTGATCCTGTTGGTTGGCGGCGTCCAAGTGGTCGCACAACTGTTGCACGGCAATCCCGAACTTGATGATGGTATCCAATCGATCAGACTTCGGGGCATCTATCATTCGTACTTTAGCGATCAGTGAACGAATTAGGACTTCTGGTTTCCCGTAGACACGACGCAAAGTTTCGATAACCTTTGGAACGTTTGCTGGTAGCACCAGCCTGCTGCGGACGATTTCCAACGCTGGACCTTTTAGGCTCTCCTGCAGCCTAATAAGGTTTTCCACATCCGAAAACCCGCACGCGGCGTTCGAGTTCTCATACGAACTAATGAAGATGGGCCATTCCTCCGCCGCTCCAGAAAACGCCGGCAATCGTTTAGGCCACACTTGCCTCGCTGAAATTTGACTTGGACTTGGACCACCCAGCGGTTCGATCACCGGACCGGGTCGCAATTCTCTCGAGACTAACGGCTGATTCACCAGCGGAACTTGAAGATTGGCCTGCTGTGCTGGCAGGCTGTGCGCAATCGAACCTGGCGGGACTATTTGCCACAGGGCAGGCATAACCGACGATCCTCCATGATATGACCCTTGAATTACAGATTGACTCCGCCCCAGCCCGTGTGGGCTTGACACCGACCCCTCAGGATCTGGAATGGATGGTACGTGGCAAGGTAGATTTCTTTCGAGTTGGATTCCGTCCGCTACTGTATTCTTCCGTGTTGACAATCTTGATTCCGGGCGACCGAACGGCGTTACTGTGTAGGACGCTCCGTGCCCTACAGCGTTGCTGAAACCTACATTCGGGATCGAAGGCAAACTGTAGGCCTTGCTGGGACCAAAATTCCCCTCGGCCTCTCGCTGACTGTCGATCCACTTTCTTGTCCTGCTTATGCTGCTGGTCACCGAGTTACTGACCTCACTACCGTCGTCTTCTTCGTCCTCAAGACACAATGCCATTACCTCATACCGCTTCCGCATGTATTCTTGCTGCAAAGCGTACTCCTCGTCCAACCGTTTAAGTTCCAGCTCCCGGAACCGACGTCTCGATGACGTGGAACTACCTCCACTTCGATGCCGTCGAGATCTAACCAGCAGGCATTCCTTACAGCACCAGGGGTGGTCCTTTATCGACTCGTCGACGTTGGCACACATGTAGTGGAACCACTTTCCACATTCGTCGCAAGCCACCATACCATGATCAGCGGAGGGTGATTGCTGGCACAACTCGCATAGGCAATAGCTGTCGTTCATAGGCTGTTTGTGGGCCATCGTTTGCTGCCGAAAGCAATCTTTGAGATTGTTCGGACTCGTGTGTAGGTAGAAAAAACTTCCCTGAAGCGGTTTAGGGTAATTCGCTCAAAGCTGGGAAATATATATTTGTAGAGTTATTGTATGTTTTAGGTTATGTATAAAGCATCTTACATTGGTTTTTCCCTCTGCAGACGATCCCACTATACGAGCTCAGAACGATATCTATCAAAGATCCCACTGTGGGTTTTGCATGTTAGAATAGTACAGTACATAATTAATTTTAAGAAGAAACTTACGAATTAAGAGAAAATGAATGGGATGTCTTGTTGTATCGCCCAATAAAGTTTGCCGTAATGCCTAATCTGTATAATATAAACTCATGAAACATTGCATAATTTGTCTTGTTTAGACATGTTCTACTCACTCCACTCTACTATAATTCAGCAAATTACAAATAAATGCCACCAATTCACCAAAAACTTCTATAATAATTCAATATTCCGCAAACATATATCACATCTGCATCTGCACGTTTTTTTCAATCTTTTCATCTCTTCTCATCTATCATTGTCATTTAGATTGACGTATTCCTTGCTTTAATAATACAATCAAACGTCGGGCAAATCAACACCGTACCGTTCAGCCCCGGTGGTCCGAACAGAGCGTTTCACTTCCTTCTCGGGAGCCCAATAGCTCTGGCGGGCTGCGGTTTTGGCTCCTCATCTTTTCGCTTGCTCTATCGCGGCTTTGGCGTTCCGTTGCACCTTTATCTTCCTCCAGGTATGATCTGTGATCCACTTCTTTCTCCGGCTACGTAGCTCACCCAAATTATTCTCGCCGGTGGCGATGAAGGCGTCCTTGAGCAATGCGCAGCCGAATCTCGCCGATTAGGAGTTAATCATCGAACGCAATGTCGGCACCACGTTTCTTCCGCAAATCAGCAAGGCTCCGTCTCCGTTTTACGCTGATGCAGTTGTGGTCGATTTGATTTTCCGTGACGCCATCACGGGAAACCCATGTCACTTTGTTCACTGGTCGACGAGGAAAGAGCGATCTCCGAATCACCATGTCATTGTTGCCACAAAATGCTGCTAACAGATCACCGTTTTCGCTCATTTCTCCGACACCATGACGTCCCACAACGTGCTCATAGTCCGAGTTGTCGCAACCAACCTTCGCGTTGAAGTCTCTCATAAGGATCTTAATATACCCTTTTTGGAATCTTATCTACGACAGCATTCTGTTGGCTGTGAGAGTTCTCTTTGTCCTGAATTTCGGCAGTACAGGTTGGTGCGTAACATTGGATCATGGTATGGTTTCTAACCCGTATTCTGAATCGGGCTACAATCATCCTCTTATTAATAGGTTCCCACTTCATGAGCAAAGCTTGGGCGTGAGCGCTGAGCAGGAAATCAACTCCACGGTGGTGAGGAGCGTGTTCACATCGTAGACAAGAGTATAGTAGAATTTGACCCAACTCCAATCTGTGTTCTCTAAAGTTCGGCCGACACACTATGCTCAGTCCTAGGATCTCATGCTTCATATGGCATGCCTCCTCATTGGCTAGTTGTGCCACTTTACCCTGCTGGGCTAGGGTAAATACTTTCCAATTTCCAATTGTTGTTCGCTGTTTCGCGCTGAAAGTCGTTGCCGTTGAATCAGTTCGTAATCTGTAACGATTTTAGGTTTTCGGAAACAGTAGGTTGTTGGCCTAATGTCCCCTATCCACCGCTTTGGGGCTGCCACCTTAGGTATAGCTTCCGGTGGAGGAGCATTTCATCTCAGCCGCTGGATGCCAGAACAGATGCTGTTTGAGCCGCACCTCTTTTGTGAACATATGCTCGGGACGTACATCCTCAATCTAGCTGAATTCAGAAGGACAACAGTGCCCAGACTGCACTACCAGCTAAACACACAACTCTTAGCTGGCGGTCTTTGTCATCGCTTGACCCGCGGAAGCATGAGGTAGGAACTTGTGAGGACCGGAGCTATGTGGGACGCTCTCCTCGTCGTCTCACAAATTTGCAGCCTATTTCCATCGCAGCACGTGGATTTCTTTTCGCACTTTAAATCTCAATTTGTTCATCAAGCTCATGTTACTTCTATGTACATGGATTTCAATGCATTCCAAACATTTTTCAAAAAGACTTTTTTTAATTTTGTATCAATATTTTCCCTTGAAAGGACAAACAACTCTCATCGCTTGCCTGCAACTGATAAAGCAATTTGTCACACTGGCAGTCCATCTCGGTTCGCAGCTGACCATCATCCCTCCAGGCCCATCCCGAAAATTGCGCTCTCGCCAACTTCAAGTGTGAACCAATTTGTCAAGGGTACCTGCCTGCCTGCCGGCTTGCCAGTGCCAGAGTCAACTCAACGTTTTCCAAAACGATCTCATCATTTTTTTTGCCGCATGTTCGTGTCACTCTGCTGCCTGTTATCACCGGTCAACCATCTTGCGCTCACCATCAGATCGTGGCATTATTGATTTGGGACAATAAATATTATGAGTGTTCAGTGCCCTTTCTCGAGCTCCGGTCGATGTGCCTTGTAATTACGCCTCATCGCCGAATGGTTCCGATGCAACTTCAGCACAACCATCGACACCAGCAGCAGCAGCAACAGTTTCGTAGATTTGTATGTTTTCATAGTGATGCGGACGATAAGATCAACACGCAGGCAAGACTTTCTTGCGAAGGATCCTTTTCCGATCGTTTGTAGTTTTTCGGTTGGTTGGTTTGCGTGCATGGGACTGTAATTATTCGACACCTGATCACCGGGAAGGATCGGTGAACTTTTTTTTCGGTTTGAGATTGGGTTCGAATCGGGCTGTGGCTAATCTCTAGAATTAGAACTAATTTTTGTTTATATTGATTGCTTTTCCCCGAAAGAAGGTGGAGTGCATTAGCAACTGCAGGTTGATTAGCGTTGATTAGTATTAGGTGAAAATGCAGCTGGTCTGGAGGTAATTGGGGGAATGGATTATAATTCGTGGAATAATTGTGACCGGTTCTGATCGAGATCGAATCTCCAAACGATCCGTTTATTCATTCAAGTTATTCGGATATCGATTGGAATGGTATAGCAACCGTCACGACTCATTCATCTTACCTTATGTGCTAGGGAAAGAAACCATCAATGATAATCCTACGACGAATTCAGCCCAACCCGAAGCTTGCCACCCCTTTGATGAGCTGTCATTAGATTATGGATTGTTGGTGTGCGAGAGAGATAAAGACAGATCGTCCAGACAGGAGAACGACTCAACCCATGCCCATGAAGGGGGTGATCGCGATAACAAGTTGAATTGCTGCCGTCTTAGACGTCGCTGTTGGTAGCTCTCGTAACTCAGCATTCCTTCATATGTTGACTGCGAACACGCCGTGCAGCTTGTCGGTTGTTAAGGGTATGCGATATGCAGTTTTATTTACCTTTAGTCGAACCGAAACGGTATATTTCACATTTATGTGTTTAATACAGCAATTTGTGATACTTTCTCAAATTCTATGCTGCCGTCGATCATGGATTGCAAGAGAGTTCGAGGGGTAATATCAGGATGGATTCATGGGTGAACACGCTATACGCGAACCAGATGTTTGCTATCCGACACGTGTTGCACAAATGCCGTGAATACAACGTGCCCACACATCACTTGTTCATCGATTTCAAATCAGCGTATGGATCGAATGATGTACCTAGTTCGAGTTTCAGAGACACTCTCGAGTTCCTTCGAATCTCGCAGAGGGTTACGGGTTGTGTTAGCCGTGTGGAACGCTAGCTCTTCTTATTGCATAGCTGCTTTTTGTTTCTGGGTCAGTGAGTGCAGTCAAATCATGACTCAATATTGTCCTCACCTCCCACAATTTCCTCTGTACTAGAAGTAGACCACTTCTGCAGCGATGAACGTATTATGAGACATACTTGTTCGTTGCCGTGTCTTCAGATTGTTCAATATACGCTGGTTCGCAAAACAATGCAACCTTTCGTTGAATATTTTCAGTATCCCCGATCAGCTCTATCCTCATGCAGGCAAAGTAACTGCGAATCGCGTACATACATATTATCGTGGTTCAAAAAATCGTTTTTGCCCCACACTGCTTGTTCGATTCCTAACCAGATTATATGCCTTCTCCCAAAATTTGAGCTCATTTGGTTGAAAATTGAGACTGCACAAGCCCTTCGAAATTTGTATGGGAATTACTATTGGAAAACGATATTTTTTATTCAATCGACCGTAGCATTTCCCCAAGTACCCTAGTGGGTTAGTTGATGCTTGGTAATCCTAGGCTACTCTATCAGCTACAACTTTGCCGAAGACCGCATTCAAATCGGACGCCTCATTAATTAGTTATCGATTTGTATCCAACTGGAGAAACTTTAACAGTGATCCTCCATCTTCCCAGCAGGCAACATTGCTGCATATGGCTGCATAAAGCGTAAAGAGACCTCCTGGAATCCCCATAAAACACTCTTGAGACCTTAATCATAAAGGAAATTTCCTTGATTTCCTAGGGGCATAAATGGTGATTGACAGAGGAAGCTCTCAGTTAATAACGGTGGAAATGCTCATAGATCACTGCTGAGAAGCAGGCTTTGTCCCAGTGGGGGCGTTACGCCAAGTAGAATAAGAATTCATGAGACCTCCCCCTAGTACCCCCTGGGAACCCCTATAACGCCCCTGAGACTCCCTGGTACGCCCCTGAGACCTCATAAAGTGCTCCTGAGGTCCCATGTAACTCCGCTAAGATCCACTGAAACGTTCCTGAGATCCCTTTGAAATCCCCGTGAGACCCCCGGAGACACACCTGATACCCACTTAAACGCTCCCAAGACTTCGAGATATCTAATGGTGCCCCCTAAACCCCCTGAAACGCCTATGATACTCTTTGGAACTCCTCTGAAAACTTTTAAAAACCTCAAACCCCTTGGAACCTCAGAGCTCCCTGAAACCATGTGGATCCCCCTGAGACAAGGGCGTAGCCAGCTTTTCGGTCAGGGGGGGGGGTCTAGCATCCTTCGTAAATATGTACCTACTAGCTTTTATAACTAAACGCAACCCGATTAAATTGAATATAATAACATTATATTCTAAAAGCTTTATTTAACCCTTAACCCTGTTGTATTTTGTATAAAACGTTAAAAAAAATTGCCTGATCTACACAAATCAACGTGGTGCTGGTACTGGTAGCGGTGACCAATTTCTGGAAGATTAAGGATTTTTATTTACTCGTGCATTATTTTGCTCTGATTTTTTTTGTCAATGTCTACAAATCATTCATCAGAAATAATAGCCGAACTCTTTTGGAAATCACGAATTCTTTTGAGGATAAACCTTGAATTTCCTGATTCGTGTATGCGTCCATTAATCTTCCAACACTATTTGCTGGAGAAATTCCCTCAGAAATTTTTGAATTTCAGAAGGAATTTCTGTAAGAATTTCAGAAAATAATCCTGTACGAATTCCTGGATAAATTATGGGAGGAATACCTAGTGAAATTTCTGAACAGATCTCATGAGGAAATCCTGGATAAATTTCTGGAGGATTCCTTGGAGGAAACTCTGGAGAAATTCCTGGAGGAATTTTGGATGGAATCCCTAGTAAAATTTCATAAGAAATCTCTTTAAAAATCCTAGAGGAAATCTTAGAGAAATTTGTGAAGGAATCCTTGGAGGAATGCCTGTAGAAACTTCTGAGCAAATTCCTGGCGTAATTCCTGGAGGAATTTTTGGATTAGACCCAGCAGGAGTTCCTGGAGAATTTCCTTGAGAAATTTTATGGGTAAATTCTTGGAATCCCTAGGAGAATTCCGGGAGGAATTCCTGAAGAAATCTCAAGAGGAATTCTGGGAGGAATTGCTGGAGAAATTTCTGACAAATTCCTTGAGAAATTCCCTTGAGGATTTCCTCAAAGAACCCTTGGAGGAATTTCTGGAGGATTCCCTAGTGGAATCTCTGTGAATATCCTTCGAAAAATTCGTGGAGAAATCCCTGAAGTAATTCCTGGAAGAATCTCTGGAGGAATGTCTGGAGGGATCCCTGAAAATTTCCTCAACGTATTCCTGGAGAATTTCCTGGAAGAATCTCTGAAGAAATCTCAAGAGGATTTCCAGGAGAAATTCCTGGACGAATTGCTGGCATAGTTCCTGAAGGATGCCAGGAGTATTCCGGAAAAAAATCCTTTGGTATTTCCTGGAGGTGTATTCCTGAAGAAATTTTCTGGGTCAATTCCTAGATAACATCCCGAAGAAATAAATGGAGGAGTTTCTGGTGGTATTCCTGTGGAAATTTCTGGAGGAATCTCTAGAGATATTGCTGAAAGAATTACTGGATCAATATCTAGAGGAATCTCCAGAAGAATTCTGGGAGATTTCTGTTTCTTTTTCTGTTATTTTTCTATTTCTGAAAGAACCCCTTGAGAGATTCCTGGAGGAATTTTTAGCTAGTGCAGTTCTCGAAGGAATTCCTGAAGCAATCCGTGGGGTTATCCTTGAATAAATTTGTGAAGAAATCCCTGGAGGAATCTCTGGAGGAATCTCTGAAAAATTTCTGGATAATATTCTTGAAGAATTTCTGAAGAAATCTCTAGAGGATTTCCTGGAAGAATCTTTGGAGAAACTTCTGGAGGATTTCCTGGAGGAATCTTCAAAGAATTTCCTGAAGAGATTTTTCATGAAGAAATCTCTGGAGGAATCCCTTAAGCAATTCCTGATGGAATCTCGGCAGAAATTCCTGGAAAAATACCTAGAGGAATTGTTGACATAATTTCTGAAAGATGTCTAGGAGCAATTCCGGGAGCAATTCCTGGGGGAGTTCCTGATGAAATTACTGTGGTTATTTCTGGAGAAATTCCTGGATAAAATCCTGGAGGACTACCTGGAGAAATTACTAGAGGTATTCCTTTGGGAATTGCTGGAGGAATCTTTAAGATAAATTCTTGGAAGAATTACTCGATGAATTTTTAGAGAAATTCTGGGAGATTTCTATTTCTATTCTTTTATTTTTCTATTTCTGAAAAAATCCCTTGATAAAATCCTGGAGGAATTTGTACCGGAATTTCCAGATGAACTCTTGGTTAAATCTTTGAAGAAATGCCTGAAGGAATCTCTGGGGTAAAGTTCCTGGGGGAATCCCTGAAAAAATATTGATGGTATTCCTCCAGGAATTTCCTGGAAGAATTTATGAAGAAATCCCTAGCGGATTTCCAGGAAGAATCCTTCTGGAGGATTTCCTGGAGGAATCTTCGGAGGATTTCCTGGAGGAATCCCTGAAAAATTCCTGAGGGTATTCTTGGAGAATTTTCTGTAAAAAATCACCAGAAGAATATCTGTAGAAATTGTTGACATAATTTCTGAAGGAGTGGAGCGGACCTGGTGTGATGGTTAGAACACTTGACTATCACGCCGAGGACCTGGGATCGAATCCCACTCCCGACAAACTCGCAAAATGTGAGTTCTTCCTTCGGAAGGGAAGTAAAGCATGGGTCCCAAGATGAACAAGCCTAGGGCTAAAAATCTCGTTGATACAGATAAAAAAAAAATTCTGAAGGATGTCCAGCAGCAATTCCTGGATCAATTCCTAAAGAAATTGCTGGAGATATTCCTTAAGACATTCTTGGGATATTTCCTGAAGAATTTCCTGGAATAGTTCCTGGAGAAATTCCTGGATGAAATCCTTGAGGAATGCCCGGAGGAATTGTTGGAAGTTCTCCTTTGGGAATTGCTTGCGGAATCCTTGAAGGAATCTCTGGAGGAGCTCCATCAACAACTTCTGGATAAATTTCTGGGGGAGTCTATAGAGGAGCTCTGGGAGAAATTTCTGAAAATATCCCGTGAGAAATTCCCGGAGGGATTTCAAGAGAAATCTCTGGAGGAATTCCTGGAGAAATCTCTGTAAAAATCCCTGGAAAAATCCCTGAAGAAGTTCCTGGACGAGTTTTTAGCGGAATTTCTAGATAAATATCTGTTGCGATTCCTGGAGGGAAAACTGGAAGATTTCTTGGTGGAATTTCTGGAAAAATTCCAGAAGGTATTCCTAGAAAAAATTCTGGAAGAATTTCTGAAGGAATCCCTGAAGGATTTCCTAGAGTAACTCCTGGATGAATTGCTAACATAATTTATGATGGAGTTCCTTGATTAATTCTTGGTGTAGTTCCTGGAGGAATCCAGGAAACGTTCCTGAA
The DNA here is from genome assembly GCF_035046485.1 of Aedes albopictus. NCBI lineage: Eukaryota > Metazoa > Arthropoda > Insecta > Diptera > Culicidae > Aedes > Aedes albopictus. Next base: position 136,495,471 of record NC_085137.1, read on the forward strand.
GGTATTCATGGAGAATATTCTTGAACAATTTCTGGAGAAATCCCTAGGGGATTTCCTGGAAGAATCCTTGGATAAACTTCTGCAGGATTTCCTGGTGGAATCTTCAAAGAATTTCCTGAAAAGATACCATGGAAAAATCTCTGGAGGAATCCCTTAAGCAATTCCTGATCGAATATCGGGAGAAATTCCTGGAGAAATACCTAGAGGGATTGCTGACATAATTTCTGCAAGATGTCCAAGAGCAATTCCTAGAGAAGTTACTGGAGAAATTCCTGGATAAAATCCTGGAGGAATGCCTGAAGAAATTCCTGGAGGTATTCCTTTGGGAATTTCTGGAGGAATCTCTAAGAGAATTCTTGGCAGAATTACTAGATGAATTGCTAGAAGAATTCTGGGAATTTTCTATTTCTATTCTATTATTTTTCTATTTCTGAAAAAATCCCTTTATGAATTCTTGGATATGTCCTCGAAGGAATTCCTGAAGAAATCCTTGGAGGAATCCTAGAAGAAGTTTGTAAAGAAGTCCCTGGGGGATCCCTGAAAAAATACTGATGGTATTCCTCTAGGAATTTCCTGCAAGAATTATGAAGAAATCTCCAGAGCATTTCCAGGAAGAAACTTTAGAGGAACTTCTATGGGATTTATGGATTAATTTCTGGGGGAATCTCTAGAGGAGCTCTGGGAGAAATTTCTGAAAAAATCGCCTGAGAAATTCCCGGAGGGATTTCTAGAGAAATCTGCGGAGGAATTTCTGGAGAAATCCTCGAACGAATTTCTGAAGAAATCCCTGGAAAAATCACTAAAAAAGTTTCTGGAGGAGTTTTTAGTGCAAGTCCTGGAGGAATGCCTGTAGAAATTCCTGGAAGGAATACTGGAAGATTTCTTGACGGAATCTCTTGAAAAATCCAAAATGTATTCCTAGAAAAAATCCTGGAAAAACTTCTGAAGGAATCTCTGAAGGATTTCATGGAGCAATTCCTAGAGGAATTCCTGAAGAAATTTGTGGATGAATCTCTTAGGGAATTGTTATAGGAATACCAGAAATAATTCCATAGGAAATCGCAGATGGAGGTCTTGAACAAATTCGGAAAGAATCTTTAGGAGATTTTCTGAAGAAACTCCAGAAGGAAACCCGGAAGAAATTTCAAGAGGAATTACTTAGAGAATCCCTAAGCAGTTCCTGGAGGAAGTACTGAATCAATTCCTAGAAAAGTTCCTTAAAAATACAAAGAGGAATTACTGGAGGAACCCTAAAAAGACTTAGAGGTATCTCTGAAGAAATTCATGGAAAAACCTCAGTAAAAATTTTTGAAGAAATTGCAGATGGAATCCTTGGAGAAATCCTGAAGGAATTCAAAGAAGAGTTCGTGGAAGAACTCCTTGGGGAATCCCTGTAGCAGTTCCTGAAGAAACCCCAGGAGAAATCCTGGGGAATTCCTAAACAGTTCCTGGAAGAAGTATTGGATTATTTTTTGGAATAGTTCCTGAAAGAATTCCAAGAAAAACTACTGAGGGAATTCTAAAAAGTGTTCTTGGGGAACCCTTGGAGGATTTTTTTAAATAATTCCTGGAGTTATTTCTGAGAGAAACACAGAAGATATTCCCGAGTGAATCCTTGGAGGAATGCTTGAAGGAAAACCTAGAGAATCCCGGAAGCAATCCCTAGATGAATTCCTTAGGAAATCTCAGGAAAGCTTTATTAACAAATTCCTGGAAGAATTTCTGTAGGAAAAAAATGAAAGCATCCATGTCTGCAAAAATTTTTGGACGAATTATTGTAGGAATCTTTGGATGGACTCCCAAAAGAATGTTTTGTACAATGATTTAAGGAACTCCTGGAAATTCCTGGAGGAATCATCGAAAAAAGCACTGGAACAATCACTGATGGAACTTCTAAAGATATCCCAGGAGAAATTCCCAGAGGAATGTCTGGTGAAACCCATGCAGGAATTCTTGAAAAACTCTCTGGAGCAATCCACTGAAGGAAGCTATGAAAAATTCCTGGAGGAATTCATAGATGTATCTTTGCAGAAGTATCTGTAAAAAACTGAAGGAATCGTGGGAGGAATTCTCGAATCATTTCTTGGAACAAACCCTAAAAAACTATCTGAACCCTGCAGGATGTCCAGGGAAGAATTCACGAAAGGACATGTCCATTGAGGAATTTCTGAAAGAATCATTGGAAAAGTTTCTGAATAATTACCTGAAAGAGTTTCTGGAGATGTCCTTGAAAGAATTTGTAAAGAAACCCCAGGTATTATTCTCTTAGCATGACGTTTGTTTGAATTGAATACAAGGGAAAATTCGTGTAGCAGTAGCACATAATTCTACAAAGTGCTTCTTTTTCCCTACCGGAAACATGGCTTGCTGTTTTTGTATTCCTTGAATAAACATCACAAAATTTAATCAATCAACCAAGCTTGTTATGTGGTTAAATTTTATGATAAGATTGAAATAGATCTCTTGGAGAAATACTTGGCGAAATTTCCTGTGATTCTCAAGAAAAAAAAGGTTTGATAATTGTGGATAAAAACCTCAATTATAAGAATAGTCTAGAGAATAGTTTTTTTTAAATATTTTTTTTCTGGAACTCTTGAATTATTGATAACCTTTGAGTCGGCTCGAATTTAAAAAAAAAATGTCGACCAGGGGGGGGGGGTCAGGACCCCTTCCCTGCCCCCCTCTGGCTACGCCCTTGCCCTGAGACGTCCCTTAGACCCCGTTAAATACCCCTGAAACCCTCTGGGATCATCTTAAAACGCCACTGCCCAGTCAACCATTTTGCACTTTTGATGAAGTTAATGTCCATGTTATGTGTACGTACTTTTACGCGGTAAAGCTACATCGCATAAGATGAAGTAAAAGTGTCTTATGCGCACAAAAGTGGAGGTGCTATATGTGCATTAGTGGGACAATATTAACGCTATATGACTTGAAGTGGTTTTAATACGATGTACGGTGTACACTATTGCGAAGTAATATAGCATCTTAGGCGACTTAAATCGTATGATACGCGGCTTACCCAAAAATTTCGAACTGCTGGCAAAGGTGCAAAAATCTATAATATTCAATGAAATGTTACGGTTCACTTTATTGTTAGTTGTTGTGCTGGGGGGAATCAAAATCAAGAAGACAGTTTATTTCTGGTGGAGGTCTGGGTCCAGAAGGGGTATTTACCGTCATTGATATATTTGCTTATGCAAAATAGGGGGATTCACTTAACAGCTTAAACTGATCAAACTGATTAAACGTCGCGATCACCAAGGCAATCTTTGATTATTTCATTCGCAAAATCATGAAACATTTCAAATAAGCAGAAAATCATGGCTTACGCAGTAATTTAATCTGTTTAGTGAGTACCCCTAATATTAGTTCTGAGGTAGGTGCTATAATTAAAGTATTTAAAAACAACCTATATAAAGAGAGGTTTACTTTTTAAGTGTTTTTCACAGTTACATATACATATACATATATATATTGATGTCTATGCTATGTTATACATACAGGGTGTTAGGTTCCTGAGTGCAAACTTTTTAAAGGGTGATAGAGGACCATAAATGGTGAAAAAAATTGTTCTACGCATATGGTCAAATCTCAACCGTTACGTAGCTATTGAACTCCCCATGTTTTTGTCTCTTATTGCCTTAACTGGCTATAACTTTAAAATGGTCAAACTTATCACAGTTTTTGCCCTTATTCGAAAAATTATTGAACTTTCTATCAAATGGCGTCTTTGAACCTATTGGTTTAGTTAAATAACTAAGTTTTCTAGAGCAAATAGCTCAAAAGTAGTGTGTTTTAATTTGTTTTTGACAATTATCTTTGGAAAATGCGTAATAATTTAAAAATTTTTCTTTGGCAAAGTTGTGGCCCCTGTTCCACTCTACAATTCGTTCTATGACATCAAACTTCTATCTCTTATCGTTTTCTTGCAAATTCGATTTAAACATCGCATTTCAGATCATAAATTTGAAATCGTCAAGGTAAGCTCTTTCTTGCGCACTGTGCAGCACATTTAAATCAAAATTGCAAGAAAACGATAAGAGTTAGAAGTTTGGCGTCAGAGAACGAATTGTAGGAAGGAACAGGGGCCACAACTTTGCTTAAGAAAGAATTTTAATTCATCACGCATGTTCCAAAGATAATTGACATAAACCAATTAAAACACACTATTTTTTGCTATTTTGCTCTAGAAAACTTAGTTATTTAACTAAACCAATCGATTCAAAATGCCATTTGATAGAAAATTCAATAATCTTGCGAATAAGGGCAAAAAAAACTGCGATAAGTTTGACCATTTTAAAGTTATAGCCAGTTAAGGCAATAAGAGTCAAAAACATGGGGAGTTCAATAACTACGTAACGGTTGAGATTTGACCATATGCGTAGAACAATTTTTTTCACCATTTATGGTCCTCTATCACCCTTTAAAAAGTTTGCACTCAGGAACCTAACACCATGTATGTATAACATAGCATAGACATCAATGATCAATAGTCTCATATACAACCAACATACCGTTTACCCTTGATCGACCAATAAATATGCAGTGGCATTTTTTTTTATACCAACCCTCAACGATGCGTCCACCATACAAATTATTTCCAACACACGTCCGAATCAATCAACTACGTATTTCAAAAACATCACCCCACGCAATCACCGTTGCGTCAGCTACCGTCAAAGTCACGCTGATCCCGTGTGGCACCCCCCATCGGTGAACGATTCGTTCGTGATCACAGCTTCCCGATAACAATTAGCTCCTCCGACTGACTGACTGACTGAGCAGCCTTAGAGTAACTGACTGAACCACGTCACAATGGGGGATTTCGAATCCGATTCCGGGGATCCATCTTCCTCTTCAGGGCACGACCAACCGTCGAACCCGCATGTCCATCGAAGACAGGTAGGATTCGAAGAAAGAAAACTATTTGCTGCGTTTGGGGCTCGAAGGCCCGGTCGGTTGTCGTTGTCAGAGAGCTTCGGTGCCCCAACCAATAAGCATCTAATCAATCAAATTTCTTGGGTGGTGGTCCGAATTAATCTTGACCCGTCGGCAAGCCAAGTTGGATTTGTTTGGTTTGGCTTGGCTTGGTGTGCTCGAGGGAACGACGAAGTGCGAGCTTGAAGAATTCGGTTTGGATCGTGATCGCCGCAGCACACTCATTCAACTTGTCGAACTTGACAAAGAACGTGAGGACTCAACAATAGGGGGAAAAGACACCAACTTAGCAGCGGTATGTGTAAAGATGATTATCCTCCAAAATTGCTGATCTTAATTGTCTGATTGTACACTTTTACGGAAAAAGTCAGCCAATGACATTAGAACGATATTCGGCTATTTGGTGGTTGGTTCACAAATGGATGGCACCTCGACACCAACTCATAGAAGGTAATCATTTCATGGGCATAGGAATGAGAGACCGACAAGAGTATCCATTACGGAATTGGCTCAATCCAACAGTCGTTTAAAGAGTAATTAGGCTCCAGATTACAATACGGGGTGTTTGACTATTCGTATGATTTCTACAAAATAGAATATTTGGAAATTAAAGGCAAAGTGATAAGTCTACACTCTTAGAAAATATCATGTAAATTTAAGTTCACTTGGATGCACATAAAAGGAGCGGCCCGTTTGACACAACGTCTTCTATCACAAATAAAGTCGAGCTAGCAATCGCTAGAGCCGAAGCGAGAGGTACAACATATGTAAGTAAAATAATGAACTGGATTCGAACTCTGGTCCACTGATTGAGAGCCACGTACTATACCCTTCGGCTATATCACCAAGTTATGAGATAAACGATAAATGTAAAACTGTTTCTACCTATCTGGTCAGATAAGTTTGTTGACATCTTGTGCAATCAACTCGAACTTACATGATGGATGTAAAATTGAGTCAAATTTGCCATTCAGTCATAAAATGTTTACGTACGTTGATGGTTTACGTCACGTGTAAATTCCTAATTTTTTAAGAGTGTAGAATATAAACGGATACGCAGCTTTTCTATGTAGGCGAAACAAGAATTGTTACCAGCTGAACGTTTCGGTATGGCACGGTAGCAGCTGGTACAGTGGTTCAGACATCTTGTAAGGTCCTTCAGCTTCCTGCCATGCAGCTCCGATCACTACTCCTAGTTGAAATCGGCTGGGATACGATCAACCTTAGGGAAGAACTCACCAACTAACCAACCGCGGTGGGAACTTTGGATATATACAGACAGGGACGGAGGGTTTACCTCGGCAAACTTAGTGGATACTGCACCGAAACGAAGGACCCCAGCGAACAAATAGAACTTGCGATTGGAAGCTCGGTACGTGGAACTTCAGATCTCTCAATTTCATCGGGAGCACCCGGATACTTGAGCATGAGCGTGAGCATAGATGACCGTTAGAGTGGGTCATCGTTTATATGGAAAAATGAAAAATTAAATGGTATCCCATCAGATCAAAGCTTTTTTGATCCCATTTCAGAACCCAAATAAGTGTGCAAAATTTGGTCACGATCGATTATGTCTACGTTTTGCGCATCGCGTTTGAAGTTTGTATGGGGTTTTACATGGGAAACACCCTTTTTTGCATTTCCCTTATAACAAGCTCGAATTTTTCTAAAACCGAGTAATCGATGAAGTGAAAACATAGCCTAGGGTATTCTGAAAAACTTTGTCGAAGACCGCGATGCTTATCAAAAAAGTTATAGCGTTGGAATTGCTTGGCATGATTTTGTTGTTATTGTTATTCCTTTACATGTTAAAACATAAACACATGCATGCGGTTTGTTGGTTATAACTATTTTCTCAAGCATCGGATCGCTTCGCGGTCTTCAACAAAGTTTTTCAGAACATCCTAGGCTATCAATTTACAGTATCGGTTGAAAAGTTTCAGAAAAACTTTTTCAACTTATGGCTAAAATTCAAAAAAGTATGTTTTCCCATACAAAATCCCATACAAATTTCAACTGCAATGCGCAAAGTGTAGACGCAACCGATCGTGCTCAAATTTTGCACAGATACTCAGGACCCGAAACGGAACCAAAAAAGCTTTGATCTGAGAAAACGGTTCCGATGACCCACACTAATGACCGTACAATTTGTAATTACTACTCCGTGATGGACCAGAACAATCGAAATTGCACAGGGAACCAACAAACGAAGCTTGGGAGTAGCTGCCGCTCTCAATGTGCATTTTCGAGAATTCAAAACTTTATTAAGGCAATAACGGCGCCGGCCACGTCCTCGCGGTCATCGAGGAAGTGAAGGAATGTTAGTAGTGTGACGTATATTGCTACTAGAGACCGAGTTCATCTCATCTTCTTCACGACTGTCACGGGAAAGAGTTTTTGTTAGTGGAGAGGAAGGGAAGTCATATGATCTGAATTCACTTTGGTAAGTAATGTGATTCATGTAACATTTATTTGAATCAACACACGTATTCATTATGACTAAAACATTACACATGCCCATACCGAAGATGACGAACCATTCAAATTATTTTGTCAATATTTATGCTAGAACAATGTATAATAACAAAAGGTGATCTTGTACCAACTTTTCAAACCCTCTGAGTAGAATACCCTCTTCGAATGAGCGTAATCAGTTTCGTACCTTTTAATTCCGCCATAATTGCTTATCCTTTGACAGATACGCGTATTTCGACTACCACTTGTAATCTTCCTCAGTATCAGTTATCCACTGAGGATAACTGACGCTGAGGAAGATTACAAGTGGTAGTCGAAATACGCGTATCTGTCAAAGGATAAGCAATTATGGCGGAATTAAAAGGTACAAAACTGTTTACACTCATTCGAAAAACAAAGGGTGATTTGGAAACTTGCGCCGACACTTACCGTGACAAACCTCCAACACTTGTTGGTTAAATACGCAAATGGTTAGGTTCATCGGAAGCACCCGCATACTTGCCGATAAACTCAAGGACCACGGGTTCGGCATTGTAACATTGTGGAAGGTGTGTTGGACAGGATCAATGGTACGAACCAGATCTGGGAACAGCTTTTATTGTGATGGGCAATATGCAAAGGCACGTGATCGGTTGGTGCCCGATGAACAAAATAATGTACAAGTTGAGGGTCAAGGGCCGGTTATTCAACTTTGTCGTAGTCAATTAGCACAGCCCTCACTCCGACAGTACTGATGATTCTACGCGTAGCTCTAATGAGAGAACAATAGCTGTCCAAGGCACGACGTAAAGATCATCATAGGAAACCTAAATACTCAGGTAGCCAGGCGGAGGAATTCAGACCGTAGCGTAGGTAAGGCCCCAGGTCCGGACGGAGTTCCGAACCTGGCCTTAAAAGCAGCTATTGCAGAGGCTCCCGAGATGTTCAGGTCTGCTATGCAGAAATGCCTGGACGAGGGAGTTTTCCCAGAAGCTTGGAAGAGGCAGAGCCTGGTACTTTTGCCAAAGGCGGGGAAACCACCCGGAGATCCGTCAGCATATAGACCAATATGCTTGATTGACACGGCGGGGAAGGTGCTCGAAAAGATCATCCTAAGAGGAAGGGAATTCGCTTCTGCGCGGTTGTGACTCTGGATGTAAGAAATGCGTTTAATAGCGCCAGCTGGTCTGCTATTGCCGATGCGCTCTTGCGTCTGGGGATACCGGAGTACTTGTACAAGATTCTTAAAAGCTACTTTCAGAATCGCGTACTACCCGAGCACTAGAAAATAGCTGAAGAATAACTAACTCAGGTATGGAAAACCGAATACCTACAACCTGAATGAGGTATTAAGTAGCCCTGCATAAGAGGTAAAATACCTAAAATAATAACTGGTGTGTATTCTGTGCATAACACGTGAATAATGATATCAGGTATGGCAATACCTAAATAATAATAGGAGGTTTTTCCATACAAATAGCGATTTTTCCATAATTGAATAATACCTCAAGCAGTCCTCAACACCAAACCAATAACTTGTTGAGGTATTCTTTCAATACCTACATAATACCAAAATAAGTTATTTTCAATACCTGGACAACCGACCAATACCTTGTCTTGGTTTGATACCTGACTTTAGTATGCTCAAGTTATGTGGCAGTTATTCATTCCTGCTCGGGTAGTCTACGACACGGACGTGGGTCGGAAGTGCTGTCACATAACCTCAGTAGTCCCGCAAGGTTCCATGCTGGGTCCGGTGTTATGGAATGTCATGTACGACGAGGTTTTGAGGTTAGAGTACCCAGTGGGAGTGCAGATTGTCGGATTTGCCGACGACATTACGCTCGAAGTCTACAGTGAAACGATCGAGGAGGTGAAATTGACTACCGACCACTCGATCAAGGTTGTGGAGGCGTGGATGCGGTCCAGAAGCCAGTTCGGCTTCGGAGTCAGTTTGGCTTTCTATTCCGCAGAACCATTACCTGTTCTGTGGCTTAGTTGGTTAAAGCGCCGGTCTAGCGAATACGGAGTCGTGGGTTCGAACGCGATTTTTTTCACAAATTTCATCTCTCAATTTGCCAATTAGCAACATTTCGTGCCTTCTAATTACAAGTTTTTCCAGTATTCTGTCTGGAGATTTATTCAGAGTTTTTTTTTTCAGGAATTCCAGCGTGGGATCTCTGGAGAAATCCATAGCAGAATTTCTCATACAATTTCTTAAGAAATAATGAAGAAAATTCCCTGAAGGATAAATTAATGAAGAAAATCCAAAAAAAAAAAAAAAAACAAAAAAAATGGATAACTTCTGAATGAATTTTTCGAAAGATTTTTTGAAAGAATACTTCGAAGAACCTTTTGATGGTATTCAGAGAAGGATTTCTTAATAAATTCTTTAAAAAATCCCGTAGAATAGATTCTGCAGAAATTTCTATACAATTGCTGAATCTTCTGAATCATCACCGAAAAAAAAAAAAATAATGAAAGAATACCTGAAGTAAGGTCTGAAAAAACCCCAAGCAATCCCTGGAGGAACTTTTTGAGAAATCTCTGGAGTAACTTTCAAATTCTCTTGAGATTTTCAAGCAAAAATTCTGAATGAATGCCTAAGAGAGTCTTTGAAGATTTATATGGAATAATACCTAAGGAAACTTTGGAAAAAAAGAAACAATAATTCTTGAATTCCAGAAAAAAATGTTGCATTCCCAATCGCCCTCGAAAGTGTTAGTGGGAGAGCCGGACTCAACAGCTGGGGCACCATTTCACGAAATCCAGCCAATCCATCTGTGACATGTAGGGGAAATTACCTATTCTCGGTCGTTTTGTTCTCTTCGTCTTTGGGGGTTTTTTGAAACCTATTGAATTCAGAGTTGGTCTCAAATCCTTCCCAACTAAGCAGAATTATATGGCCAAGTTTCAGGCAATTTGGCTGACAAAAACCCCCCATGACGAAGAGAACAAACCTGCCGATAATACCCATTGTCACCCTATATTATTGCTACAACATTTGGAACGGTGTACAACCGCCTGAAACGTAACCCAACAAAGATTAGACTGACGACGAAAATGTTAAAAACAAAGTACATGCTGTCACAGGTGAAACCGCGAACGACAGTCCGAATAAAAAATATAGTAGAAAAACCGAATGTTGTATTGTAACAGGACTATTTACAACCATATTGTTACAATAAACACCACTGTAAAAATAAAAAAATACAAAAACAATAAGATGTAATGCCCTAGTAGCACACAAGTTCTATACAAGTTTATGTAACTTATATATGACTGAATTTGGTCATATAAGAGTTGCATAGACCTATGTAGAACATGTGTGCTACTCGGGTGTAAACACCATACAGTGAATAGTAAGTAAGATTTTTACAATATACTATACGGGTTGTTTAGTATCGTAACAATATAAAAAAATATTTTTCTCCATATATATTTTTTTACAAAACCATACATTTTATTGTAAATGAATTGTTAGAAATACTGATACGTGGGCTTTAATATACCGTACATTGTATGGTACACGTATGGTTTCAAACATTAAAATGTACCGTAAATATATTGTTTTTAATTGAATTTCACTACTGGTTATAAATTTAATCATGGTTTTGGAATGGTTCTTTTTTTGTTATGTTATATTGTTTAACATTAGATAAACCATATAGTGTTATATTATCTCGTCATGTTCCTTCGTTAATGGCAGTTCTAGCCAAACTAACCTAAACTCGTCTAAGTCTGAGTAGCCTCTGATTGCATTAACAGTTGAAGCTTAGGCTCCCATGTCCCACTAGCCAGATAACCGGGTTTTGCAAACTAAGCATTATTTGTGGCAACACTTTGAGCGGCATGATGGAACTATGCCTAGCGCGCTATGTGTTATTAGACCACTAATGTAGTTGCATGAAGTGGGTGACGAGGTACATAAATATAATTACAGCGTGCTTAACCGTTATTGCAATATTGAGGCTCCAGTTTGACTGAACTATGAAATATGTACATAACAACTCATGAGAAAACTGTCAAGTTCGATTCAACTATAAGTTAGGTTAAAAAGCGAAGACGAACTTATATCAGAAGTCGTTCTTATGTTAAAAATGGCTCTACGTCAATGTTGCCAACACTGGCTGCACTGCCGGCAGAGTCAGAAACGATCGGAGACTGCCCCTTTATTTCTTAGCTATTGATAAGCATCGATAAGGCGCAACTGTCTAGAAGGGTTGGGTGACATACTATTATTGGTTGTAAAGTCAGATGGTGAAAACGATACGACAGATTTGCTGTGTCATTGTGGATGTTCTAGATACTGAAATCTTAGCTAATGAAAGGCATTAATCACTTGAATTAGAAATCCCAGTTTAATTATTACAGCAGTTACAGTTCACCTACTACAAATAGTTTAGTGTACAGTCAGTCGGTCTTATTCTGGCCCCTGACACGGCCTATATCAATGCATTGGAATTATGGTAGACAGGATGTCCTGGGCGCTAATAAATAGCGCCCACTGTCAAATGCGAAATCATCAACAATTTTTTGTTTAACGTTTATTTTGGTTTGTTGATCAGTTTTTGGAATCATTTTTTTCACCGCTTATGATCACAAAACACTTCAAACTTGCTTTAATATTAATGTACGGTAAGAGGAGCATGTGATTAGTTGAGTAAAGCAACCCAACAAACACGCATTGTGAATGTGATTTCGTGTGTGACTCACAACATCAAACAAAAGCTGCATTTATTGATTACACGCTCGTTTCGATTTGCACGAATATGAGTATAAGGCAGTAAGATGTTGGCTACGATAAATTTCATTGATGCCAGGGGCCTGGTCTTATTTCTGGTTGAACTGTAAGTAATTCATATTCTTATTTTCGATAATGTTTGAGTTAAATCGCAATCGTTAAAATTTAGGTTGATCATAATCGCACGCTAGCTAAAAATAATTTGTTGGATTCGGTATACGCAGAAGGGCCAATTTGTAAGTTGTGTAACATAATTACTAATTGAATTGTTGTTTGATGAAATAAAATTGCCTTTGCAGCTTCAAGAATTACTACACAGACATAAGTGCGTATTTCTCTGAGGAGTCCGAATAAACGTATCCAACAGTCAAAAATAAATCGCATTTAATTCGGTTGTGGTACAAGGCAAGTTCACATGAGAGAAGAAGAGAAAGAATCGTGTTGAACTCATCCACTGATTTACGGTAATCTGGCCTGCGTCTTTCCGGGTTGACCTTCATTCGTATTCCTCTCATCGCACTCTACATACCTAGCCCGCCATGTCTCTTGGATATGCAGTCCTTAGGACACCTGGTTTACCACTATTTAAACATGTTATTGACTTTAAATAGATGTTTCAACTTATTCACTTTTTCTCTTTCATTTCATTTGCAACAAAAATGTCACGAACATCAACAAAACAAAGCACGGAAAAAATCATAAACTGAATAAATAATTAAAAATGCACGGAAAAGATTGTTTCGGAATAGTGAATGGTTCAAACGTAAGAAAAACAGTATAATATATTGTTACATAAAGATGGGATGTAAATGTATAGTACATAGCTACCAATGTGTACAGCTTTTAGCGAACCATTCCATTACTATACACTATATTGTAGCTGGTACACTGTATGGTACAGGAATGGATTTCACCAAATACCCTATGGTTAGTTTTTATCCGGGAGGGCAAGCCTACACAGCAGTATGTATTACGATAGAGGGGAACACGTTCGTGGTAGGGGAAGATTACGTCTACCTTAAATTCTTGAAATAAATGGAATTCGGGGGCTCCACAAAAATCAGCGGTCGAAAAAGATTGACCCTCGCACCGAATGTACCATGATTAAAGCGTAGGCGTTGTTAAAATCGATGATTCTCTACGGGCTCGAGACCTAAACTATACGACTATACTCAAGAAGACCTGGAGTGCAGCGAGCATGATGGCCGGAACAGTTGCAGGTTGAAAAAGGGGGACACAGTAAACGTTAAATTTCCTGAGGAAGAGCACAAAATAGCGTCAAAGATTGTATAGGCTCTTTCTAGTAGGTTATGTCGTAAAGGTCATACGCATTCCATTTCACGTTTTACAGCACTGCCGACGCACTTATGCGTAATTGATAGTCATTGAACACCCCATGAACGGTCGTCAAATCTTAAATCGAAAACTATACATGTATCTTTTAATCTTTTTTTTCATTACAGGGCGGCAAAATTCTCGCAAATCGCTGCGTATAAATCATTGGGGACCACACCGAATGGACTATTATTGGCAGCAGTCGTGCCATCCGTCTGTCAATCAGCACGGCCGGCGGACTACTTCAGCTTCTGTTCTCGCGGTTGATGTTCCCTACATTACCAATTAAATAAGTACCCATTATGAGTCAGTATATCATTTCTCGCACTTAAAACAGTGCTGCAAGCTCCGATCGTAACCTCACACTACTACTCCTCTTTGGTGACGCATAAATTTAGCACCTCGTGGGTCCTTGGCCCTGTATTTTATTTCTCCGCCTCTGGTGCGGTTTGCGAAGCGCTGCGTAATACGCGACTCGCTCGTTTTCGCCTCGAAGCCTTTTTCTGTTCCTTCTCTGTTAATGATCAATCTTTGCGCTTTCTCCAAGGCGAAATCGAACGAACGACCGGATGGAAAGGTCCTTCACCACTAGCTGCGCGCGTCTTGTTTTATGGATCATCAAACTTTGGCAGCAGCAGCCGAAGGGTCCCGGAGGGACTTGGTTTTGATGAATGTGTATTCTGACGAATGTAATGACTTTTCACACATTAGGAAACACTAATGATTGGCGGCCCTTTGGGGACGACGCCGGAGATGAGTGCCGGAGAATGCGCAACACGACGCGACGGATAGAGATGGGCTCTTCCGGGATGGAATTGGTTTCTTGTGCGTCCGATTTTAGGCCCTGATGATCGTGGGCTCTTCATCATGGGCATTTAATTTGTGGTGACCCGAGGGGAGAATAATAACCAAATGTATACACATACACATACAGTATCGGACAATAAAAATGCACCAAAGCCGTTTTCCCATACAAACTAGTCAACTTTGCATTGTCATATCTCAGTTATTTCTCAACCGATTGTTTTCGGACTTTCTGTGACGAACTACAAAACACTCCAATTTTAGAAAACTATTGAAAAAATTCGGTGATAACTTTTGATACAAAAGTTACATATAGGTTGAATTTTGACAATAAAAATGCACCAAGACAAAAAATGCTATAGCAAAACATGGTCACGTCATATCATTATGGTGTCTTCGGCAAATATGTTTCTTGTGTGGTGATGAATAAATTTGCTGAAGAGACCAACATGATTTGACTTCAGCATTTTTTGCTAAAAATATTTTGTCTTGGTGCATTTTTATTGTCAAAATTCAACCTATCTGTAACTTTTCTATCAATAGTTATCACCGAATTTTTTCAATAGTTTTCAAAAATTGAAACGTTTTGTAGTTCGTCACAGAAAGGCCGAAAACAATCGGTTGAGAAATGATTGAGATATGGCTATCGAAAGTTGACTAGTTTGTATGGAAAAACGGCTTTGGTGCATTTTTATTGTCCGATACTGTAGTTGTTGTTTATGTAACGAGTTGCTCAATGATGTTTCTAACGATTAGCGGTCTTATCTAACGATTTAACTCTAGCGGTTTCATCATAAATTCTTCCATGAAAATTGAAATTATTTTTTCATGTCTTCCTTCAGATACTTCTTCTAGAGATTCGTTTAGAAAATCCTTCGGAAATATCTCCAGAGATTCTTTCAGAAATTAGTACACTCAAATCTCCATTTAGGTGAAATCTATTTAGGTCCCTCCACTTAGGTAATGTTACCTAAATGGAATCTGATTGTCTTCAGAGTAGTTGGAGTGTTTTAGATTAGGGATAAGGTTGGTTTACGGAAGAGGAGCTTAAGTGAGTTTAGGGCGTGCTCAGGGAGAGGAGAGGGGCAATGATGGGGATGAGTCTTTCACCTGAGACCCTTCGAAACCTCCGAAAACACCTGCGTAATGCTACTGAAACCTGCCAAAAATCCTCTAAAGCTTTCGGAAATGCCTTCGAAATGCCCCTAAAACTCCCTCGGACCCCATGTAACGCACCTGAGACTCTCAGAAACCATAAAAACGCCTACATAACACCTGCGTAACGCCTCTGAAACCCGCCGAAAATCCTCTGAAGCTTCCTCAAGTGCCTTCGAAATCCCCCTAAGACTCCTCGGACCCCATGTAACGCACCTGAGACCCTTAGAAACCCCCGAAAACGCTTACATAACGCCTGAGTAACGCTTCTGACACACTCTTGAAATCCTCTAAAGCATATAAAAATGCCTTAGAAATCTCCTCAAAACCCCATCGGATCCCATATAACGCAACTTAGACCCTTCGAAGCCCCCCGGAAACGCCCATGGAACCCCCATGCAACGCCACTGACATCCCCCACCCCCCTCTACTCATGAAATTCCCATGAAAGCTCTCTGAAACCCCGCATGACCCCTCTGAATTTCCAGGCCACTTTCCCTTCTTAAACTTCTTTGCAATCTTCAAATCCATTTAGGCAATAGGGTAAGTGTTCCAATCATGGATATAGTACCAAAATACTCATTTAAACTCCACATTATGCTCAAATTATGGTAGAAATAAATCATTTTCCTTAAAATTTCGGCTTCCTTGCACCCTTTTTCGCTATAGTGTACCAGTTATGGCTAATCCCATAAGGAATGCATGCAAATAGTGTGAAAAGGAACCGAAATTAAAAAATGTAACTATTATTGGTACAGGGTTCCTATCATTGGCACACGCTGTAATAATTACTAAAAGTAGTTTTGGCTCCGTTTCTATATTTTTCCTGTAAAGTGTGGAAACTTAGCTATCTTTTAACATATTGATGAAATCCGTTGGTCTTCTCGTTATTTTTGTTCAAATAGTTTTCCTTGGTAGTGCCATAACTAGTACATCCACCCTAAACTGATTCCATTTAGGTAAAAATTATATCTAGGCAGTCCCGACTCATTACTTAAATAAAGGTTTTGGTGTACAGATATTTCTTCAACGAGTCCACTAGGGAGAACTCCCTGCAGGTATTTGTAGAAAAATGTCTTAAAAAATTCTACTAGAACTGCCAAAGAATAGATTCTGCAGTAATTTTTGCAGCGATTTCTGAGTGAATCTTCGGGGAAATTTCAGAAATTTCATCGGCAAAAATCTGAAAAAAAGTCTAAATAAACCATTATTTCAAAAGATTCCCTTGAAATTTTGCGATATCCCAGCGATAATTTCTGAAAGAGTTCCAGAAAAAAGTATAAATTTCTCAAGGAAAACAGATTTCAAAGAAATTTCTGAATCAATCCTAAAATCTAAAGCAATCTTCTCAAAGAGTTGGAGCTCTGTAAAAAAAATCTCATGGAATTGCATCTTATGAAGAAATCATCAGAGGAATTTCTGGAGAAATCCCTGGAAATATTCATAAACAAATTTTTCGAAAAACTTCTACAAGAACTCCTGGAGAAATATTAAAGAGAAGCTCCTCGAGGATTTTTTTAATATTTGGGGAAATACATGTTTGAACTTTTGCAGCAATCTTTGAAGGAATTTCCTTAAGAATCCCTGAAGCAACCCCAAAATCTACTTATGGAGGATTTTCAGAATAAAAAACCGTGAACTGATTTCAAGATAAATATATTGAGAAATTTCTTGAAAAACTCCTGGAGTAGACCCAATAAAAATTAATCGAGAAATTCCTGAAAGAATCTGTGTAGGAATGAATTTAAAAAAATATATATATATTTTGAAAAACAAACATTGGAGAAGTTTTGGCGGTGTCCAAGGAGGATATCTTAGCGAAAATTCTGAAGAAATATAGTCTAGTAGAATTCTTGGATGAATCCATTGAACAATTCCTGTAAGCTTGGCCCTTCCACGACAAGAGATGAACCAGCCCAAGGCTGAAAGTCTCTAAAATAAAGCGAATTGACAATTACAGAAATATTTCACGATGATGTTTTCGTGGAATAACATTCATCGCGACAACCCCTCTGTTTTATTTCAATACAAACATGTGTACCTTAGAACTCTTTTCCATAGTAATTGTGAGGAGAGAACAAGAGGTTTTTTAAAAAATTCTTTGGTCATTATTTCAGAGCTCATTCGGCAGTTCCTTTAGGAACTTCTCTACCCAGTCAACCAGTGATCGTATAAGATGCTGAATAAGATGATAAAGTGGAGGCGATATGCGTACATTTTATATGCGCCCAAATGGAGGCATGCACGCATATGGCCTCCACGTTATCATTTCATGCAACATCTTTTACGATTACTGGTTGTCTGGGTAGCATTGTCAAGGGAAAATCATGTAATAATTCCTATGAAAATTCCTCAAGCACTTCGTTTCTGAATCCTTTCCAAAATTGCTTCGGCATATTCTTTGAATGGTCCTTCAGAAATTTATTTTTGAATTCTTTAGGAAATTTCTTTTGAAAAGCCTTTGACAACTCCATAGGAATATTTTTTTTGGAAATTGTGTTTGCAATTCTTGAAGATATTTCTTAAAAAAATTCTACGGTCACTTCTTTGGAAATTCCTTCATATTTCTAGGTTACTAGCAAGATTCCTTCGGAAAATGATTCGGTAATTCCATTTTTAAATTCTTTTGAATATTTTTATATTTTTTTGAATTTTCTTTTTGAATTTCTTGGGGAGTTCCTTTTAAAATTCGAAATCTTTTGAATTTTCAAATAAATTATCTGAGAAGTTTATAGTGAAATTGCCAAAAGTTCACAAAAAATAAAACGAAATAATAGTGATAGAAATACTTGAAATTCGTTTTTCTAGTGCCTATGAAGCTTCGTATATTTTGAAAGGGATTATTGCTGTAGGAATTCGAGAAGAAATATTTGGAAATACTAAAACAATATACAATCGAGATTATTACAGAGTATTTACTTATAGTGAATCCCAGACCTATAAAATGTGTATGAAATGTGTATAAAATGGCCTAGGATTGAAAATTTCGTTAATACAGACTAAAAAAACATTTTCTAAACAAATGCGGCCATTACCTTCTATTAACAAGGGCATCGGTGAGTCGCTGGCCAGTCAACAAACCCTTCATAGTTTTTTTACTGCTTCATCAGTTCTTTTGTTAGTTTTTTTGCGATTATTCTGACCATTTTATTTTCAGGTATTTACCAAGAAATCCCTTAGGCAATCCCTCTACGAATTCCTTCGGTAATTCTTGATTAATTTGGTAATTTATTCGCATATTTTGGAAATTCTTTTGGCATTTTTTTAGCAGCATTTTCCGGGTTTTTGGGCATTTTTCCTTAAAATTCTTCACAAATTTTTACAGCAATGCCATTCGGATTTCTGCTAGCAATTCATTTGGGGGTTCTTTCGGCAATCCCTTTTAAAAATCCTTGCCTAAGAAATTCGCAAGTTTCTTTTGTGAATTCCTCCTATAATTCCTACTAATTCAATAGACTGCATCTCCGTGAATTTTGCAGTGATATTTTTGGGAATTTTCACGACAATTTCTTTGAGAATGTTTTCGGCAATAACTTTTAAAATTCGCAGGCAAACATTGTTCAGGGTCTATTTTTGGGAATTTCTTTGAAAATTTCTTCGGCAATTCCTTCAGAACTTTTTTTTACTACTCTTTCGGAAACAGCTACTTTAATTCCTTCATTTATTCCTTTGAGAATGCCTTGTAGAGTACTTCAGCATTTCCATTTTTTTTATATTACTTCAGGAATTCCTTTGACAATTCCCTTAGGTTTTATGACGACAACTTTTTTTTTGAACACTTCTTCGACAATTGTTATGGAAACTCCCGAGGCAATTCAAATGGCATTTTTCAGAATTTTTTACAAAAAAGATCTCCACAGTTAGAGGGAACTTTTGGCAACCGCTGGAAAAAAATCTTAAATTTCTTCTGCATTTCTTCAGTTATGATTTCGGATATCTCTTCGCCAGTTTCTTTGAGATTGTCTACGCAAACGCCTTTGGATCTTGTTTTGAAACATTCTTTGGGAATTTCATCGACAACTTTTTTGAAAACTTTTAGGCCTGTATCTGTTTGAGAAAGGGTCTTGCACCATTTGGGCAGGTGTACCTATTTTGGGCACCTGCGGCTATAACTAAGTCAATTTCAACCCGATCGATTTGAATTTTTGTATAGAGTTAGATACTGCACGTGCCTAACTCTATACAAAAATTCAAATCAATCAGTTCGAAATTGACTTAGTTATAGCGGCAAGTGCCCAAAATAGGTACACCTGCCCAAATAGTACGAGACCCTATTCTAGGTTGTAAATATTTTGTTATGATGGAATTTCTTTTCAGATATTTTATTGAAATTGGTTATGCTGTTTGAAACTATCAGATTTCAAGAACTATGCCCAAGTCGAATATTGTCCTTGGGGTTTCCCTTGATTGATATCCGCTTGCAGACAGAGTATCTTGGTTGTTGTTCATCCCTGGGCGAGTCCCCATCAAGACACTTTTCCGGAGAAGCATTTAGCTTAAAATTTATTTTTAACGATGTTTTTGAACAAATCAAGAGGTTTTGTCACGGATTTTGTACTTGTTTGAAAACGATTTAAAAATTACGGATATTACTTGAATGGCCTTTTCTTGAAATTGTTAAAAAAAGTTAAAAATAAATAATAATAAAAATCGTTGTCAAAAGGCAAATATAATTCAGGTTTTTCTTAGAATTTATTTTAAAAGCTCTTTCACTATTGTGTTTTGCAAACTCCTTTGGAAATAGCTTTGGTAATTCTCTTGAAAATGCCTTGAGGAGTATTTCAGCAATTCCTTTATTATTCTTTTTACTGTCTTTATTAACGAGACTTTCAAGCAATTCCTTTAGGAATTTCTGCGGCATTTTTTTAAATTGTTTGGAATTAAATTTTAAATCCTTCGGCCAATATTATTTTTGGAAATCCTTTCCAATCTCTCTTCAGCATATTGTTGGTGAGGTCCTTCTGTAATTTCTTATTGAATTCTTGAGGAAATTTCTTTTAACATTTCTTCGGAAACTCCATGGGAATCTTTTTCTGAAATTTCATAAGGAATTCCCTCGGTCATTCCTATAGGTATTTCTTTGACAATTTCTTCGAAAGGGCGACAACTTTTCAGGAAGTTTTCGAAAACTTCTACGGTTTTTTTCTCTGACATTTCCAATAAAACAAATTTAGGAAAACGTGATTATTTTGTGAATTCTTTCTGAAATAAAAGAATTGTGTGAGGAGTGGACCTGGTGTGATGGTTAGAACACTTGACTTTCACGCCGAGGACCTGGGATCGAATCCCACTCCCGACAGACTCGCAAAATGTGAGTTCTTCCTTCGGAAGGGAAGTAAACACAGATAAAAAAAAAGAATTGTGTGAAAAATGTCCAGAGATCCTGAATGAATTGCCAAAGTAAGTTGTCGTAGAATCTAGCTGCCCATGAAATTTTCGGAAAATCAGAAGGAATTACCGAAGTGTTTTCAAAAATAGAAGCCGTATGAATCAATAATCTCTGTTTTTTTTTCATGTGTAGGGTATGTGTGCCATCAGAAATCTGACTATCCCATATTCATCCTATTCGAAAACAAGCGATTACGGCACCGATTGATTCCGTTCTTTTTGTTTGTTCTTACTTCTAACAAAAAATAAGAAACAAAACAACCAGCGCTTTAATCCTTTGTTTTTCGTAGGATGAAAATGGGAGCCACATGTTTAATAAGGGAACCAATACCATAGATATTTCCAAACCACTCTGATGTTATGATCCAGAAGAAATTCAGAAACTTCATATTTTTTTCTATTCAGTCATGTTACTTTCCTCTGATCAGGAGGTTTACATGACTTGGGAATGATCGCGCTTCCAGCCGCGTCACCGAATGATGGGAATCTCGTTGCTCTGGGCATCGTTAGCGAGAGAAGAAGTGCCTATACCTGCCTATAACAATTGAAGCGCTTGTGCCTTGTCGTAGAACACAGGAAATCATCAACACAGTTGAAAGCGCGCTGATCACTTTGCTTTAGCTGCCTTGCCTGCCTTGGTTGAGTTGAGGAAAGCCGTTTAGCGATTGATGTGATTGTTCCGTGGATATTTTCTCATAATCCGTAAGTAGAGCGATCGTTTAGGAGCGCGGTTGTCGGTTGTAGATTAAGAAATTAGTTCAAGTGAGGATGGCGCCTATTAGAGAGGCCCCAAATGAGTCTTAATATTTCCGGAGGTAAATTGGAGTTTTCTTTTGTTATAGAATTGTTTCTCAGTTTAATAGTTTGTAATAGACGAGGAAGTACTTATGGTGAGACTTTCTAAACAAATGGTTCCATATCTGGCTGCCCTCATTACCATGAACGAATCCCCCTCAAAATCACAAAAACTGTCATAAACTCCAAAAGAGAAGCAACTTGCTGATGGGTTCATAAATCAACTGACTTCACCAAATTACCAGAAAGACAAGCAAAGACCGAAACGACATTTCGTTGGCAAATCACATTTTTCGTCGGATGATGCCGACTTTGCAGAAACCTTCCTTTCCCATCGGCAGGAGAAATCCCTGTTTGTTTGGAATCCAATTGGTGAGTTTTTCGTCTTCTCAGCGTAATCTCGTTTTCCGGAGCGGAGAAGCCCAAGCTGCTGGCAGAAGATCCACACTGTATTAGAGAACCATTAGATCAACCTGACATATGTCACATGTGTTTTAAATAAAGCATTTTTCATACTGAGAAGTTTGTGTATGGCTCGCTCCGTGTCAGGGTGAAGGGTTGAGGGTGTTTTTCCCATTTTCTCGCTCTTTGTTTTGATTGCCAGCGAAGCGGAACGAACGAACTCTTTTCCTGGCGGCGTGGAGGGAAAATTTGCAGAAGATTCGTTTCCACCACGGCGACCTGCTGCTGCCGTTGTTGTTGTTGTCGTTGAAGGACTAGAAGAATATGTGGCAAAGCGGTGGAAACTGATCCCTAGTGGATGACACCCAAACCGAAAAACAAACCCTTAGCGGATTAGGAAGCTTCTGCCAACGACGGGGAGTAACATACTTGTGAGGATTACACCGAGAAAACCTAATTTTGTTTCAACATCCTTTCCGGCTTTTTGAATTACTTGGAATTTCAAAGTAGCATCAAAATATTCCACTTTAAAATCCGTCTACTATAGAAATCCTCAGAATCCTTGAAGGATCTTGCCAAGAAATTTTTAAAGTTCCACCATTTTATTCTCACGGGAAATCCGCTTGAAAAAAATTACAACATCAGGTACTGAAGCTCTTGAAACTGTAAGGTGTCCAGTGAGCCCAAAAAAAGGGGTGTTTGTGCAGGTCTCAGAGGGGTACTTATGGATACTTTGAGCGGTCTCAGGGATTTCCAGATGGTCTCAAGAACGCTTCAAAGGATCTCAGGGGCTACTTTCTAGGTTTAATCACCGCATGACTTTATCATAATTGAATTTTATTGGCTTTTCTCGGTGAACTTAATACTACTCAAAGAAGGAGGGAGTAACGAAAGTAATGAAAGAAACGGTGGATAGAATCGCAAGTGTGCGACGAGAGAAATTGAATAGAAGTTGAAAATTAACAGAGGGCCATAATTGAACAACACAATCACAACGACGACCCCTTTGCCTAACGCTCTCGTGTTGAACGTTCAACACGAGAGCGTTAGGCAAAGGGGTCGTCGTTGTGATTGTGTTGTTCAATTATGGCCCTCTGTTAATTTTCAACTTCTATTCAATTTCTCTCGTCGCACACTTGCGATTCTATCCACCGTTTCTTTCATTACTTTCGTTACTCCCTCCTTCTTTGAGTAGTATTAAGTTCACCGAGAAAAGCCAATAAAATTCAATTATGGATCTCAGGGGCGTTTATGGTGGTTTCAGAGGGTACCAGGTAATCCCAGTGGCGTTTCAGAGGGTCTCAGGGGGTTTCAGTGGGTCACGAGAAAATTCAGGAGCGTTTAAGGGAGTCTCAGGGTTGTCTCAGGTGGTTTTAAGTAGTTCCATGCGGTCTCACTGGCTTTTGCTTCATAGGTCTCAGGAGCGCTCCAAGTGACCTAACGGGGTTCCAGAGGGCCTCAGAGACGCTTCATAAGGAATTCCAGGGAAGTTCCAGAGGGATTAAAGGGCGATTCAGGGGAAGCATCAGGAGATGTTAGGGGAGTTTCAAGGGATTCCAGGGGGTTTAAGGGGGTACCATGTGGTCTCAGGATCATCGCATGGTTCGAGGGGGTATCAGGCTCGTTTCAGGGGGCTTCAGGTGGTTACAAAAGGGCTCCTGGGTTCTCAGGCCGTTTCAGGTCATTTCAGGGATGATCCAGGGAGACTCAATGGGGTTGCAGGGAGTCTCTGGTGTGTTCCAGGGGATTTCAGTGCACACTAAGATCAGCTCGGTATTTTTCCCATCTTTTTACTGAGTTCTCAACAGCAGATTTAACTCGGTACGCTCGGTTATTTCTTTTGCGGATATTCCGTTAATGAATTACCGAGCTCAGCTAATAAACTGTCAAAAGTTACTGATGCACGATAAATATCGTCACTGGTGAACGGTAAATACGATTACCGAGTGTACCGAGATAAATCTGCTGTTGAAAACTCAGTAAAAAGATGGAAAAAATACTGAACTCGTTGAAAAAAATACTGAGCTGGAACATCTGAATCTTAGTGTGTGGTGTTTCAAGGAGTATCAGAGGCGTTTCAAGGGGTCCCTGGAGGGTGCTGGGGGGCTTTGGGTTGCTTAAAAGGGTCTCAAGAGGCACCAGGGAAATTCCAAAGTGCCTCTGGGGCGCTTTAGGTATTTTTAGGGAGACCCAGTGGATCTCACGGGCATTTTAAAAAGCTGAGATCTCAGGGGCGTATCAAGGGAGTCCCAGGGGTTTTCTAAGGGGTTTCAGATGGTACCATGAGGCATTACAAGGGTCTGAGTTGTCTCAGGGAGTTTCAGGGGCGTTTCGGGAGTCTCAGGGGGTCCAGGGAATCTTTGCATGCTTCAAAGGTCTCATGAGGGTCCAGATAGATCCAGAGGATCACAGGGGCCCTTCAGGGAGTACCAATAGATCGGGACGTTTCAAAGAGTTCCAGGAGATCTTAGGGGTATGCCAAAGGGTACCCATTGGATTTCAGGGGTACAAAGGAGTCTTGGAGGCGCTTCAAGGGATCCCAAGTGGAACGCTTTAAAGGGTCTCATGGAGTTTTGAGGGTGTTGTGGAGGAACTCAGGGCCGTTTAAGGATGTCTCAGGTGTGTTTTAGGGAGTTTTAAAAGCTACCAGGAGATCTCATGGATGTTTCAAGGGGGCCCAAGCAGAGTTGCTATCTGTCACTATCAATGGTAGGCAAACTGCCGATTTTGATAGGCTGACTGCGATCCAAGTCAGCGTGTGCTCTGTTGAGTCACCGCGTCACCGCCACTTTTCTTTTCCCATCACAACTGGAGTGATTACGATGGTGGGTAGATATCACTGACAGACCATCTTTAAAATTCGTTTAAAAATCAAAATAAACACTTAAAGTGATGAAATTTAAATATGTTGTACAGAATAAAAAGTATGATGGTCACAAAACATTTTGAGTTTTGACTAAAATCGCAAAAATATCAGTTCAGTTGCTTTGATAGTGCTCTGGAGTGTTTGGTCAGTATCAAGTCGTTGCCGGTCACTATCGTTTTGATATTGATCGGCCTACAGTGATAGTGACGATGGTGTAAAATCAGTAGTCAACTGACAAGACTGATATTTGGCAGCTCTGGGCGCAAGATGTTCGGATGATACTATGAGGTCTTGGGAGCGTTTCAGAGAGTCTCAGGGGATTTTAGGGGCGTTCCAGGGAGCCTCATTTCCAAAGGGTCCCTCTCGAATACTCTGGGACCCCTTAGAAAGGCCCCTGAGATCTCATGGTGCCCCTTGACAGCCACTGCGACCTTCTTAAACGCCCCGAGATCTTTTGGTACTTCCTGAAACTCCATAAAACCCCCTGGAACACCTCTGAGACAAGCCTGTCACCCCCTTGAAAGACCCTGAAACCTTTTGGTACCCCTTGAAATCCCTTGGGACCTCCTGAACCCCCTTCGGTCCCTCTTTAAACGCCCCTGAGATCTACCAGTATACACTTAAAACCCCTTGAGTCTCCCTTAAAACCCCTGGAGATTTGACTGAAATCTATTCAAGATCTCTAGTAGTTCCTTCAAACATTCCTCCAAGAATTTCTTCTGAGATTCCTTCAAGACTTTCCTTTAGGTATTCCTTTTAAAGGGTTCCTCCTGGATTTCATTCAGAAATTTCTACAGAAATTTCGCAGCCTCCTTTTGGAATTCCTTCAAGATTGGTGCAGGAAACTCTTCAGAGATTAATCCAGTAATTTATTCGAGGAGTCGTTCAGACATTTCTCTAGAAGATCCGTTACAGGTTTCTACTGGTTTTAATTCAAGATTCCTCTAGACGTTCTGCGGAAATTCCTCCAGGAATTCTATAGAAGATTCATCTGGAAATTTCTCCATGGTATCCTCCGAAAAATTCTTTTAGGATTCATTTTTGATTTTTTTTTCAGGAATTCCTCAAACATTTTCTTAAACGATTTTTCTAGGAATTTGAACAGATATTCATCCAGAAGCTGTTCCAGGGATTCATCCAGGTTTTTTTTTTCAAGAAATTACTTAAGAGATTTCTCCCTTAATTCTATGAGGAACTCTCTTGAGTTCATTGAGGAATTTGTCCTGAAATTCCTTGAGTATTTATTTCCAAAACACCATTCAAAAATTCCTCCACGACCTTCTTTTGGGATTCCTCCAGGATCCCTTCAAGTATTTCCCCTTGAATTTCTCGATGAGTTTCTTCTGGAATTCCATGAGGGAATCCTCCTGGAACTTCTTCAGGAATTCCTCCAGGAGCTCTTTCAGAGATTTTTTCCAGGGACCTTGCAGGGGTTTTTCCATGGTATCTTCAAGGATTAATTCAGGAATTTCTCCAAGAATTGTTTGTGGGAATATTTTCGGGAAGGCCTAAGCAATATCTTCAAAAATTCATTTCCTTTTTATCTCTCCAGAGATTCTTCAAGTATTCCCTTAAGAATAACTTCTTCAATTCCAAGGGTTTACCTGGACACCTTTGAGATTTCTACAGGAACTTTTTGAGGGAATTCGTTCTCAAATTCCGTCAGGGAGTTCTTGCTTCAGGGAATTCTCCAGCAACTACTTCATGGATTTCTCCAGGAACTTCTCAAAGATTTTTCTTGTAATTTCTTTGAGGGATTTCTTCTTACGCTCCTTCACGGAGTCCTCCAGGAACTTCTTCAGTGATTTATTCTGGAACTATGTCAGAGATCTCTCTTGGAATTTCTTTAGGAATTTCCTCTAGCATTATTTAAGGTCTATCCAGAATTCCTCTATGAGCTTCTTTAGGGATTTGTTCTCAAATTCCCTCAGAAATTTCTCCAGGAACTCCTTGAAGAATCTTCCATGAATGTCTGCTGCGATTCCTCCGAGATTTTTTCAGGTATTCTTCTATAAATTTCTTTAGAGTTTCTTTCAGGAGTTCCTTCAAGAATTTAATCAGCGATTCTTCTAAGAATTTCGTTAGAGGTTCCAGCAGTATTTTCAGGGATAACTCTAGGATTTTTTTTCCAGAATTTCCTTAGAAGATTTCTCCTGGAATACTTTGAGGAATTTCACTCGGAGTTCTTTGAGGGCTTGTTCCTGGAGCTTTTTTTGCGGGATTTTTTTTTCTGGAATTCGTTAAAGATTTATTCATAAACTTATTTAGGGACTTCTAGAATAACATTTGAAAAGGGCGGAACAACCATTGCAAATTCTCACTTGTTCCGTTCCTCCTGGGCGTATTTCAATATTTTTATGCTAACTTTTCCCGTTAACAGATAGAGGGGAGTCAGATCTATCTGTTACTGGTAAATGATTTCATGAATAATAGGGGGTAAGCCTAGGAGGGATGGGAGAAGCAGAAATTCGAAATGGCTGTTACGCCCTTTTCAAATGTTGGTCTAGACTTCTTCTGGAACTCCTTCGGTGATTTCTGCTTATTTTTTTACGATTTTTGAGCTGTTTCCTCCAGGAATTTTTCAAGAAATTTATCCAGGAATTCTTGAAGGGGTCTCTTCCGGAAATGTTGGAACTATTTATTTTCCAAGATCTCCAACAGCTCCTCCAGGGACTTCTTCTGGGATTCTTCCAGGAATTTCTTGAGGTTTTTCAAGATTTTTTTTCAGAAATGCTGCTTTGAATTCTTCGAGGAGTTTCGTCTGGAGTTCCTAAGGGGTTTTTTTGGAAGTCTTCAAAACTCCTTCAGGAACTCCTCCAGGAATTTCTCGAAGGGTTTTTTCAAGAATTCACCAGGAAGTGCTTCAGGGGTTTCCACGAGATGTTTTAGGGATTTCTTCAGGAATTGCTTCTTGCAATCCTCCATAGCTTATTTCTAAAATTCTTTTTGAGAATTTTGCTAAAACTGCTGGTTTGTTTTCCTGTAACTGCTGAGGCCCTCTGTTCTACCAAGGGTACTCAGGACTGAAAGTAAAAAGAAGTAATTTCTGGAGATATTTTTCCAGGAAACCCTTCAGGGATTCTTTTAATATTTTCAGAAATTTCTCCTGAAATCGTTTGAGAGATTTCCTTGAAATATTTCTCCAGGAACTTCTTCAAGGGTTCCTAAACCAGTTCTTTCATGTATTCACCTAGGATTTTTTTTTTCTAGGATTCCCTTTATAGATTTCTCCTGGAGTTCTTTGAGCAAATTCTTGTGAAATTCTTTGTGGGATTTTTCCTGGAAGATTGTTTCATAAATTCCTTCGAAGACTCGTCTAGAAACTCCTTCGATGATTTTTTGTCAAGAATTTTGCAGGACTTCCTCCAGGAATTTCTTCACAGAATTTCTCTGGTTATATTTAGGTATTGCTCCCGGAAATCTTGGAGATATTTCTTCAGGAGCTCCTTCAGAGAACTGTTTTCTCAAATTTCTTCCAGGATCTCTCCAAAAGGTGTTTCAAAGACTTCTGAAGGAGATCATTCAGGACTCCTTCTGCAATTCCTCCAGGATTTTCCTCATATTTTTCAAGGAATTCCTTCAGAAATTTCTCTCTGAATTCTTTGAGGTACTTCGCCTGGAGCTCCTGGGGATTTTTTTCTGGAATTTATTGAGGGCTCCTCCAGGAACTCCCTCAGGGACTCAAGGATTCACCAAGAAGTGCTTAAGGAATTTTTTAAAGATTTTTTTTCTTGGATTTCTCCTGAAAGTGCTGGATAGTTTTCTGTATTTGCTGCAAATACATTTCCTGTAATCCAGTGATTTTATAAAAAATTCTGCGAGCATTTCTCCAGGAATCTCTTCAGAGATTTCTCCTGAAATTGCTGGAGTGATTTCCCAAGGAGTTCCTTCAAAGATTTCACCTGGACTCCTTCAGAGATTTCTACAGGAGCATCTTCATTGATTCATACAGAAAGATGTTGATGAACTTTTCAGGGATTTTTTTCATGGATTTCACCTAGAATGTCTCCTAAAATCTTTTTGGTATTGCTTCATGATTCCCCAAGAAAATCCGTCAGGAGTTTCTATTAAAGTTCTTAAAGTTCACCAAAAGCCACCTATATAGGTAGCGGTACAGGCAGGGTAGCAAGAGCAGAAAAGAAACGAATCCACCGCAGTATAAAAAATGGCAGTATGAAAAGATTGTGATTGCTGAAGCGCAGGAAACTATGAACAGGAGCGATATGCGGAGGTTTTATGCGACTGTCAATGGCGCGCGGCACAAGCACCCAGGTAACAATTTGATGCTGTACAAACGTTTTTCAAACTATTTCAAAGCAGCCTTCATTTGAACTTGGACAAAAGCTGAGCATTGCGGGCGCAGCTCCTAAACATCTAGTTTTGGTGATTTTACCCAGCCTTTTTATTTATTCTTCAATCATTTAACCTAATTTACAGCTCTATTGTCCACTTGGACACTGCGTGAGCGATTCCATTTGGTAGCTGTACATACACTGTGTACAGCGCCTAAATTTATTCTATTTCTAATTGTACTACATCGAACTGGTGGCCGTTGCACTGCTTTCACTTTCTACCCTATCATGGTAGAATGATGAGCTCGAGGATGTTGATGTGTGGCTGTT
Organism: Aedes albopictus; assembly: GCF_035046485.1. Classification (NCBI taxonomy): domain Eukaryota; kingdom Metazoa; phylum Arthropoda; class Insecta; order Diptera; family Culicidae; genus Aedes; species Aedes albopictus. Next base: position 136,524,977 of record NC_085137.1, read on the forward strand.
GGTTGTTCCTGTTTCCAGTTGTAACCGTTCGCCAAATTAGCTCGAGAGAATCTCAAAACGCGATGGCTTTTGCGCCACTCTCGCGGACGAGAGACCACCGGTTCATTCTAAAGTTTGCCCGACTAAATTGACGACTCTTTTCTCAAGGGCTTTCTCGAACGGTCGCTGGCTCGAATCTAACCCTAAACGCACTAAATTCAATACACAAACCGTACAACTGAAACAATAACGGAAACTTACTCAAAAAAAGACTAAAGAACTAAATAAACTACAACAACCGATCAAAAGTATTTGAAGTGAATTTATTAATTAACTAATCAAAAGAACGAACACAAAACCAATGAAAACAAGAACAATAAACAATCGAATTCATTTTAAATGTATATTATTTCACAAAAATGCTCGTCAAGTGTTGTGTGTGTATGTGTGTGTGTGTGTGTGTGTAATATCATGGCTATGAACCTCAAAAACGACGTACCTGCGCAGGCTTTTCCGTTGTCGGTGCTTCGTCGTGGCCAGTCGTCGACGTCGGTTCGCTCTCCAAAACGTTCGCCGTACTAAAGGTGCGGAGGGGGAGTGTCGGCGGTCTGGTACTCTGCCCGATCGTGCTTAAACCGCACGCGGGTAGGCCAGATATCATCCCTACTCTCCGTTTAACTGCCAGTTTTGGCGGGCGAGGAGCAGCGAAAAAGGCTTGAAGCCAAAATAAAAAGCGTCTTGGACGCTAAGGTCCAAAGACGAGACACCAAATTAAAACAATATACACTAAAACGAATTCACTTTCAATAATTACCTTTTGAAAAACGAACAAATGCTTAGGGAACAGAGTGTCTGCCCCTGGCGACTAAATCCACAATTTAAATAACTACAAAACGAAAAACAAACTAGTAACAATTTAAATTCCTTTTAGATTTGTTTATTTTTATGGAAGCTTTATCATAGCATGAAGAATTCATGAAACATTTATAGTTGTTTTTATCAAGAGAAAATAATCTCCGTTTGTATGCGGTTTTTAAGTTTTCTTCAAGTTAATTTTGAAAACTCCGCATAAAACAACTTGATTCCCTAAGGCATTTGATCTTATTATGAGTTTTAAGACGCATTTGAAGTTATTTTCAACACATAACATCAACAAACTTTATTAAAAGTATATGCTTCGTTTATTCAAGTACAATTCATCTGAGTTATTCTCCTTTAAAAACTTCTTAAAGCTTTCAATTCTTGAGCTAGAGCCACTAATCTGGAACAAGAACTAAGCGGAGTAATAAAATCTTATTAATTCAATTAATAAATTATGCAATAAATTGGCTTTTTTATGCAAATATAAACACTCAAACATTTTTGCTCACTGTTAATTTTGCCGTTTTGATGCTCAAAAGTAATCATATCGACGAAATATTCATTTTATAGCCAATCAAAAATGCGAGTAGCTTGCTGAGGTCGTCCAACCTTCAGCCAGTTACTCACACAGGCCACAGCAGCTTGAATCGAAACTAAAATGGGTACTTACTGTGACTCTCCTCGTGCGTATGCTAAATAGTGTAATATGTACTAGTAAGTTTTAGAAATGCACTTATTAAATAGACGAAATTATAATAGAATTAGCAGTTCCTGAAGCAAAATGTACAGAAACAACTTTCTAACTCCAAAAAGGTAAACAAACAATTGTCGAAGGCTGTTACTCTTGAATAAAACGAATAAGTTTCATTTAAGACGAACAAATCTGTCTTAAGATCATCACTAGTAAAAACAATCTTCAATAAATGCTGTAGATTTCATGCAAGGTGACTTGGTTCCATCATTGTTTTGAGGTGGTTTGGATTAAAGGTAATAACAATTGATGGCGGCTGCATGAGTTTTGTTCGCCTGGAACGGCAGCCATGTTTAGAAAGAATTGAAAAAGTGGCGTAGCCTTTTGTTTTTACAGGAAATTTATGTCTTCGTATATTAATGAATGATATTATTTTTGAGGCGCTTCGTTATTTTCGTATGTTTTGGGTGGCATATCAACGACAAAGTGGGTATGGCACGGAAAATTTTGATTCCCTGTCATCAATGATCTGTCAGGCAATTTTGATGCATTAGCCATTTCAATTTGATGAAAATTAATTCGCAGTTCAATTCACATTTCATCCATGAAACACAACTAGTTCGCATCTGCATAATGCTGAGGTAAAAGATTTCATTTATCATGCACTATTAGCATTTTTGAGAAAGACAGCTAAAAGATCAACATGCTTCAAGCTATTCTTGTTAAAGTTTTATGAAGTTCTTATAACCAATCATCAGTGCTAGTACATAAATACAACTAGTTTCAAAGCAGTCTTCAAAACCAGTCTTGAAGATCTCCTGAAGAGTGGGCCAGATTAGTCTTATGGATAGTTTATACCTATTTTATCTCGAATTTGCAGAACAAAGAGCTTTATAGCTAAGTTTTATTATTCAATCTTAGAAATTACTTCAGGATTACCACAAAAGTATAATTGTTACTTGGGATAAATTTAAATTCACTTCAAACTACACTGATTTATTAAGCTACAACTCTAATAATCACTACACACCTTTAAAATTGTACAAACTGGGAGAAGGTCGCCGAAGCTCACTTCTGCTCTCCAGTCGACTTAACTATGAAGTGATGGAGTGAAGTCTAATCTTCTTGTCAAGTAAATTTCCTGCTATTGAAGCAGTCGTCTATTCAATCTAAAAACTATTATATACAAGTGCGCCAAATTTAAATCGCACATGGCCGTAAAAACTATTTAGCGCCATCGAAAAAGTCCTATAAGATGCATAACATGAATCGTCATTAGCTTAGCCTAGACATAAACCTTATATGAAACGGATAATCTCTACTAAATGAAACGGTTCAAACTCAGAGTCAAATTCAACGAATCTAATTCAAATGAGATTTTACTTAAAAAAGATAAAAACGTCAAAAGCTGCAAATTAACTAAAATAGTAATAATTTAAAGAAACGAACTTTGAATTAGAAACCTTAAATATTGAGAAAAAAAAACATATTTATCCAAGTTTGTCGAACTGAACTCAAACTTTATTTTACTTAAAAAGATGAAAAACGTCAAAACGTTAAACAGTCCTATTGGAGGTCCATTGTGGGTTGCCGTTCGCCGATGTCTTAGTATCTGGGTTCATTTGAGTCATGGGCTCAGAAGAGGGTCACTGCCAGCTGCTCTCAGGGGGAAAGAGCAACTGACGAAAGTGCCGGGGCTGGGATTGAACCCATGACCATCTCCTTATGAAGCAAACGTGTAGCCACTATGCCACGGGCCCCGGCAATTTACCCAGTCTTTAGCTGATTTGAGGTTCTATGGGAAGCTGCATTAAGGCTTTATATACGAGTTACAGACGTAATCATCCAGCATCAGTAAGCAATCAGCTGAAGATAGAGCACATTCTTCAACAACAACAAGTGAGAATAACATCAGAAATCTGATTTGCAACGCGAACTTCAACGACTAGAAGAACGACAGTCAACGGCGGCGTAACCTGGCACCATACAGTTGAAAGCAGCATGGACTGAGTCCGTGGTTCAGAGTCCGAGTAAATCAGAAAAGGTAAAGTCAGCATTAGGGCCCAAGCAGCTAGGTTCGAAATGAACAATAAATCAGTCTGTTCCCTGTATTCAAGTAGGAAACATCTCCGCATTCTCGATCGTTATCTCACACTTGATCAGTAATTAACCAAAAATCATTATTGTAGTCGAAAATAAAAATAAACACTCAAATTCGCTTTTTTCACCATTTATTACCTACAATTCGCATAAGAGACGTATTAGAATGTATAAATAATTTTATGTGAAAAACTGGGAATAGAACTTGGACCTCCTGATTCATAGTCACTCACCGCTAAGAATTGCAACCACATACAATTGCATATACGTTCTCGAATAAGAAAGCATAATTTGACTGAAAGAAAGACTTAGGAAGCATAACTTGACCGAAAATTTAAGTTGAACAAATTCTGCATTGAGGCTGAACAAGCGAAGTTGGAAATACGAAAACTTGTGCCGGTCAGCTGTCAAAAAATATTTGATTGAAAGTTGCACAACAGTTCATTTATTCTTTGTGAATATTTTAATGTTGATAACAGAGCTAAAGATTACCCTATTTAACTTGATAGACAGCCATCCTGGTTTGGCTGATTAAAGAGGTTGAACAAGGTCTACTTCAGACCAATATTCAGCTGTCATTTTGTTCAGCTACAAGCGCCTTTTATCAAACAATGTTCAGCTAATACTCTCACTATTCAGCATCCATTGTTACTTGGGGTCTCTAGTTAGCCTAGTGTTTAAGGCTTAGGATCGCCAATCCGGAGATGGCGGGTTCGATTCCCGTTCTGGTCGGGAAAATTTTCTCGACTTCCTGGGCATAGTGTATTATTGTACTTGCCTCACAATATATACAAATTCATGCAATGGCAGGCAAAGAAAGCCCTTCAATTAATAACTGTGGAAGTGATCAAAGAATACTAAGTTGAAGTGAGGCAGGCCAAGCCCCAGTGAGGGCGTAAAGCCATAAAGAAGAAGAAGAAGATGTTACTTGGGCAGTGCCCGCCATGTGCAATGACCGAAAAAGAAATTTGCTAACATATAAAGCAATGGAGGAAGATAGATGAAAGAACACTTCGAAGATTTGTTGAATAGTAGCAGTAAAGAAGCAATTAGAAATAGGATTACCATAATGGATGACAGTCAAGCAGAGGGAGAACAAAATCCCGGTGAAACTTCTTGTGCACAGAAGCGAGCAGCTACATCAATCAATCCACCAGATTATTATAAAGATTGGGGGAGGGGGGGGGGATTCACCATCCGCAGCGTACGATTCTGTGAAAAGAAATAAGCTTTGACAGATAATTTCAGAACATGGTTTTCCGGCGAAACTAATCAGGCTGATACGCGCAACGCTGGATAGATCAGAATCAAGTATTAGGATCGCAGATGGCCTTGGTCCTTGGATGGACTGAAGCAGGGTGATGCTCTTTCAAATTTGCTGTTTAACAATTCACACACACATTAGGAGGTCTGGCACATCGATCGTAGGACTGTGGAGGAAGCTTAGAGACAGCGAGGATAGGCTTGACGATTAACTCTGCCAAGACGAAGTACATGATAGCGGGTAGGGACAGAGGCAGGCCTATTGGTGTTAGTGCTGAGGAAATGATTGATGGGGATCTGTTTAAAGTTGTTGAAGAATTTGTTTATCCTATAACACTTCTGACATGTGACAACGACGTTTCCCGTGAAGTGAAATGGCGTATTTCAGCTGCGAATAGCGCCTTTTATGGATTGCGTAACCAGTTTAGATCCCGTAACTGGCAAACGCCAGCGAAGCTCCCTCTTTAGAAGACGCTGATTTTTCCGGGTGCCCTCTAAGGTCACGTGGCTCGCTGGGAAATAAGAAAATGAAGTGTGGCGCAGACCACCAATCACAAATTGTACCAAGTGTGCAAAGATCTGAATATTGTGAAACGTATAAACTACGGCAGACTTTTATGAACTTGACACGTAAATAGTCTGTCGGAAGAAAGAATAGCGAAAGCAATATTCCGCAGGGAATCAGGTAGAGGTCTGTGACTTCGTGAGCGGCCGTGACCGAGCTGGCTACATGCGTTTGAAGATGATCTGCGATCCCTAAATACACGTCCAAAGTAACTGAAGGACTATCGCCCATAACTGACGAAGGTAGTGCTCTATTATACGTTAGGCGTTGGAGTAAAGTTACTTTGTAGCCAACAAAGTGTCAAGGTAAGGTGCGCTAGCACTGTAAGCTAGATTTAGAAAAGAAGATTTCATGAACATTCTGGTCCTTAAATGCTCTTGTCAATTTTCCTCCGTGTCTATCACTAACCAAAACACACCCTCTCTTCCAATACCAGAAGGACATTTCATCCTTACTCTGCTTCTCCTGCACTCAAGAGTCCTCACAGTAGCGACTGCCCTGTTTCATCTTCATCTTCAATCCCAATTGATGGACTCGGATGCTGCCAACTTTGTTGACTTTATTTATTTGTCTAATATGCTGAATCGAATCAACCCCTTACCAATAGAACAAACAGCCCAGCCAGCGAAGCAGTTTTCTCCCCAGCCACGGTCCCTGGTCTGTGTTTATACTTACCGACTGGGAACAGATTGTCCCGATTGTCTTTTTTCTGCTTTTGCTTTTGCCCGTTTAGCTACTGCATGCTTTACATAGCGACTAGCAATCGAATCAAAGTGTCACTTTCGTCCTTCGTCTTCATCCTTGAGTGAAGCTGCTACAATCTGTTCACCGTGTGATTTGGATTGATTTCGGTTCGTTTTTTTTCTTGATTTGAGCCAAGTTCAAAACCAAACAAAAGAATATATATTTAAATGTATGTACTTCAGAAGATGATGAAAATTCTCAAGTCTTCCAAAAATTTTTCACAATTCTAAGATTTCAAATTCGTTAGAACATGTCGAATGTCTGTATTTGTATCTTGGAAAAAGTTCACATTTGCTTCACTGTTAACAGAAATGAACAATTGCTTCAAGTCGCCATTTTTCATCACCCAAATCGACGACCACAATGGCCGCCCTCATTTGCATGTCAAAGCTCCCCGTGTCGATCGGCGATAATAACTGCTTGGTCGTTTCCTCCATTCCACCACACGGCTGCTGCTGCTTCATTTTCGTCATCAGGTCGGGTCGGGATTGACTGACTGACTGGCTGACTGCCATAATTGCAACCTCGGGCAATTATCTCTCCATTTCCGGGCTTCATGTGTCACCCGGCTCAATCACCATCAACTGGCGGCGTCAACACTCGTCAGGAGTTCAGTTCACCGTCGCGTCGCTGTGATATTACAAACGATTTTTTTTTCAGTTCTGGTGCTTTCGCCCCACACTCCATAATGGCTTCCCGAGCCCAATTAGGTAAGTTATAACGTGAAAATTTTAATGTCACCTGCTTTCATGATTTTCCCAACGGACGACGACAATCGGGCCGTGATACCTATACGATGTGTACGAGAGAGCGTGACTACGAAGCGGCAGCGATGGCGATGACGAACGGATTGCTGGCTCTGTGATCCTTATCATCACACATTAGCTCGGTTCGGTTCCATGTCACTACTGTGGTGGCTGATGTGGGGAGCACTAGTACCTAGCAAGCAGCTGGGGTGGAAAATATGGCGAGAGATAGTAATTTGTTTGTTCCTGTTGGGCGATTACACACACGACAATGGCGGCGGCGTTATTTCGGGGCGAATCGCGTTCAGGCTTGAAATTGCTTGCTCAAATATTTGATGATTGCTGCTGATAGAGAGAGAAGGTTACTGCTGGAGCTGAAACCTTGGAGAAATTTGGCCCTAATTGCTTGTGGTTGTCGGCTTTGGATTAGAGATTTTCGAAACTTGATAGTTGAACATGGGCAGGGTACAAGGTACTCAATGATCAACATACCTACCACCATAGCTTAACAGCTACTCAGCGATGAGCGTAGTGTAGAATACTTGCCTTACTTAGTACTAGTAAGTAACTTAGTTAGTCATAAGCGATCGAGCGCCAGTTTTCACGATCCTTTGGAACTTCCAGGTATTCTTCCACAGCATGCATCCAGCGCGTTCGCGACCTTTACGAAGTTGCCGACCTCTATCTGGTTCTTTGCTGAATGTCTGCAATGAATTCACCGTAGACTTCCAGCGTAATTACGTCAGCAAAGCCTATGATGGTCACGCACATTGGAACCTTTAAACGCAACACCTCGTCGTAAATGATATTTCATAACATCAAATCTACCATGGAACCTGCGGAACTCCTAAGGGTATGTGTTGTATGCCTGTAATCGATGCTGAAAATTATGATCTAGAATCTTGTACAGTCTTGGGATATTGCGAATATTTTCTGAAATCCGCATACCGGCCAACAACTTGTGCGCCGACATCCCATGCGCCGGACTGTGCTCCATACAAAATGTAAATAAACAAGTGTCAAAACGGTTCGCGCCAAGAGCTCTATCTCTCTTAGGGTTCGGATCCATGTTTTGTCTAAAACATTAAACTTCCTTATGTCTAGAAATAATTGTACAACAAAGATATTATTGACGGTAACAACGCTTTTACTTCAATTAACCACTGATAAATAGTGATTTGGCTAGTGAAAAACTTGGCGCATAGGCAATCGGCGCGCAAATTGTGCGCTGGTGTGCGGATTTGAGTTAATCGTCGCAAAGTGCCCAACACACATTAGGGGCTGTCCAAAAACCACGTGGTCATGAGGGGGGGGTTCGGCCAATGACCGTTTTGTATGGACGAATAAAAAAATTTGTATGGACTAATGACCACGGGGGAAGGGGGGGTTGGCGTTTGAGAAGTCCCAAAAAATGACCACGTGGTTTATGGACAGCCCCTTATACCCTGCCGCGCAACCTAGAGGTCGAAGAGAAACTTGTCCAAATGCTAAACATTCTCGAGAAGCTCAATACTCAAGTCTTAGAAGTGCATTAACGAAAACTGTTCAACCAGCGCTATTGAAAGCATTCCCTACGATGAAAGTCACTATAGTACAGTAGCGAATTCCTTTCTCTTTTCCAGGAGGAGAGCTACCTCGGCAGTTTCAGTAATCGGCAAAATAACGTCTTCTTCTTCGGAATACGAATTGGTTGCTGGATATATTATTTACACCCTCGGTCTACCTCAATAGTCTGATGAAGGTTGATCGTCTGGAACACCTTAAACGCTGAGTCGCGCAAGCAGATTGTTACGCTTCTTCCAAACCTCTATCATCTATCAAGAAGACTACTTCGTTCAAGCATCTCTACATCGCAGATCTTAATATCTAGAATGCCTCCAAAATTGATGTTATATTGATCAAGCGGACCTGGAACCTTCTCCACGCTAGAGGATTTGGCAATCACCGCAAGTTCCTTATCAGTGACTAAGGGATGCCATCGTAACCTCGATGAGTAACAAGCTCTTGAGAAAAAAAATCAATCCCTCGAATAAATTGAATAATAAACTATATAAATATTACAATTTTTGTGCCTCCATGCTTTAAAAAATCTTTTAGAAATTGATCCAGGGATGTCTTCGAAAGTTCTTCGAGTTATTTTTTTAGAAATTTCTTCAAGTATTCCTTCGAAATTGTTAACGTATTCTTCCAGAAATGGAGAATCAAGGATTCTCCAGGAATTTTTGTTACGGAAAATGCATCCGAGATTTCTTCAAAAAATTCACAAAGGTTAAATTTTGAGAATTAAGCAGTAATATTTCAGAAAATCCTCCAAGATTTTTTTTTATTAAAAATCGTCTAGTATTTTCTTAGGAAGTTATTCGAGAGATTCTACTAGAAATAACTGAAATAATTGTTTAGAAAATTATCCAGGGATTGCTTGCGAAAGCCTTCCACTAAATCTTTGAGAAACTCTGCCAGTGAAATATTCCGAAGATTTCTTGGAAAAATCCATAGAATCATTCATGGACACCTTTGAAGTTCCCTATAAATCCAGAAACAAGGATCCAGAAACTTGGATTCCTTTCGATATTATTCCAAGAATCCCTTTGAAAAATCTTCCAAGGTTTTTTTTCAGATTATCTGCCAAAATTTGTTCGAAAAGTTCTTCATGATTTATTTTTATAAAATCACCCGGATAATTTTACCGGCCGTGCACTGTTACAGAAATTCCTCCAAAGTATCATGAGTTTCATTTCAAATTGTTCCATGTATTTTTCCAGAAATTTCTCCAAATGATTTCGGAAAATTCTTCAAGTTATTTCTTTGAAAAAGTTAAAAGCTCTCAACTCTTTCAGAAATTTCACAAATGATTTGTTCGGAATATATTCCAAAGTTTCCTCCAAAAATTCTTCTAATGTTTCAAAGTTTTCTTTAGAAATTTTTCAAGGATTCCTTCAGAAATTCCCGCAGATACTGCTTTAGAAAGTCTTTCATGGGTTCCTTCAAAAATGGCTCCATTGAAAAATTAAGAAAATTCATCAGCGATTTCTTCACAAATTCTTTCAGTGATTCCTTTGGAAAGTCTTTCATGAAATATTGAAGACATTCCGCCAGGGATTTCTTCTAAATCATCCCTGAGAGTTCCTTCAAGAACCAGGGAAGGGAACACTCACTTGCAAAGAGTTGCACTCACTTGCTTTTTTCTCAGCTCAGAAGCGTGTAATCAAAAAACGAAGTATGGACGACTTTTGCCTTGTGGTTTTGTCTAAATGTTAGCCGAATAGAGTAGGGGTCGCACACGCATACTAAAGTCATGACAGGGCTGTAAAAGCGACTCCTCATTTACATTCACCTCGTGGAGAGTTGCTTCGCAGCTCCCTCACGACTTTGGTATGCGTGTGCGACCCCTACTCTATTCGACAAACTTTTAGACAAAACTACAGGTTCAGGTGTCTTTTAGACAAAACTACAAGTCCAGGTTTTTTCTTGGAAAATCTTGCACAGATTTCGTCAGAATGTTCTTTTAGGATTTTTTTCCATCTCTCATAAGACATTTGGAAAACTTTTCCAGCGATTTTTCTTTTTTGAAAATTGAAGGTTCTCAATTCTTTAATAGATTTCGCAAAGTATTTCTTTAGGACATCTTCCTTAACTACCTTCAAAAATGCTACCAGTTATTTATAAAAAAAGTGCCAGAGATTCCTTCAAAAAAATTTTCAGAAATTCATTTAGAAAGTCTTCTATGGACTCTTTCCTGAAGCATCAATTGTATTCAAAAATTCTTCAGGAAAACCCTTGAGAATTTATCAAGAAATTCTACCCACAATTTGTTAAGCATGTTTTCCCAAACTTCTTCTGGGATTATTTTAGAAAGTGTTCTAGGGTATTCTTCGGAGATTCATTTTGAAGGAATCCAAAGTTTGCCCAAGGATTCTTTCACAATGTTTTGCTGGGAACCAGAAGTTCTGTATATCTTTATTATTGAGATTTTCGACTCAAGGATAATTATAATCTTCGCATTCAGAAGTTCTTTCAAAGACTGTTTCAGAAATAGTTTCAGCCAGCGATTTTTTTTAGATCATATTCCTGTGGTTCGTTTATATTCATATCCCTTCGCCTTATAAAGCCTCTGGATCCCCTTAAAAAACATTTAAAACCTTCTGAAACGCCGGGAAGCTCTCTCAATATCTGTGTAGTTTCCTAAGTCCCTTCAAAAGATTTGAAGCGTTTCTGGAATCCTCTGAAACTCCCCAGAAGCTCACCTGAGAGCCTGTGAAACCCCCTGAAACGTCTCTTGAATCCGCTAGAATCGTCTTGAAGCTTATCTAAGACACTGTAACGCCCCCTATAGACCCCAAAACCTTCTAGAGCCATTCTGAAACCCTGAAAATTTTTACTGTGTATCGAAACACTTTGTAATTCCACTGTATGGGAGCCTGAGAAGCCCCTCGAAATCCATGCGAAACCCTAATTAGGATGCTTCACACATATATAAAAAACATAAAATCCGAAAAAGCCAAGTTGCCTGAATCAGTTGTTTCGGAGAACTCTGGAAACTTTTGGTAACCACATTCAAAATTTGTGCAAAATCGATTAAGTCTAAAAGAGCGCTCAGCGAGCTTGAAGTTTGTATGGGAGAACTTGACCAAATGTTTGCGGAAAGAAGTTTTCAATTTTTGCCGCTAGGTGGCGTTCAAATTTTGAACGTAACTTGTGCGCATCAAAAACAACTGACTTGGCATTTTTCATGAGAGTGGGTCACCCTAATCCTCACTCTGAAACCCTGAAATACATACGAGCTCTCCTGGAAGCCCTTGAAGCTCCTAAGAACCTCTCCGAAATCTCCTAAAATCCCTCTGAAATGTATTGAAACTCCTCGGAATCACTGCATGGCTTTACCTAATATTTTCCTAGTCATTCACCCCCCTAAACTTATTAAAAACTTTGAATTTCATTTAGGTAATAATCTAATTCCATTTTTGGGTGAAATCTCTATTTGGATACTCCTGAGTCCTGACCAGTCCTGCAAAATATCAGTCTCAGTGCCTGTTTGTCAGCCGAAAATGAATGACTGCGGCAGTCGTTTTCAGTTCCTCCATGTGAGAACTGACAGAGTCGGAGAGCTCCATTCGTGAGCGACCCAACAAGATCAATTCCCAATCATCCACACACTACTCATGCTGAAAGGCCATTCGTCTCAAGCGGTAGCTTGTGAGAGTGAGTGCCCTATACGTTAGCACTGGTGAAAACACTCAACTACAGAAAATTGAATGGAAATTTAGCCCTGTCAGCTCTCGCTTTCAGCACGCTGCGTGCGAGTGTGAGTACCTATTTCATTTCGCTCCCGTGTTGCTGATCGGAAAGCAACATTGACAGGAAAACAAAAACAGAGAAAATATCGCAAAGCAAAATATCGCTATCATAAAGGCCTGTCGGAAAATTGCAGCACTGGTCCTGACTCCTCCTATTCAAGTGGTGTAGCGATATCTGCTATCCATTGCCATTCGCTTATTTGAGTCCCAACTCATTACTGCCTAAATGGATTTTAAGGTTGCAAAGAAGCTTGGAGATTTAAAGTGGGATCCTGCGGAAATTCAGATGGGTTTTGACCGTTATGTGTCCGATAAATTTTTTGCTTTTTTCTACACCGTACTTTTTAAATGGGCGCTGGGTACCCGGGTACCCTGTCGGCCACATAAGGGCCAAAGAAATTTTAGAAGGGGGTAGGGGTTGATTCAGAGGCGTTATAGAAGGCTCAGGTGCTTAACAGGGAGTTCGAATAGGTTATCCAAGTCATTTCAGGATGTTTCAGAGGATTTTCAACTAGTTTCGGAGGTGTTACAGGACCGTTTTCGGGGGTTTGTGAGGATAACATGCGCGTTACAGAGGGTCCGAGGGGGTTTCAGGAGGTTTTCGGAAGCATCTCATCAAATTTCGGAGGATTTTCAGGAGGTGGCGGAGACGTTGCATTAGCGTTTTCGAGGCTGTCGAAGCCATTTCAGGACTTTTAATAGGATTTTCAGGGCATTTTTTAGGGGTTTTGGAGGGTCTTTGATACGTTACAGAAACTGTGAGGGAGTTTACGTATGCATTTCAGGATTCATAGGATTTTCAGCGGATTTCGGAGAAATCAAAGGTTCTCATGCACGTTACAGAGAGTCCAAAGCAGTTTCAGGGATTTTCAAAGCTAGTGGAGGAGGTTTCATATGATCTTCAGCGGGTGTCAGATGGCGGGTGTTACAGGAGGCTCTGTGCCCAAAGTTTTTGAATATATTTTTTGAATCACTTCTCTTTCTCTCAGATGAGCTTGCTAGGATTTCAGAGACGTTCCATAAATGTTTCAGGCGGTTTCAGAAGAAATTCAAGACTTTCCAGACTAATTATGCTTGTAGATCCGATTACCTCACGGAACCTCTTGGAGATTTTTAGACAAACACTGAATTCTCCATTTGACAGCACGTAGTTGCATGATCTTCATTCAAACACACAAGTTATACGTGTAGGATTCTATACCATTACCCGGAAAACCATTACCTGGAATGCCATTTATCGGAAAAACATTTACCGGAAAACCGTTTACAGGAAACATATTTACCCTCAAGTTTACCCGTTGGTTTGCATGTGGTTTTTTTTTTTTTTGGTTTTTATTTCTGTGTATTTTACCTAGTTGCTAATTCTACACTCGGTTTGCATGAGGTGCCATTCAAACCAACGGGGTAGAAGACCCAAGTCACAGAGAGTCACGGCAGCGCAAAGTTTTGTTTCACAGAAGATATTGTGACTTACTTCTAGCAAGAAAGTATTTATATGTTAGAAGTAAGTCACAATGACTTCTGCGCAACAAAACTCTGCGCTGCCGTGACTCTCTGTGACTTGGGCCTTCTACCCCGTTAGTTTGAATGGCACCTCATGCAAACCAACGGGATTCATTTTTAATTTGAACTTCTTGTAACTCTGTGGGGCATCGAAAAACATACTAATGGAAATCTTATTTGTTGTTTTGTTCTGACTCTGTGTTTCGTTTCACCTCGTTCCCTGAGCAAAATGACGTTTGAACAATTTGAACAGGATTAGCGGAGTTCAAACAAAAAATTGTTCAGATGAGATGCGGAAAGAAGGGGCAAAACTCCTACATAAAAAGCAGCAATATCCAATAAACAACGTGGTAATAAAACTGCTCTATAATAGTGTAAATCAAAAGAACAGCCCAGGTTTTTAAGAAGTAAAATACTAGATGGAATTAATAGATTGGTCGCCCACCAATAATGTAACGTTACATTCATAGAAAAAACAGCCTATAAATTGAAGAAGGGCAAATCTCTTATACTGGAAACAGTTCGACTGCCAATAATTTTCGTAAATAAACCTAGAAGCACAATATTCGACAAAAAGAAAGAAAATGCCATATGGCTACAGCTTCGTTGCCAGTCAAATAATGTTAATTCAGCTCAACTTTGCTTAGTGAGATGAACCGAGAATCTAGTTCTAGTTCTATAATCGTGAAAAATGTATTCCGAATAAGGTTTTCAGGCTTGATTCTCTTGAAATTGATTATCAACTGGTAAAATCAATCGAAATAGGAAACAAAATATCAGATTATGTTTAAAAACACCAAAACATCTTCTGAGATCGTAGGTTTTCCTATGCCTTTCCGGGATATAGTTTGAACTGTACGACCATAACAGTTAACCTAGTAAGAACAGCCCATGTTAACAGAAGGACAAATACCTGCTGGAAATATTAGCAATCACATTCAGCACATTATTTATACAAACTCGTAGATGAACCACATGTATGTAACTACATGACAGTTCTGTCGGTTAACCAATTTACTGCTAATCATAATTTGGTGAAACTAGTGTTTAGCTTAATGATCAGGTAATGGTTTGGGTCGAAAGATGGTCGGCGTAAAAGGCATGGGATCAAATGTCTGGATATCTCTGTGCAATCTGGAAACAAATTTCGGGAAAAAAACTTTTCCGTTAAATGGTTCATTCCGGGTAATGGTTTTCCGGTGAAGTTCGTGGAACCATACGTGTAGATTTGGTAATTAATGCTCAGGAAAGTTTTAGGGAACCTTAATTAGCATCAACCCCTTCTCACACCTAAAGATGTCTTGAACTCCCCTTAACTCTATTAGTTACTTCATTCCCACAAGCCAACCTTATCCCTAATCTTAAGTACTCCCACTGTTCTGAACACAATCAAATTACATTTAGGTAACGTTACCTAAATAGAGCGACCTAAACAGATTAAGTAAAATGGACTTCACTTAAATGGAGGTTCTTTTGGATACTCAGCAAATCCATCGACAGCTTATATGCATGTGTTCATGCTGTGCAATGTTTTTCTATCTACTTAAATGTTTGCTCGACACTTCGAAAAGTTCGATTATGTGCCTGATTCTAAATACACATTTAGGATCAAAATGTCTACAAACTGAAATAGCATTCAGGAACCAAATCCTGACTCATTGCTGCCTGCAACCAAACCGTATCGTGATATCCAATTGCATCTCGTTAAATTCTCCAAACTTGTCGTGTGTGTCAACAGGAGGGCACCTACCGGCAAGAACACGAGTCCCGACTCCCGCCAAGACCGCGTCAAATCCGGACGGAAGGCATATATCATCGCACCAAATGGACAGAAATTATGAAAATTGCTATAAAATATGACATTAGAATAAAATATCAATTCATAAATGAAACGATGAAAAACGGCTTTACGAAGCCCCCCAAAAACACAGACTGGACTCCGTCCGAAGCAGGACCGCGGGTGGGGGAAGAATCACATGAAACCAGAATCAACTCGCGGTGAATGTTCGACCACCTTCGAAAACATGAGCCTCGCTGTGTCCTAAAGGTGATACTCGAGCGAGAGTGCGCCACGGGTGGAAAAGGTGTGAATAACGACGACGTGATACAACTTCGCCCAAAGCGCACTGCACGGCTGCTGCTGCTTCTGCTGTTGCTGTTGTTTGCTACGAAGACGAAACCCAACTCCGGGGGGAATTTATGAATTTTGATCACTCTCAAAAACTCGTTGAGATCGTTTTCTGTTTGGATATTTTAATCCAGCCGTAAATAATAACTTCTCGGCGTTCTTCGGCCATTCGGTCATTCAGCTTGCGGTCATCGAATGTCCCATAGAAGAGCCCACGGTTCCGCACCGCACCGCACCGGGGCCACCGCGCCGACAGTTCATTCATAAAGGTGCTTCGGGATGTGTCGTCCACTCCGCTGGAATAACTATATTTCACGCGCGAGCACACAAGTACCCTTGAAGAGTGTTATGCCTCTCGAAACGAATCCCAAAAAGAAAATCGTAATCCCCAATAAATTTTGAAAGAGAAAATTTTTGTCACCTCTAGATTAGGCAAGCGTAACAGTTTTGTTTATGAATGAAGTCACGGGCCTGGCCCAGGCTGGCCAGGCCGGATCGTTTTTGAGATGGGACGCGTTTGTACCCCCCGTCGGTGGCCAAACGGCGGTCGTAAACACATCCACACCCTAAATTGGCTCGTTGCCATGGTCATTGATGGTAATGACCGGGCGCGAGCGCTTACGGTCCGAGTCAAGGCGGGTCTCGAGCTCCGCGGATGTGGTGATTCCTCGTATTTAGTTTGTCACTCGGTAGATGTTGATATGCTCTATGTTTGAAATCTGCTGTTGAGTAGGTGGGTTGTCGAAGTGATTATAACTCCGAACAAAATATGAAATATGAATGTATTATAAGGTAACGTGAGATAACCAACCAATCAGATAGATAATAAATCAACTCACGATTTTATTAGAATTGCAATCTTTTATACATTTCCACTAGGGTTTTACGACATATTCAAGCATTTTTATTTGCAAGGTGTGAGTCATTTGCCGAAAATTGAGCTTACACCAAGATCGTTTTTGTTTATCTTTCATATTTGAAATATACGGAACAAACAGGATAAACAATTATACACGGAAAACTATGGATGCAGCACTAATCGGAAAAGAAGTTTAAAATGGATTGAGTTTGAAGTTTGAAATAGTTTATACTTTTGAGTGATTGTACATATGTCATTCCCCAGAAAGACATTTTCCTACATAACTACTTAAAACAGCCTTTTCCCACATAAAGAATGTATTTCTATATGAATGTAAACTATTATGATGATGACACTCTATTTATCAACACCAATTTGCATGATTTGAAAAAAAAAATTTCAAGAACCAGGGGATTCGAGGAAAAAATATTTCTAGCGTAAAAAGTTTCATCACTCGGACTGGTAATCGAACCTTTACCCCATGACACGGTGCGGAAATGCGCTTGGTGACGCTTACCGAACGGCCACAATGCTTCACCAATTAATTACCCCTTTGGAGTCAGAACATATCCAAGCGTTATTTCCAAGTTCTATTTGCGTATTTCTATAGTTTTTTTTTATTCTTAACCACTTAACCTGTTCAACAGCTCTTTTGTCCACTAGGGCACTACGTGAGCGATTCCAATTGGCGACTGCGCTTACACTTTATACAGCGCCTACATCTATTCTATTAAATTCTTGATCTACTATATCGAACTGGTTTGCCTTTGTGCTGCTTTCACTTTTCTACCCTGTCCTTGGTAGAATGATGAGCACTATGATGAAATGATGTGTGGCTGTTGTTCCTTTTCCAGTCCGATTGGGGGTCGTCCATTATGAGTTGCCGTTCGCCGATATCCAATTATCCGGGTCCGTTTGAGCTATAAGAGCAAAGAAGAGGGTCAAGTGCCAGTCGCTCTGGGGCGGGGGAAGAGCAACTGCTGGGGCCAGGATCGAACCCATGACCATCCGTTTATGAAGCGAACGTGTAGCCACTGCGCCACGGGCCCCGGCTATTTCTATAGTTATAGCATAGACTTAATAGCGTCCGAAAACGTAAAACGGACTGAGGCATTTTTTTAGTGCTAGGTCATTCAGAATGTCCTTGAGTTTACATAAGTCTACGGGTGCAATTGTAGATTTTTTACATTATGAAAAAAATGTCATGTCCAGTGAATCTAATGCGGGCTAAGCTAGCTTTAAAACATAAAGCTAGAGCTCAAAAATGCAACCAGGCAAACAAAACACTACTCCAGGATTGACTGATGGACCAAAACCAATGTATGAAACCTCGTCATCCTGTGATCGTAAATTACTAATTATTAGGGTAGCAGGCCAAATTTTATGTTTAGTGTTGTATTGTATAAAATTTATGTTTTATGTGTGTCAATTTGTGAAGTCGTGTATTATTGTGCATTTGTAGTTTTCTGTCTTATTTTTCGCGGGGTAGAGTGAAAATTAAAATATAACATTTATAGGGCTTCATTATTGTTTGTTCGTGATATGGCACCCAACGTGGGCCATGAATAGTTTAATTTTTTTTTATTTGTAACACACCATTGTGAGAAATATAAATACAGGTCGGAATCGATTATCCGGAGTAGGGTTCTGTCATATATCTCGGGAAGCAGATATTTTGACATATTGTCATATTAATTTGATTAACAACCAGCTTTATTCATCATTCCGTTTGCCAGATATATATTTGGGAAGCTTCAGAACCTGACTCCGGATAATCGAGTCCGTCCTGTACTGAAAAACCAATGTGTATTTATGATTCAAATTCAATATTACCGACCCATATAGCCGAGGCGGTAAACGCACGGGTATTCAGCTTGACCATCATGCTGAGGGTAACGGGTTCGATTCCCGGTCGGTCCAGGATCTTTTCGTAAAGCAAATTTCCTTGACTTGCTTGGGCATAAAGTATCTTCGTGCCTGCCACACGATATACGCGTGCAAAATGGTTATTGGCAGAGGAAGCTCTCAGTTAATAACTGTGGAAGTGCTCATAGGACACTGCTGAGATGCAGGCTTTGTCCCAATGAGGACGTTACGCCAAGAAGAGAGAGAGAGAGAGAGAGATTACCGTGATACACTGGAACCTCTTTTTATGCACATGGCTGGGACTGCATAAATTAAAAATGTGCATAAATTAAAAAAGGCATAAAAAGAGGGAAATTTATGCATAAATTAAGTCTGGGCTTTAATTAGAAAATCTAGTTTGCGAGAACAGATCTTGCTCCTGGGCAGATGAGGTGGGGCTAAGGGGGTTTCCAGAATGTTCCCAGAGAGCCCAAAAAGGGGGTTCCAAGGGGCTTCAGGGGCGTTTTAAGGGGTTGTTTCGGGGGATTTGAGGAGCCTTACAAGGGTGTTCTGTCAAGATCTTTTGGTGTTTTCATGGGATTACGGAGAATTCTGGGGTATTTCAATAGTATTAAATGGGTTTCAGGGACGTTCCAAGGGGCTTAAGGGGCAATTCAAGGGATCACAGGAGACTTTAAAGGGCGTTGTATGAGGTTTGAGGGGCGATTTAAGGTATTTCAGAGTCTGCTCTGAAACTTCCTGAAATGCCTCAAAAATTCCCCTTGAACCCCTTGGTGACCCTATGTAACGCACCTGAGAGGCTTCGAAACCCCTGAGAACTTCTCCGTAACGCTACCGTAACGCCTCTGCATCCCCCGAAAATGCTCTGGAACGTCTTGAAATGCCTCCAAAATCCCTTTTAAATACCTTCGGACCCCATGTAACGCACCTGAGAAGCTCCGAAAACCCCGAAAACTCCTCCGTAACGCATAAGTAACGCCTCTGCATCCCGCCGAAAACGCTCTGAAACGTCTTGAAATGCCTCAAAAATTCCCCTTAAACCCCCTCGGACCCCATGTTACGCACCTGAGAAGCTCCGAACACCCCGAAAACTCCTCCGTAACGCTACCGTAACGCCTCTGCATCCCGCCGAAAACGCTCTGAAACGTCTTGAAATGCCTCAAAAATCCCCCTTAAACCCCCTCGGACGCCATGTAACGCACCTGAGAGGCTCCGAACACCCCGAAAACTCCTCCGTAACGCTTCCGTAACGCCTCTGAATCACGCCGAAAATGATCTAAACATCTTGAAAAGTCTAAAAAAATCCTCCCAAACCAAAACCCCTAAAAACGCCTCCGTAACGGCATTGAAACCAGCCTAAAATGCTCTGAGACTCCTGAAATGACTCCGAAATCCCCTTAAGACCCACTCGGAGCCCATGTAACGCACATGAGGCCTTCGGGAACACCCAAAAACGAACCTGTAACCTTCCTTCGCTCTCATCTGTAAACACCCCCCGGTCGCCGTTGCAATAGTTCCTGTCATTATTAAATATTCTAATGCGCAATATTGGTTCTGAGTAGCTTTCCCTCTTTTTATGCAGGGCATAAAAAAAGGTGCATAAATTAGAAGTGCATAAAAAAAACCCAGATTAATCCACCTAGTGGTGGTAGTGCCTTTCTCGTCGAATATGTATTCATAATCTTTACGTCGACATTAGCTGATCCTAAGAACACTTCGGCCCCTTAATGCTAGAACTAGGTAACTGGTTTTGCGAAATCGCAAGCAATTTGTTTATATCTGAACGTACACCACAATAAACGAAAGTTTGTCAATTGAAAATCCGAAAGCATATATTAATTCAACTTTTAAGACCAACAAAGGGTTTGTTTTATACTAGGATAAGTTTTACCAGCCATTTTTATCCGCATTTTCCAAAACGAGTTACCTAGTTCTAGCATTAAGGGGGCGACTTATACGCTTAATACGATTCATGTAAAATTTGACCTCCTTATGCACCGAAATTGGGCACTGTAGTTTTAGACGCAAAAGGAGATTGTAAAAACTTTATTCAGTGCTTTTCAGTGTTGATGCGATCAAATTATAATTTTCCCATAACACGGTGATCCATCCTACATTATATAAACACCGCAGGCACTTGGAATTGTGTGATTTGATGAGATTGCTTTGGTCACGATTTTGTTCTCTTGCATATATGAAGACTTAAATCATTTCTTCACTTTTCATCTTACCCAAAGTTTAGCAGGCTATCAGAAAAGCAACAATTTGATTTATCGCTAACATTGGTTTTGTTCTCTTTCATAATTCCACTATTTGAGTGGAGCGTGTATGAGTTCGGTTCAATTTTACGTTTGACCATTTCCGGCGGGCACCTGGAACCGATTCCATGACACTACTGGTTGTCCCAAATATTATCTATGGCTATTTTCTTGTCAACTAAATATCAGGTTGCCTAGAAAACCATGAATTGATGTGTTGCATGGGGAGCATCCATAAAGTAAGTACAGGGGATGGCCAAAATGTTTGGGATAGGCAACTTTTTTTCTCCCACAAAAAAAATCAACATGCTGTAACTTTTCATAGAGTGCATAAAAAAATCTCAAATTTTGACTGTTTGTCAACCTATTATATGTGCATCATTGGTGCAAATTTGGGCTCGATTGATTAATGTACCGCAAAGTTAGAACCGTTCGGGTAAAACACCATTTTTTAGACAACTCATTTTTGAACTGTCATATCTCGGAAACCAGGGAACCGAATTGAATAAAAATTTTAACGTTTATCAACAATATATTGATACTTAATACGACGTTAAAAAAAGTAACACTGAAATTTATTTACATTGATGTAAAAAAAAAAAAAAGACGCGGACACCGTCTTCAGCCAAAGGCTGCACAGACTGAATATGAAACTTAACACTAGACAAAGGACACACGGAGCATGCACCAGTGGATACGGAGAAGAAACTATTCTCACGAAAAGTTTCATCGACCGGAGCGGGAATCGAACCCTCACCCCACAGCATGGTGCGATTAGAAGCTTGGTGACCCTAACCGCACGGCTACGAGGCTCCACTTACAATTACATTTTTTCGTGAAAAATCCAAAAAGTGTCAATCCATGATAACTTTTTTCAACGTTTAAAAAGTACTTATGTTTTAATTGTTTGTGAAGCATATACATATTGTTAGTTTACGTTCAAAATTTCATTCAATTCGGTTTACTGGTTTCCGAGGTATGACAGCTCAAAAATGAGTTGTCTAAAAAATAGTGTTTTACCCGAACGGTTCTAACTTTGCGGTACATTAATCAATCGAGCCCAAATTTGCACCAATGATGCACATATAATAGGTTGACAAACAGTCAAAATTTGAGATTTTTTTATGCACTCTATGAAAAGTCACAGCATGTTGAATTTTTTTGTGGGAGAAAAAAAGTTGCCTATCCCAAACATTTTGGCCATCCCCTGTATGTCACGCTGAAATTAGGAATTTTCGAAGTCCTTCCCCCTACGAGTACGGGCTTTTCCTATATTTAATACACTGCGTATCATCGCATATCAGTCCCATATTTGCTGGGTTTCGAATTCATATGGGAGAGTTATGCGAAGATATGCAGAACATTGCTTGTCACACTTACCACTTACCCATGCATGATTTTGCTTTTGTTCTATATTTTACCATATCCGGCGGGGCACTCGATACCTGTTCTTGAACACTAAAGGTTCTCCCAAATATGCGTCTGAGACTTTTAGCTTAGCTGTTAAAATTTGGTTATTGAAAAAGCCGCGATTTAGTGTGTCGCATGCAAAGGTACGGTAGAGTTTTATATTTTACCACTTATAACGAGCAGGGTCGTGCAATTTCGAAAGGAAAACATGACGTATGACGATTGTAGCAAATCGTTTCCCATGCGAACGGACTGCTGTGATGCTTCATCTCTCACCCAGCAACACACTCGTTCGTTGCTGCTACAGAAACAAGTGTGTATGAAACATGGGATGATACACTTGGATTTTCGTTTCATTTACGAGTCATTGAAATACTTCAACATGCTAAAAACACTATTTAAACCACATTTTTAAATAGTGGTGCACGCCAATAGAATGATAATTATGTTTTATGAAAGAGGCCATACTGTCCCGGTCGTTAAGTCGCGTTTTTTTGCGAAATAACGTCCAAAAGTTTAGGTGCGTCATAATATCCTATGTGCCTTCTTTCCTTGGACTTCGTGGCATACTTGTATGTTTGGACGTTATGCCCTGAAAAAAAGCGCCATAAAGCCCTGGGACATTATGGCCTCGGACGTTATGATACTGCGCCAATTCGGGGCCGGATCACAACGTCCGAGGCCATACTGTCCCGGTCGTTAAGTCGCGTTTTTTTGCGAAATAACGTCCAAAAGTTTAGGTGCGTCATAATATCCTATGTGCCTTCTTTCCTTGGACTTCGTGGCATACTTGTATGTTTGGACGTTATGCCCTGAAAAAAAGCGCCATAAAGCCCTGGGACATTATGGCCTCGGACGTTATGATACTGCGCCAACAAATTCGACCACTTAAATCCAATTAACCGGCGCCCGTAACCATTGAGAGACTAGCGCGCACCAGTGAGACACTAATGCTCTGACGTGTGAGGCACAAGCAATGCGACCGGGTGGGAGACTACCGAGTGCTACGATGAGTGGAAAAGCTTTTTTTTAACGACCGAGTCATTAGAAAAATGTATGAAACACTTGAAGTGACTCATTCAAATGTTGCATGAAAGTGTATCATTGAAACGAAATTGTACGCCCCTGATAACGAGACACCCAAAATCGGTTCCCGGAAAGGATCTGTTGTCCCAAATTTGATCTGAGACTATTTTCTTGCTAACCGTTCATTAGGTTATCGAATAAATTTGATGATTCTCTTGTACATTTGAATTATTCCGGCGGGACAGACGGAATCGGTTCCGTGGAACACTGATATGGTCTGAGACTTTTTGCTTGTCTACTGTACATCATGTTTCCTAAAAAGCTGTGATTTGAGGTGTCGCATGCATGGCTTTGGTTCACTTTCAGATTTGGCCACTTCTGTTGGGACACCCGAAACCGGTTCCGGAATACTACCGATAGTCTCTAATGTAGGGTGTTAGGTTCGTGAGTGCAAACCTTTATTTTCTCACACCGCACACCGGCGTCGTTGTCTTTTTATTTCATAACCACAGCAGTGGTTCGGCATATGATCAAGACTGTGAGCACGATGCAAAATGATATACCAGCGTGCACTAGCTCCAGTGGCACAGTGTGCAAAAAGTACTTACCTTTACAGTTGCAAATTCATGATCTGATAGGGTAACGGTTGAATTTTGGACCCCTAGAGGACATTGGTTTGAATTTAATTCAAAATCAAACAGATTCAGAGGGTATTTACACATAATGATGATGTTAGTATGTTCGTAAAAGCCTCCACTGTCCGTTAAAAATACCCACAAGGTCATTTCTGACTGAAAATTTGATGAAAATAACTGATTTTTGAAGCATTAGTTTTCACTGTTTTGGACACCCCAATATATTTTGGACCTTCTTCAGTATATATTTTGGACACCCGGTGGTAAAACTCGTTTTAAACTATTTTGGAAGAATTTGCCGCTTGCATATGCTGGATCACATCCTAATTACTTGATTGACAAAGGCTGATTAAACGAACTTTGCGAATTTAATGCGCTAGAATGATAAACGTTTTTGTTTACATGTGCAAGTTTCCTCAGCACCACAATCTCTTATTGTAAACATGATGCGAAACTCGCACGGATGACGAGATTGGCAAAAAATAATTTCAAGGCAAATAAGGATATTTAGAGTGAGGAAATAATTGCTGTCCGTGCAGAGCGATCTTATTTAGCAAATGATTCTAAAAATTTCCGTCATCTCATCATTAAACCTGTGTAAGTTGTGATAATAGGACACAGGGGGTCCAAAATATATGGGGGTCCAAATTATATTGGTTACCCTATACAATGTTGAATTCGGTATTACAAGAACACGAGAGGAGCTAGACGTTTGATGTCAAAGAACGAATTGTAGAACGGAACAGGGTGCCTAAAAGAAAATTCAAATTCATTACGCATTTTTCAAAGATAATTTACAAAACCATACACTACTTTTGAGCTTATTTGCTTTAGAAAACTAAGTTATTTAACTAAACCAATAGATTCAAAGATCTTTTTGGTAGAAAATTTAATAATCTTTCGAATGAGGGTTAAAAAGCTGTGCTAAGCTTGTCCATTTTCAAGTTATAGCCAGTTTGAGGCAAGCAGTCTTGTAAACATTCGGCACTTTTCACTACCTTCATTTTGGTGCCGCAGTCGGGTGTCAGCTTGCTTTGTTAAATTCATGCGCTACCGTTACCTCTTACACACAACACGAGTGGTAGGACGAAGATCAATAAGGGGATTCACTAAACAGTGTAAACTGATTAAACTGATTAAACGTCGCGATCACCAAGGCAATCTTCGATTATTTCATTCGCAAAATCATGAAACATTTCAAATAAACAGAAAATCATGGCTTACGCAGCAAATTAATCTGTTTAGTGAGTCCCCCTAATGAATATAAAAGAGGGTCAAATCAATGTTGTCTAACACGATGACATTTGTCTAATTCAGAGCGTTCATGATAAACAAAAATTTTAATCATGATTAATCATCGATGATTAAAATTCCAATTTTGGTGATTATTGATTATGATAAATGATTAATTTGATTTTTAGGATGATTAAAGATTAAGATTAATGATTAAAATTTGTTTCATCTGTGATTATTGATTAAGATTAATGATTAAAAATGGCTCATTGATTAAAAATCATGATTAATCAATCACAAAAAACTGGAAATCTTTATTGTTTAACATGTTTATGAAGTTTGAAATGTAAAAGGTAACTCTGTCCGGGAGATTTTCAAAAAAATAATCATAAATTATATTATTTATAACAGCATTTGAACCAATTTAAATTGGATCATATATTTTATATGATGAATCATTTTTGGTGATGAATGATTAATGATTGATTAATATTTTTTGCCTTTCTCGTACACTAAGTGTACTGGAAAGGCTATATGTTCACTCCAAAAATGACTTTTTGATAGAAGGCCCGGAGAGTCGAGTCATATATACCAATCGACTCAGCTCGACGAATTGAGGTGATGTCTGTGTGTATGTATGTGTGTATGTGTGTGTGTGTGTGTGTGTATGTGTGTATGTGTGTGGACAAAAAACTCACATCACTTTTTGGCAGTAAACCTCAACCGATTTTAATGACCGACGGTTCATTCGACGCGTAATCTGGTCCTATTGTTTCCTATTGAAAATGGTTCGGATCGGTCCAGCCGTTCCGGAATTATGGCCGTTTAGGTGTTCCGGACCGGTACCCCAGGAAGGGGCCAGACATGAAAATGCACCAAACCCATGCATGCGACCCATTAAACCACGGAATTTTCGATTATCTGATAAACGGTAAGCAGGAAAATAGTCTAAGACCATATCTGAACCAGAAGTGTTCCGGAACCGGATCCGGAAGTCCCGCCGGAAGTGGCCAAATATAAAATGAACACAACCCATTCATGCGACACATCAAACAGCGGCATTTTCGGTAACCTGATGAACGATTAGCGGGAAAATAGTTTCAGACCATGTTTTAACCGGTAGTGTTCCGGAACCGGTTCCGGATGTCCTGCCGGAAGTGGCCAAATATATTAGTGAACCAAACTCATGCATGCGACATATCAAACTGCGGCATTTTCGTTAACCTGATGAACGGTTAGCAGGAAAACAGTTTTAGACCATATCTGAACCGGTAGTGTTCCAGAACCGTTTCCGGATATCCCGACGGAAGTGGCCAAATATAAAAATTGAACCAAACCCATGCATTCAACACATCAGAGTGCGGCTTTTTTGATAACATAATGAAAGGTTAGCAAAAAACTGGTTTCTGACTATGGCTGAACCGGTAGTGTTCCGGAACCGGTTTCGGAAATCCCACAGGAAGTGGCCAAATATATGAGTGAACCAAACTTATGCATGCGACACATCAAACGGCAGCATTTTCGGTAACTTGATGAACGGTTAACATGAAAATTGTCTCAGACCAAATTTGGGACAACAGGTCCTGCCCGGGTATGGATTTTGGGTGTCTCGTCTTAAGTGATCAAATATAAAAGTGACCCGAACCTATGCGAATCGCAGTTTTTTAATAACCTAATTAACAGTTTGTCAGCAAAAAGTATCAGACGCATATTTGGGAGAACCGATAGTGTTGAAGAACAGGTAACAGGTAAGTGCCCTGCCGAAAATGGTAAAATATTGAAGTACACCAAAATCATGCATGGGACTATCCATTAAGTACGTCACAATCCTAGGTGGGAGGGGGAGGGGGTTTTAAAGTGTGACAAGCAATGTATCAAGTATAGGAAAAACCCGTACGAAGGGGGAATGGGGGGTCCAAAATTCCCAATTTCAGCGTGACATACTTAAGGTGAAACATCAAGAAATCCCATTGCAATTTTACATACAAACTGATGAACGAATCATCAAACCAAGCCGCATTTGTTAATCCTGGCTTTGCTCACTTGCAAAAAGAGGCAGCTTTTCCAAATCGAGATAATTTGCTTACGAATTTTCAAGATTGGTGCTTTTGAAAACGTGAGTAGGGGACCAAGTCGGCCATTGTGGCGGCCGACTCCCCGTGCAACACATCAATTCGCGGCTTTTTAGGCAGCCTGCTGAACAGTTGACAAGAAAATAGCCATAGACAATATCTGGGACAACCAGTAGTGTCATGGTATCCGTTCCAGGTGTCCGCCGGAAGTTGTCAAACGTAAAATTGAACCAAACCCATGCGGCACATCAAATAGTGGAATTAAGAAAGTGAACATAACCAATGTGAGCTATAAATCAAATAGTGGTTTTTTCGATAACCTGGTAAATGTCGATAGCCCCGCCAGTCGGGGTGACATTCGCTCAAAATACTAACATTAACATTTAATAAAGTGATTATCAAAAGTGGATAGTATTTGGTAATATAACTTCTCTTCATCATCCGCTGTAGAAAAAAATTCACATTTTGAATTACAACAACTGAGAGTATTCATATTATTTTATGGAAAATACGGTGTTTGTTTTAGAAATAAATGTTAGATTCAAGCTAAATTTAAAATGCACGCATATCAGTTTTTAGGTAGACGATAAGGAAATATTACTTTCGTGTTTTGAGAATGCTAGTTCAAGTTATATAAAGGTAAAGCGGATGTATTGTAATGGATCATTGATCGTTTACAATGAATGTGGTCAAACTTTAACGTTTATTTGTCTGTGATGTTATTTTAAAGTGACTAGACACTATTAGGTTGTGCGCAAGCATATATATATTCAATAGCTTTGATTTGCAAGCGATATTTTCTTACACTGAACTATTTTGTTCGACATTTCGGGTTTGGCCCAATGTCACCCCCTAGAAGGGGTAAAATTGGGCCAATTTCAAATATGCTATATTATTGTCAAAATTAAAGTTGAAAAATTTATACTTTAAATAATCCTAAACAACATAAACTGAACGTGTCTACTGAATTCAACATTGATTTAGAGCTAAAATATTGTTGTAACGACCTACAAAGGGATGGACTATGCAGTTTTGGCCCAATGACACCCCCACTGACGGTAAGATTTAAAGTGAAGAAATGGTCGAAGTATTCATATATGTAAGAGAATAAAATCATGACCAAAGCAATCTCATCAAATCACACCATTTCAAATTCATGTGGTGCACAGTGGTGCAGATTTGAAATACCTGGCAAAATTTACCAAATCATAGTAGTCTGCTAGCTTTAGCCTAAATGAATAAGTTTCCAGTATTATTGAGATCTCAATTTCATTTTTATGGCATTTTCATTATTTTTCGATTTCTTCGAACAAAGTCCGAACAAAATAACTGTTTTTCATACAATTTGACTATATACATATCACCATGGTGCTAATATTTTGGCAGCTCTTCGCACTCGTTTAAACTGGTTTATGTTCATTATCAAAAATGCAATATTTTTCCATCAGCAGCTACTTAGTATCGTAACAAGATACAAAATCAATATTTTCAAATTATTTAAAAGCTATTCAATGATCATGACATTATAGACGAAGGTTCAATATACTGTAACCCATAGGACACATGTTCAAAAATTGAGTTTCTGTCAGCTTTTACCGAAACTGGACCTCTTTGCGGTGTTAATATAAAGTAGGATAGATCAATTTATTGTGGGAAAATTAAAATTTGTCGCATCACACTGAATCTTTTTTCCAATCTCCTTTTGCGTCTAAAATTACTGTGTACAATTTGGGTGCGGCTGATTGAGCCCTCGCTCTTCTCATTGCGATTTAATATTGAATGAAAAATTTCCCTTTTCTGCATATTTTTACATAAGGTCAAATTTAACATGAATCGTATTAAGCGTATAAGTATTCTCAGGATCGGCAAACGTCGACGGAAAGATCATGAGTACATATTGGACGAGAAAGGCACTACCACCACTAGGTGGATTAATCTGGGTTTTTCTTATGATTATGATTTCTGATTAATGATTAGATTGCAAACACAGTTTGATTAAGATTAATGATTAATGATTAAATAAGATTGTTTTGTGATTATGATTATTGATTTTGATTAATCTTAATCATTAATCATTAATCATGATTAAATTTATGATTAATCATTACCGCTCTGGTATAATTCTAGCGTATCGCATGGATTTCAGCCAATTTCGATTATGAATGTTAATATTAGTTTATTCTTGCTTGTTGATTTTAATACGACACACATATGGCCAACACATTGTGGAGGAAGACAAGAATAACGAAAGCTGAACCGTTTCCTGAAGGCGCAATCGTGGTCAAGTGCATTCGTTTGACATTTTTGTTTCGTACGGTAGTGTGATTGCTTGTGTTGCGAATATCGGAGACAAAGGCAACCGAATATTGACGAAAAGGTGTCAATGACTGTGATCTCTAACAAGACTGGAGGCAAGCAAAGTCAAAAAACATATAAAGTTCAATTACTACGTAACGGTTAAGGTTTGACCATATTCGTAGAAATTTTGTTTTCGCCATTTATGATTCTCTATCACACCTTTAAAAGTTTGTATTCACGAACCTAACACCTAACGAACCTAACACCTATAGTCTGAACCTATTTGCTTGCCAACGTTCGTAAGATTATCAAAAAAAGCCGCGCTTTGCTGTCGCATGCATAGGTTTGGTTCAATTTTATATCTGGCCGCTTTCGGAGGGACACCCGAAACTAATTTCGACACTACCGGAAGTCCCCAATGTGGTCTTAGCCTATTTCCTTGATAACCAGTCATCAGGTTATCGGAAAAACCGTTATTTGTTGTATCGCATTCATGGGAACTCTCTTTTATATTTGGCCATTTCCGGTGGGGCACCCGGAAACGGTTTTGGAACTAGACCGGTTCAGGTATGGTCTGAGACTATTTTCATGCTAACCGTTCATCAGGTTATCGAAAAAGCCGCTGTTTGATGTGCGGCATGCATGGGTTTGGTTCACTTTTATATAATGCCATTTTCGGGGAGACACCCGGAACTGGTTCCGGAATACAACCGGCAGTCCCCAATGTGGTCTGAGCCTACTTCCTTTATAACCGGCCATCAGGTTATAGGAAAAGCCGTGATTTGATGTGTCGCATGCATGGGTTTGTTTCACTTTATATTTGTCCACTTCCGTCGGGACCCCCGGAACCGGTTCCGGAACACTACCGGTTCAGATATGGTCTGATACTGTTTTCACGTTCATCAGGTTATCGAAAATGCCGCTGTTTGATGTGTCGCATGCATGGGTTTGGTTCTCTTTTATATTTGGCCACTTCCGGCTGGACATCCGGAACCGATTCCGAAACACAACCGGTTCAGATATGGTCTTATACAAATTTCTTGCAAACCGTTCATCAGGCTACCGAAAATGCCGGTGTTTGATGTGTCGCATGAATGGGTTATTTTCAATTTTATATTTGGCCAATTCCGGTGGGACACCCAGAACCGGTTCCGGAACACTTCCGGTTCAGATATGGCCTGAGACTATTTTCCTGCTTACCATTCATTCAGTGCTATTATCTGCAAATGCCGTGGTTTGATGGGTCGCATGCATGGGTTTGTTGCATTTTCATGTCTGGCCCCTTCCAGGGGTACCGGTCCGGAACACCTAAATGGCCATAACTCCGGAACGGCTGGACCGATCCGAACCATTTTCAATAGGAAACAATGGGACCAGATTCCGCGTCGAATGAACCGTCGGTCATTAAAATCGGTTGAGGTTTACTGCCAAAAAGTGATGTGAGTTTTTTTGTACACATACACACATACACACATACATACACACACACATACACACACACATACACACACACAGACATCACCTCAATTCGTCGAGCTGAGTTGATTGGTATATGTGACTCGACCCTCCGGGCCTTCTATCAAAAAGTCATTTTTGGAGTGAACATATAGCCTTTCCAGTACACTTAGTGTACGAGAAAGGCAAAACATGCATAAAAAGAGGTTTTAGTGTACCTGATGTATTTTTTTTTTGCCTGATAACAATCACATGTACAAGTGATTTATTTAAGGGCCCATATAGCCGAGGCGGTAAACGCACGGGTATTCAGCATGACCATGCTGAGGGTGACGGGTTCGATTCCCGGTCGGTCCAGGATCTTTTCGTAAAGGAAATTTCCTTGACTTCCTTGGGCATAGAGTTTCTTCGTGCCTGCCACACGATATACATATGCAAAATGGTCATTGGCAGAGGAAGCTCTCAGTTAAAAACTGTGGAAGTGCTCATAGAACACTAAGCTGAGAAGCAGGCTTTGTCCCAGTGAGGACGTTACGCCAAGAAGAGGAGAGGAGGAAGTGATTTATTTCCATGATAGCTGTGAGGAACGATATAGAACATCACAAGATTGCGTATAATTCAGGAAATTATATTGGAATTTTCAGTACGTAACGATAATCTTACTGGTCTAATTGCATTAACAGAGGAGATAGTTATTTTAAAATCATGGAAATCTTTGCAAAAATCACATAATTTAAAAAATATGTAAACATCGAACCAAAATCAACAACCGTCATGCCAACCGCTATATTTAATAAACAACAATCATGTACAATTGCATGCTTTTTAAGTGCAATTTGAGGAAACAGTGAATTTAAAAACTTTTAAAATTTCTTTGGAAATATCTTCAAATAAATCATTCGGCACATCCTTTTAAAATGGTTTTGATAATTCATTTGGAATGAACAGTTATTTTAGGGGAAAACTTATTTCACGTTTATCAGCAAACCCTTTGAGAGATGTTATGGAAGTTGTGTCATTTTTGGAATTTCTCAAGGATTTTTTGTTTTAGTTTCTTCAGCAGTTCTTTTGATAATTTTCTTTCCAATAGTTTTGGTCATTATAGTTTTGGCATTTTTCTAGCAATCCCATTGAAAATTTCTTCGGTAGTGCCTGCAGTAATCAATTCAGAAAAGCTTCTGGGTATTTCTTCGAAAACTTGTAGCCCAACTTTTTTTGGCAATTACCTAGAAATTCTCAAAGCATTTTATTTTCAGCCATACTGCCTGTTAATCCTTTGAGAATTTCTACACTTTCTAATATTTGCATTTTTGGAATTCTGTCGGCAATTTCTTTGAGAAATTTTTCGGTAATTTTCTGAAAATTCCTTGCAGTAAGAATTTGAAAAAAAATAGTAAATTCTTACTCGTTTTTATCTTCTATTTCTGGGGTAATTCTGTCAGGATTTTTTAAATGAAAAA
The DNA here is from genome assembly GCF_035046485.1 of Aedes albopictus. Lineage (NCBI taxonomy): Eukaryota > Metazoa > Arthropoda > Insecta > Diptera > Culicidae > Aedes > Aedes albopictus. The sequence goes on from NC_085137.1 coordinate 136,557,423, forward strand.
CCTGCACAACCGGCTTTGAAAATTTAACCATTAATTAATTTGAAAATTTGTTTGAAAATGCCTTCAGTTTTTCTTTTTTGGAATCCTTCAGCAATTCTTTTAATTGTTTTTCTGGTCGAATGAGTGTAGTCAATTACGTACCTTTTAATTTCGCTCTCTTTTACTTATCCTTTGACAGATGCGCGTATTTCAACTACCACTTGTTACCTTCCTCAGTGTCAGTTATCCACTTAAATGGTACAAAACTGATTACACCCATTGGAAGAGGGTTCGAAAAGTCGACGCAAGAGATTTTTCTGGCATTAATTGTGAAATATCTTTAAGTTTTTGCCATTACTTCGAAACTTCCTCAGCGGTACCATTGGGAATTTCTCAAACAATTTTTCGGAAATTCCTTTGGATTTTTTTCTATAACGGTTCCTATAAGTGTGACCTGGTGTGATGTTTTTTTTTCATCTGTATTAACGAGATTTTCAGCACTAGGCTAATTCATCTCGGGACCCACGCTTCACACTTCTCTTCCGAAGGAAGAACTCACATTTTTTTGTGAGTTTGTCGGGAGTGGGATTCGATCCCAGGTCCTCGGCGTGATAGTCAAGTGTTCTAACCATCCAACCAGGTCCACTCCACTACCTGGTGTGATGGTTAAAGTACGTGACTATCACGTTACGGACCTGGGATCGAATCGCACTCCCGACAGGCTCACAAAATGCGTGTTCTTCCTTCGGAAGGGAAGTAAAACGTGGGTCCCGAGATACCCAACCAATACACATGTCATATAAGTGCAACTTTTTGTAGTATAAAAGTTTATTTGACGTTATTTAAGCATTGTGTAAAAAAACGTCAAATCAACTACTATACAACCAAAAGTTGTGCTGCCGTAACTCTTATATGACATGCGTGATACTTGGGATGAACTAGCCTAAAGCTAAAAATCTCGTCAACCCGGGAGCGGTCGCGTCGTGTACTGAGTACACGCACCATGAAAAATGCGCGCTTGTGGTACACAGAGTGAGCGTAGTGTCGCTGAAAGTGGTCGAAGACGCGACTGCTCGAGGGTTAATACAGATAAAAAAATCCTATAAGAACTAATTTGGAAATCGATATGGCGATTTTATTTTCAGATTCCTCTGACTAATCTATAAGAAGTTGTAATTCTTTGTTGTTTTCTTCTGAAATAATTGAAAGTTCCAAAGTGATGCATGAGAAATATCCAATGGAATGACTAAAGGCATTCATATAGAAACTACTGAAACAATCTCCACAAAATATTGTGAATTAGTACTTCGGCTTCCCAAACTAACATAGTATTAAGGCAGTAGTAAATTGTAAAATGTAAAATCAATGTAAAAACAAAAGATTTCGGCTCAGTTATGCCCATGTGGCGCCCGAACCTTCCAAATAAACGAATAAGTAAAAGATATATATTGTGAAAGACTTGTTGAAGAATTTTTATCTTAATTGCCCGGGAAATTTTCAAAAAGATGGCTAAAAGTCAATGAAGTCATAGATGATGTATGTGTTTCATGAATGTTTTTTTTAATATATTTTTTTAAATTTTATTTGGAAACTTAGATTTTTATTCATAATAGCTACCCTTTTAGTCTTATTTTCGTTCTTTAATACACTACAATTATATGATTTGAATTAAATTGTTTATGCCCTTAATGATTAGAATACTAAATCTGTTGGGTGCCAACCAAAGCCAACATCCACATGTGACAGATTGAAATTTTCCAATTTTTACCCCATCGGACCTTGACACAATGCGATTTTGGTTTGACACTTTTCAAATCGTTTACCAACCCCCACCACCCCAGTTCCGGACCCGTTTGCCCATACTTCAAAAGGGGTTCTAAAATGTGCCGAAAATCGACATTTGATGGACGCACCACCACCGATTCACACACATCGCAAACATACCGGCGGTCGATCAGTTGGGTTGGGATGAGACCGTAAATATTTTGAAAGCTAATGTGTGGTAAACCGAAAACAAGCGTCAATTTCCCGGTGATGGATGTGGCAAACAAACGACCATTTCTGCGTGTGACAATGGGAGAAATGTGTCACTCTTTCGTTTGTAGGCTCTCGCTCGGTGTATGGCTTTCGATCGTAGATTTTTTTCCACATTTCTTTGTGATGTGGGATCCTAACGTCATCTATTGTTTGGCTGTCAAACCATTTTAAACATGTCACTAAATGGTTTCTCTCCGATTGTCACTCTTTTTCTGTCTAATTCATCGGGGCCGATTTTTAGAAAAGAACAACGCTTTTAGAGACACCAATCTAATTTGACCGAACCAATTTCAGCAGCTGTCCGTCCGACTCGAGTCCAACGTGTACCTACGACTGGCGAACTGCGCAATGATGGGAAATTAAAAACAATTTGAATATTGGATGCAATTACAGAGCGCCCGATTGGCTTCCCGGTTGAGGCAAATTGACACCATTAATTATAAAGTTAGCAGGTGCGATTGTGAATACCTCCGCACATCCACAAATCTCCACGTATTCATTTATTATTGCAGGAAGGCAATGACTGCCACTTGTACCTACCGGTATGGATGCAATAGGGCCATACTGCATGCGTTGTAACGGGTTGTTTCGTAACTTTTAGAATGGATCTAAGAAAATTTAAGTAATAACAAAAAGTTGCTTTTCTCACTAATTTGATTTCTTATTTACTCTTGAATGTTGGTAGTTATCAACGGCAACATAGAAGAGATATTCATCCTTTAGACAGATATGCCCTTTTGAAAAATGGCGCGACTATTCCCCATTCACGGGTTGTCGCGATACCCTTCCACACGAGGAGTGTTCGATCTTCACCGCGGTTGCAGTTGGTACGGACGGCTACCGCACCGATACTGGCTGCCTATACTGCAGTAATGTGGGGTGCGATAAAACCAATTTCAGCCTGTTAGTCTATAATTAATTGTGGTGCTATTGTAATGGTACCATCCACGCACATCGACGAAATGGGAACACATTGCGAATTGAGATGCTGGGGCCAGGTTCACGGCTACGGCACGGTCTCTGGAGCAGAGGGTGACTCGTTACTTTCGTGGATGCAGTAGGTTTACGCTATATTAAGGTATATTATGTGTGTGCCACAAGCCTTATGAAGCTTTGTAATAGAATACTAAAATTCAGTTAATAACAACCGGCCTTTCGGACTAGCGACTACCGTTACTGATTCGTATGCAGAACATCCTGGGTGCAATTTCTGCTGCATTCCTTTCCTTCTTCCCAGTAACTTCCTATACAATTTTCCTCTTAGTTCTACATATCAGCTTTAACATTTCATAAGGGTGTAATAGCTTTTTGAAACTACACCTTCTTTTAAAGCCACCTCCACCATCGCAAAGTGAAGACTTTTTTCTACTTACTAGTAGCTAAAGAGTTGATAGGAAGGATTAAGTACGATCCACAGTTTAGTAAGAAGGTGCTATTTCCAAAAGCAGTTACGCAGTGGTGACAACGAGGTGACTCTAAGTTTCTCAGCTATTGAGATATAAAAAAAATAATTCTCTAAGATCGCCTTCGCAAATATAAAAAAAAAATCATGATTTTTTGTTTTCATTTTTGCGCTTCCATGCATGAAAAAAAAAGTTTTTCAGCGATATTACAGGAATTTCTCCGCCCTACTCGATATAAGCAAATCCACTATTTATTTTTTCCAAATTCTTGTGCCTTCTCAACCCTCGAGTGTCTGTTCTTTCCAATAGTATTTGCTCTCCTATACTTGTTTGAATGATCTCTTTTATGATATTGGAATTGTTTGTTTTTTTTATCTCGTATGTAGGAAAATTGCCTATTTGTTTTTAGATTTTTACGCCCTTACAAATTTCAGAAAATTACCTTTAATCTAACTTTTATACGTGTAAAAAAGTTTCATTTCTTCTTCTTCTTTATGGCTCTACGTCCCCATTGGGCCTGCCTCGCTTCAACTTAGTGTTCCTTGAGCACTTCCACAATTATTATTTAAAGGGATTGCTTTTCCTGCCATTGCATGAATTTGTATATTGTGAGGCAAATACAATGATACACTATACCCAGGGAGTCGACAAAATTTTCCCGACCGGAATGGGAATCGAACCCGCCGTCTCCAGATTGGCGATCCATAGCCTTATCCACTAGGCTAACTGGAGACTCCCTACTGAAGAATTCATGGGAAGGATTGAGTACGATCCAAAGTTTTTCAAGAAGGTGCTATATTGTATTTCGACTCATCTAGGAATAAGAAAATCACTTCTTAGATTTTCCCAAATTTTTGAAAAACTTTCCTTCTGATATATGCTTTTTTGTTTGTGCTCCCATTCATAATAGTGTAGGCAGTTTTTTTTTATTTTAGAAGGGAGGAAGATCCTAAATCTTGCATTTTATTTTAGAAAATCTTGCATGGATTGCTTTAGGAACTCCTCCACGAATTTCTAGATAAATCACCTGAAGGATTTTTGTATTATTATTATTATTTTTATTATTACTATTAGCTTTATTCAGCCTCGTAAATGAAGCTAATAACAATAATCATAATAATGAAACATAAATCTTTTTAGTGATTTTTCTAGAAATTCTTGACGAGATTTTTATAAAAATTCATTGGAAGATTCATTTAGAAATCCATCCATGAATATCTCCAGAAATTTCTTCATGGATTTCCGTAAAAAAATGTGCAGGTATTTCCAAGGATGGCAGAAAATCACTTCAAGCGATAAATGATACAGGATACGAATAATCCAAGATAGCCTTGTTCTTGCAGTAGCATGATGCCGACGCCTCACACCGTGCTCGTATCAAAGAACAATTAAAGCATCTGATGCACGCTTCATCGCGTGATGACCCGTTATCGGATCATGTTACAAGTCATGATAAATTTTATTTCATCACATTGTTTGCCACTTATGCACCCGTAAGCCGCATTCATGATTCGAAATGATACGTTCATAAGCATATCTGGAAGTCAAATCACCAAGAATGCTCAAAAAGTGAATGAAATCACTAATTTATCATTTCGACTTCATGATAACGATCGCATCGCGCCCGCACATGCCGAGCGAATCATTCTTCTCGGACCGAAGTTTGTTATGATGCTTGACGACAAAATGTTATCGTTGTTGCTATGATCGCGCGATGCCGTTCGACCGCGACACATTCGAAATCTGATCATGATCACTAGATTTCCATCCTTGGGTATTTCTTCAGAAATTTCTCCAGCGATTCCTTCACAAAATCTTCCAGGGAGTTTTTGAGAATTTCTGACATGAATGCTTCTGAGATTTCTCTAAGAATTCCTTCAAAAAAAGGTTTTTTTTTCAGAAACTCGTTCAGTGGTTTCTTCAGAAGATCTTGCAGAGGTTTTTTTTATTATCGTACAAATTGGTACGAAAGTTCTCAGAATTTGATAGATTTTTTCATAGGTAGAGTTTATATACTCGAGCAAAGTCTGACAGCAAACTGAAAACTAATTATGATGTTGTGATATTGCAAATTATGATAACTGAGGCTGTTGTCGCTTTCGTCGTTTAAACGGTTAAAACATCAAAAATGAGAGCAGAAAAAGTTCATATAACAACAAGTTGAAAACAGTGATAGCCACTGATAGCAAATTGATAACAGTTTTTGTTATCAGCGCAAAAAATAAATGGAAAAATCGTCAAAAGAAGATTTTTTTTTCAGGTAATATGAAAACCATGTTTGCCCTATGATCTTGTACCGACTTTTCGAACCCTCTAAGCAGAATACCCTCTTCGAATGAGTGTAATCAGTTTCGTACCTTTTAATTCCGCCCTATGTTGCTTATCCTTTGACAGATACGCGTATTTCGACTATCACTTATAATCTTCCTCAGTGTCAGTTATCCACTGTCATAGGGATAAGCAACATAGGGCAGAATTAAAAGGTACGAAACTGATTACACTCATTCGAAAAATGTTTGCCCTAGTTGTATACATTCGATTTATTACACAAGGTTGCCCAGAAGTTTTGATATAACTTTAAAACTATATATTTATACTGGTTATAAAGGCAGCAAATGATATCAAGATATGAAATCAAATTTAAAGAAGAAAAACTGGAATCAAAATGTGATGTCAATTTGCTGTTGATTGCAAATCTTGTTTTTGATTTGCTATCATTTTGTTGATAGACTTTGCTCGGGTATATATAATCAAAAAATAAGTTGAAAAAAATATATTTATGAATGTCTCCACGAACTCTTTGAAGGCTTTTATCAAATATATTTCCAATAAATTTCTACAGGAAACACTCAAGATAAATCTAAAAAGTTTTGCTACGTTTTTGGGACCTTAGCAAAAGCTTATCTAAGCTTTCATCCAGGAGTTCCTACAGGAATTCTTTCAGAAATACGTTCACAGATGGCTCATCCTGAAATAATTTACTTTCCTAAAAACATCTCACCACTTTTCAATGAATCCCACAAAGTGTTTCCCGAGGAGGTATTTCTCTATGAAGTTCTTCGGAAATTCCTCCTTGGATTGTTCAAGCATATCCCTGGAATTTCTCCACAGATCTTGGGAATCTTGAGATTCATTTAAGATTCTGTAAGGATTCGTGAAATATCTCTCAGGGATTCTTTCAGAAATGGGTGGTCGGATTCTTCTGAAATCGGTTCGAGGGTCCCTTCAAAAACATATCCAAAGTTTCCCCAGGTAATAATTTGATGCTTTACAAACGTTTCTCCAACTATTTTAAATCAGCCTTCATTTGAGCAAAAGCTGAGCCTCAGAGGTGCAATCCTTTTTTCAGCTCCTAAACATCTAATTTTGGTGATTTTATTCAACCTTTAGCTGATTTGAGGTTCATTGGAAAGCTGATTCAAGGCTTAATATGTGCTAAATCAGTAATCAATTAAATCTATTGATTGTGTAAAAAAAAAAAAAAAAAACATTTGAACTCTGATCTCCTGATCTATAGTCACTCACCTTAGCACATACACCAAACACAATTGTATACATATCCTCGAAAACAAGAGCATTACTTGTTGTGTCTGAATTGTCAAGAACATAAGTTGAACTAAGTCTGTATTTTGGGCTGAAGAAGCGATGTGGATCACGAAAACCATGATTGGGTTAGCTTTCAAAAATTAATTGATTGAAGGTTGACCAACACATGATTAATCCAACATGCTGGTGTATGTTTTAAAAAAGCTGGTTACCCAGATGAATTCTATTCAACTTGATATTCAGCCATCTATGTATTGCTGATTAAAGAGGTTGAACAAACCATACTTCAGACCAATATTCATCTGCCATTGTGTTCAGCCATTGACACCATTAACCAGCTATTGTTCAGCTATTACTCTCACTGTTCAGCATTCTTTGTTACATAGTTTCTTCAGAATTTAAGAGATTCATTCAAAGCTTTTTCGTGGAATTTTTCAATTCTCCTTTAAAATTGTCTCAAACAATCCTACAGTGTTGCCTTCGTAAATTATTTGAAGTATTCCTCCAATAACTCCTTGAGAAATCTCTTGGAGGATTCCTGCTGTAATTCCTACGAGAAATATATTTGAAAATTGCTCCTGCGTTTGCGTCAGAAATATCTCCTGGAACTCCTTCAGAGATTCCGACAGGAATTGCTTCAATTATTCCTCCAGGGATTTTTTTCAGGAGTTCATTCAAAAATTTCGCAAAAAATATTGGGAACATTCTTGAAACATTCCCTGAAGGAACTTCTAAACAATCATTGGAAATTTTTTTAAATGGAATTCAAAAACTCCCAGTGATATCTTTGAACATTCTTGAGAATTTTCAAAAAAAAATCGTTGAGCGGTTACCAAAGCTATCTTTTGAGGATGAATGCCTGGGAGGCTACCAGAAAAAAAGCTAATTAAGATACCTCCTTGAAAAAAAAATCATTAGAAACTTCTGAAGGAACTCTGGAAGTAAATCCAAGGAAAAATTGATTGAGAAGTCTTTGGTGGGATTCCTAGAGAAATTCGTAGAAGGGTTTCTGAAGAAATCTCTTCAAAATGGCTGTAAAAATCCCAGCAGAAGTTACAAAAAAAGGATGTTGTTTTTTTTAGAAATCCCTCAATAGATAAGTGAGGGTTGTCTAGTGGATTTTCTTAATGAATTTTTGTAAGAACTCCTAGAGATGTCTCTGGACTTCTGAAGGAATTTTCAGAAATAAAAAAAAGGCTGGAGAAACCTCTAGAGGACCTTCCATAGGGAAATCTTAAGAGTTTTCTAGAGGCACTTCATAATAATACCTGAGAGAATTCCTGAAGTACACACTTAGAAATTCTGAAATTTACACGAAACGGAATCACCAAAGAACGTAAACGTTTTCAAGACTGAATCACAAATTGGACTCAATTTTACGCGCATCATGTAAGTGCTGGTTGGTTGCGTTAGATGTCAACAAATTCGTTTCACCAGAAATGTAGAATCAGTATCACGTTCATCAGCCACCTTCTAACTTGGTAAAATGGCCGAGAGGTAAGATATGTGGCTCACGATCAGCAGATCCGGTGTTCGAATCCATGCATGGCATTACATATTTTACTTTTCTATGTTGTTCTGTCAAATCGGATCTAGCGATTGCTAGACGCTAAGAAAAAGTAAGTTTTTTTTGGTGTGTCATGAAAGATGTAAATTTACATGTTTCAACCTCTAAATTTGTGTTTTTGAAGATGCTCGTATATGTCAGGTTCAGGACACTTAAAATTACATGATATTTTCTAGGTGTGTACTATATGAAGGAATCAACCTGGATAAATACCAACAATAATTTTTTTGAATGTTGGATTAATTTACGAATTTTCTTAGGAAAAACCCTAGAGAATTTCCAAAAGAATCTCCTAATCTCTGTGAGATAAGTTGCACCTTTTGAAGAAATATTTCCAGTAATTCCTGGATAAAAATCTTCAAGAATTTCTTGAGCAGTTTCTTTAAGGATTCCCGAAGAAACTGGAAATAACAGCCTTTGTTTTGAAGAAGAGTTTTTGCTGAGCATTGTTATTTTTTGATGAGTAAATATGATTTAGCCAATTGGCTCCACACATTCATCAAATTTGTGGAAATGCTCTAATTGAAAGGAGTAAGCCGTTGTAAAATGCCCAATAGAATGATTAAATGACGTAAAAGACTTCTTGTATTGTAAGCTTTGTAATGTTCTATTCAAATATTTTTTTTGTTTCAGAGTGATTTGCTCTTCTTCAAACTAAAGGTTGTTCCTTCATAATAAGCCTAATACCATTTTTTGTTTGCTCACACAACTTATTTGACTTTTGCATCGAGATCCGACCAAAAAAATACTCCACATATTACAAATGATTCAACGTGTTATCGGTTTTTTTTGTCCAATAATATGACAGTCTTTCATATTAAAGAATATGTATAAGATTTGCAACATTTTTGGATTAGGAACTAGGAAAAAAAATGAGAAATAATGGTACTTTCTGTGGAATAATGCATTTTGGAATATGGTTTGAAAAAAAGGTATTTTCAGGCACTCTTACGAATGGGTTTCTGGCGAATATCACACAATCCTTTATTCTCATTTGTTTTTGTATTTAGTTTGTGTATTATTTGTTTTTTTTTTTCGGAAATTCATTAACAAGGATAGGTCTGAAAGCACAGTAAACCATTAAGCAGATAGAATTCGATCAGAGTATTTGAGATTTTAGTGGAAGTTTGAAAAAGTTTCTAGATCTTGTTCTTTTAAATAATTATTTTGGAATAAAACCAACCAGTAACTTGTCATGTACATCTAGATTTCTGGTAGTTGGGACCAGTTGAAAATCTGCAAAACTTGATAATTTCCACTGGAATGAAATTTTAACAAAATTTGAAGAAATAGATATCATCTCAATTCTTAAACATTTTGACCAGCGAAATGGTATCCCTAGTAGTATCGTCCACGGATATGTTACATATAAGATATATTCTTTTGAATTCCAACGCAAATTGACAAATTATGAGCTCTAAAATTTACCATGCTATTGAGCCGGCTATTTGCAGAAATAATCGTTTGATCCACCCGAAGTTGTCTACCTAGCCTGTTATGACGAGGGTGGAATATAAAAAAGGAAAATCCTTATCTAAAACGACAAACAAAAAAAATCCATTAAATCTGCGCCATCCGGTCCACAGCAGGGCATATCATTGCTTTAATTAGTTGCGGTGGATTTGTTATCTATTAAATGGAATTAAAAAAATATGGATGGCAGCTTATAGTGCACTCTTCACCCCAGAGAATGTGCAATCGTACACGGAAAGAAGTATTTTTTTTTCTTTACCATTGCGTCCAATGAAAATGGGTTGTAAAAATCAAGTTCTTTAGATCAAAAGATTGGTCGACCTGAAGATAATATTTTTATGTATACATAGCTGATCACGTTCCGTAATTTTTACCGAAATTTCAACTGCTTAGCGTTCGGTAGTGGATTTTTACAAAAATTCTGCAAAAAAATTCAAAATTTCGGCGAAATGTTATCGTTTATCTGTCAAACTCTAACGAAGTTTAGTAAATGTTGCCAGCTTTGCCGAGTTTTTCCGGTAAACAAAACTTAGCGGTTAAGATTTCGGTAAAATATTACCGAAGTCGGTGATTTTTTCTAAGTGTAACATAACAAAAAAAAATTAAAAAAAAAAAAAAACAAAATGTAAAAGATTTTTGTTCAGCTGTTAAGCTTATGATTACCTAACTGTAAGCAAAATATCGACAATTTAAAAACTGGAGGTTTTCCACAGATTTTTCTCTAATACTAGACCATATGGCATATAAACCTAAAGAAATTAGTATACAAATATGTGTCCAAAAAGAAACCAATACTCAAACATCTTGTTTGACTCGATCGAATTTTCATTAGTGTCAAACTCAAGTTGTTTTTTTTTATTTCTTTCCTTATCAAATGTTTGACCCTGTGTACTTCAGGCCTAAGCAATTAATAAAAAAAACTCATAAATCTGCGGACAAACTTCCCACCGTGTCCGTATCATCCACCCCTATCGTACGCTCATTATAATCGTTACTCGAAACTGCAAGACGAAGAAAATTAATTTCGTTTTTCACGCCGAGATGCACCTGATGCGAACCAATTTGTTTGTTTGTTTAGGTTTTTTTTTTTCACTGCGTCCGTTCACTGGGGTAAGTACAGGGGGCCCATTGCAATAATGGAGGAACCCATGTTAAAACTTCTCCCCCCTTATCTATATGGTCTGTCAATTGGGTTTTTAAATTAAGAATAATGTATTGATTTTTTTATTTTATACAAAAGAGCACATTTTTCTGAGGCACTATGATTTTTTTCAGATTTTTAGAACTATATTTTGTTACCTTAAATCAATTACAAAGAGATTTTTTGAAATCACTTTTTGACAGCTAGGCAACTGCTTGACAGCTCCGCTCAGTACAAAATGCGACGAGGGATGATTCGACAAATCGCTTCCATACAAACTTCAAACTCATTTTTAAATAGGTTCCCGGGCTCCAAAATTCATGAAAATTTGGATTTCGGCTCAGTTTGGCATGCAGATTCAGAATATGGAATTATCTCAACACCACTAAAGAAGCCAATTCGGGATTGAATTAAAACTAATTGAATTTAAACAGCTCTTATCGCGCTGTTCCGGAATGGGATCCACTGAGTGGCTGGGGAGTCCACGGTGATGGCGCCACTTATAATTCCGGAAGCCAATTTTCTGCTAGCATAATTCAATTATTTTACAACTACTTAAAAGTAGTCATTAGCGCGGTTCGTTTGTGGGATGAGACATGTTGGTCATTTAATGACTTGAAATGTCAGACCTTCATTATCTTATTATTATTATTATTATTATTATTATTATTGACTTTTTATTATGGGGAAATTCAGCCCGAGGCTGGTTCATCCCCTCATTATCCTATTAATTCTTCTATCCAATTAAGGAAACAACATCACAATACTTGAAATAAATCTAATTTAAATTTCTTTATGGAAAAAATATCCTGTGATAACTTGCATACAAAAAATGCATGGGCAAAAGTAACAGCTTCGAAATTCGATACAAATGGAAACCAATTTCAGCAATTTTCCGATTTAAACCCCGACAGCAAGGCTTCCGGGGGATGTGAAGTGAATTATCATTAACGTCATCTGATAAGAGAGTTTCGGTTCTGCTGGTTTCCACTGGAAGTGTGGCGTGACGACAAAGTGCAACGCTGCTATGTAGCAGCTTTGGCACGGATTTTCACATGCGTAGGTACAGAAAAATTGATTCGGAAAACGGTCGCTGTGGGATGGTGTAAAATAATTACAAAACAATCTTCATCCATGGCATTCAGTTTTGCGTTTCGAAGGATGGGGCATGGATAATTTATTTTTGAGATTTCAATTAAATTATCCGGTCTAATTGAATCACAAGAACTTTGGATGTAATAGGGATATTGCTAATAGATGAACTTATCCAGGGCTGAAAATATTGAATAATTTAAGAAATTTATGCAAAAAAATAATTCCAGCTAAATTCCTTAGGGTACTAGTTATCGCACTACCTAAGAAAAACTATTTCTATAAAAAAAATAAGAAGAAGACCGACGAATGTCATCGATATGTCAAATGATTGATTAGTTTCCATACTTTACAGGAAAAATATAGAAACGGAGCCAAAACTAATTTAAGTATTTATTACGGCGTGTGCCAATGATAGGAACCCTGTATCAGTTATGGACACATTTGTCAATATGGGTTCCACTTCGCACTATTTACATGTATTTCTTATGGAATTTACTGATACACAATGGCGAAATAGGGTGCAAGGAGGCCGAAAAGTTAAAAAGAATGATTTATTTATATCATAATTTGAGCGAATTGTGAAGTTTGAATGATTGCAATCATAAAGGGCGAACACGATGAAATTGCCACACAGAAAATATTGTATAACTTTTGATTGCGTTCGTCAAAATAGCTAAATTTTTGACCAGGGATAGTAGTATATTATGTGTAGCCTAATACCATAAAATTTTCATTAAAATCGGTTGAGTATTGGCGCATATAAAGCATTGTCCAGTTAGAATCCGGACGCAGATAATCACTTATATCTCAGAGGTGGAATAACAAACAGAAAAGGTGAAGCCCTCAAAACAAAGATAATTTACTGTAGTTTCATGGAAAAATATCATTAAAATTATTTAATTTAATTTTTAATACATTTTCTCATTTTTTCCGTGATTACTTCCTTAAAAATCTGCACAATGGTAGTAAATTTTAACATCAACCCCTTCGGCGGATTTGTGTCACAATCAGGTCATCTCTGTAGTGTCCTGAGACCCTCTACCAATCTGATTAGGATTCCAAAGAAACTTTGCCAAATATTTCTCTTCTTGCGAAATTAAGGGCTATTCAGTGAATTCCAAAGAAGCGAAATTTGAGTGTTTTTTCGTTTATAAACACTATCCAACAGTGATGACACCACTACACATCTCAGGCTGTCGTGATAGCTCACCAAATTAGCTCAAACCTCTACAGATCCCTTGTGGGCATTTTTGAAAAGCAGCACGCGATTCTTGAGGTTATCATCTTTGTACACATTTGGTGTCAAAATCGTGATGTGAGAAAAGGATGTCCAGAGCTCGAACTTCCTGGCAAATCTTGGAATTCCAAGCAGATTTACCCATGAACATAAACTTCAATCTTCCTTGGGCACTTCCTCATGGCATGGTTAACAACATCTGTGCACATCACACATAATGGTTATGGAGACATTTACATTTTTCACGACTGTCGTACCTGACCACGCTTAATTTTCAGCGTGTTTGTGCAAGATTTTTTTCCTTCACTTGTCTTCAATCTGAAATAACTTTTCACTCGTAGCAACAAAATCGATGAAATTTTCACCATCAATAGAGGACTTGTTTATGATCAGACTGCTGTAAAAAAAATATGATTATGATCATTGAGAGCGTCACAATAAATTATCCTTTGCGTCCGGATTCTAACTGGACAATGCTTTATTGTCGATATCATAAAATGATATTTTAGAAAACTTGTACACCCATTTCAAAAAATTACTTAGGCTATAACTTTTTTGTTACCTCATCAAAACGTTTGAAAATTTCACTCGATATTCTTAACATAGTATCAATTAAGTGGTAAAAATTTGATCGAAATCGGTTCAGTACTTTTTCTAGTAAATATCCAAAACTCAAATCGCTTCAAGGTAAATTTTAGGTACTTTCTGACCATTTTTAGTTCCACGTGCACTTTTTTGACTGTAGAACTGGTAACACTGTCCCGATTTTTATAAAACTTTGACAGTGTAAAATTGGTGTGTTAAACTGTTTACAGTGAAAATTTCAGCCATTTTTGTTGAGTACTTTCAAAGTAAGAGCAGTTTGAATTTCACTATACCAAAAACCACATCTGCTTATTGTGACATAGTGCGACATATATGGCTATAACTTTTTAACGGTATGATCAAATTGAATGAAATTTTGACAAACTACTTCTACATACATACTTAACGTACAAAAAAAATTTCATTGAAATCGGTTCAGTATTTTTGGCGCCAGCGTTGAAACGGCAAAAAAGTGATATTTTCCAAAATGTTTGTTTGTACAAGGTTCTCAAGTGGCAATTCCCTTGTTTCAACGATATCTCCGCCATTACTCAACCGATTTTAATGAAAATTTTATGGTATTAGCTACACATAATATACAGGGGATGGCCAAAATGTTTGGGATAGGCAACTTTTTTTCTCTCACAAAAAAAATCAACATAATATATCTTTTCATAGAGTGCATCAAAAATTCTCAAATTTTGACTGTTTATCAACCTGTTATACGTGCATCACTGGTACAAATGTGGGCTCGATTGGTTAATCTTTCGCAAAATTAGAACCGTTCGGGTAAAACACTATTTTTTAGCCAACTCATTTTTGAGTTGTCATATCTCGGAAACCAGTGAACCGAATTGAATGAAATTTTGAACGTACACTAACAATATACAAATGCTTCACAAACTATTTAAACATAGATACTTTTTGAACGTTGAAAAAAGTTATCATGGATTGACACTTTTTGGATTTTTCTCGAAAAAATGTATTTTTTTTACGTCAATGTCAATAAATTTTAGTGTTGATGTCTAAAGATTTTCCACTTCGGTTCTCAAGTTATCTTTAATCATATATATTAGAGCCTATTAAGATTAAAGGAAGAACACATTTAGTAATTTTTGTGTGGTATTGTAAATTTCACTTATTTGCCTCTATATGGGTAAAAATTTCAACCCGGTATAACTTAATTCGTCGTGAGAAAATATTACATTCAATAACGTTGAATTAAGTATCAATATATTGTTGATAAACGTTAAAAAATTCATTCAATTCGGTTCACTGGTTTCCGAGATATGACAGCTCAAAAATGAGTTGTCTAATAAATAGTGTTTTACCCGAACGGTTCTAACTTTGCGAAAGATTAATCAATCGAGCCCACATTTGTACCAGTGATGCACATATAACAGGTTGATAAACAGTCAAAATTTGAGAATTTTTGATGCACTCTATTAAAAGTTACAGCATGTTGAATTTTTTTGTGGGAGAAAAAAGTTGCCTATCCCAATCATTTTGGCCACCCCCTGTACTATTCATGGTAAGAAAATTAGCTATTTTGGCGAACGCAATCAAAAGTTATACAATATTTTCTGTGTGGCAATTTCATCGTGTTCGCCCTTTATTTTGTGAACGTGATCTGTTGTTCATGAATTTTTTCTTGTTGATTTGCATCTTTAAAGGTTGAAAATCAACTATGGCGAGTTTGAAGTACTATAGCCATAACTGGTACACTGAACCTAGTTTATCGTTTTCTCATTTTTTTCCATCATCGGTTTCCAAAATAAGCAGAGCTTCTCACTGATCACTTCACATTCTTTTCTGCTCATGCATGACTGCTCACTTCTATTCCCTCAACTGAATACGCAAATCCGTGCAAGTTTACACAAAGTTCAATGTGAACCTTCTCCCAGCATTGTGATTAATGTGTGGTTCAAAACTGACTTTCGCGCATAATTTGAAGTTAAATGAAGCTCATACTGAAATCTGCTTACACAAATGATAGCAGCACTATGAGTGTTGGTGTTTGTTTATTAACAGGGATTTTAACCTTTTATGGGTCATTCACCCCGTAGCACTATGAGTAAAATCAGATCAAGTACATGAAGCAATGCCTTGATGTGTTTATCTTACTTAATTCATTCAGATATTGAACTCGTAATTCCTAGGAAATGCGCTAAAATACATACTATTTTAGAGAATCTTGCATGGAAATTGAGGGACCCAAATGCAAATGGGTGTAAGTGACCATTTTGTTGATTTTGAGCTGAGCATATAAAAAAAAATCTTCAAATTTCAAGCTTTCAGGACAATTTTTAAGATTATTTTTCCTATGAATACAAAAATTACAATATAGGTATCCGTTGAAAATTGCGTCGATTTTAAAATTTCATACATTTTGTGTGGGGTGAAAAAACAATGAAAAACTTTAAACCCCATTTATTCAAACGAAGATTTTTGTCACTTACACACCCCTTTGCTTCAACCCCTTATCCATTAATTTCTTCAATAATCCTACAATGATTACTTTCAAAATTCTTTGAGAGATTCGTCCAGAAAACTGTCAAAAGAATTATTTCAAAACCATGGTTATATTTTAAGAAATTCATCTAAAAATCATCCAGATATATCTTCCAGAAAATTTTCGAGAAATTCTGCTAGGAAATCCTTCGAAGATTTCTCTGAAAAATCCTTAGGAAGCCTTTATTGCTTTAGAAAATTCTTAGTTTCCTTAAGAATTCCCTCGAATAAAAATTAGAAATTACTCCAGAAATAAATTGGGAAGCTTTTTTATAACACCTTTCCAAGATTGCTTCCGATATTGCTCCACGGATTTTTTTAGAAAATCTTACAAGAATTTCTTTAAGAAAGACTTCCATGGATTTCTTTTCGAAATTCTTCAGAACATCCTCGATGGATTGCTTCGGAATTTCTTTCGAAGAAGACACTCCAGAAACATCTCCACAAATTCCTGTATAAATGCTTCTATGGATTTCTTTTAAAATTTCTCCATAGATTTTTTTAAGGAATACAAACGAGAGCTTTTTCAAGAAATTAATTAGAATTGCTTTTATCTTTTCTCCTAAAAAAAATCAAAAGTTCACAGAATTTTTCTTCGTGGATTTCTTTAGAAAATCTTGCACAGATTTTTTTCAGAAAAACTTCCAGGGGTTCTGTAAGAAATTTCCCTGAACATTCCTTCAAAAGTTCCTAATTAGATACCATCATTAATTTGTCCAAGTGGAATCCAAGGAAATCTTCGATGGATTTCTTCCAGAATTATTCCATGACTTTCTTAAAGAAATACTCCAGAAATTCGGTCTTAAAATCAACTAAGCTTTCATTCAGACACTCAACAACTCAACACGAATTCTTTTATGTAGATTTCTATGGGTTCCCTCTAAAACTCCATCAGTAATTACATACTTTAAAAATTCTTCCAAGGATTTGTTTTAAAAATTCCTCAAAAAATTCTCCAGAGATATATAATTTTATAATTCCATAATTTTCGTTTAGAAATTCTTTCAAAGAAAAATACCAAACAATAACTACGAAATCACATAACCTGTTTTTATATCAAGTTTTGTTATTATTATAGCAAAACTTTCCCATAAGCTGTTTTGTTAAACAATCTCATTTTGTTATCGTATTTCAAAAATAATATTCGGAAAAACTCTGGAAAGTTTTGAAGGAAAACGCTTCAAAAGATTCTTTTGAAGGATTTTTCAGTGATATATTCAAGGAATCGTTTAGAACTTCCCAGGGTTTCCCCGAATATTATTTTGGATATTCTTTAAAAAAAAGTTTCGTAACTGAATAAAAAAAAACGAAATCAATGAAATTCTTGAGAGAACATTCTGAAATTTTACTAAAGAATGCTTCGGAAGAACCGCTGATGAAGCCCTCGAAGAACACAGGAAACACGATCACAGGAATATTCTAAGAAATCTTTAGTAGGAATGCCAAGTACGATTCTGGAGGACTTTTCTGAGGAATCTTTAAAAAAAATCCCTGAATGAACAATACACCCTCGAAGAAATTTTTTGAAAGATTTTTCGGGGTTATTTATGGGGAAGTTTATGATGGAATCGTCAAACAATTTTTTACAGAAAACTAGCTACGAGTTTCTGGAAGAATTATTGGAAAAAAATCTGAAAAATCCATGGAAAAATCTCTTGGAAAACATTACACTTAATCAGGAGTGCCGAGATCTCAGCATTTTCTCAAACTTTCACCGAGATCCGCACTGTCGAGTGCTCGGCAAACAACAACAATACCGAAATCTCAGCAACTTTGACAGTTCAATACTGAGATTTGGCAACTGTTTTGCTGAGAATCAACTAACAAACGTAAATTTTACTGTATATTATTTGGTTTTGATCACCGTTTGCTTTATTTGTTGGTTTTGATTGGTTTTTCTCGGTGATACTGAACTGCAATTAAACGTCGTTTTTACGTTTCAACCTACTTTTTTTTATTTTTTTTCGGTCATCTTCAGAAACTGTCATACAAATACAATAGAAAAGAACAAAAAAAAATTGTGAAATGTTTGTAATTTGTGAATGTTTTTTTTTTTTTGTTCTTTTCTATTGTATTTGTATGACAGTTTCTGAAGATGACCGAAAAAATAAAAAAAAGTAGGTTGAAATGTAAAAACGACGTTTAATTGCAGTTCAGTATCACCGAGAAAAACCAATCAAAACCAACAAAAAAGTAAATTTTACTGAGACATCAGTTTATGAGTTTGCTGAGTAGTCGGCTGTGCACGAAAAGCCGAGTCCTTGAATATTTTTAAAATGTGTAGAAAGAATTTCTGACTGAATATTCTGTGAAATATTTGTAAGGGTTTTAAGTTTTTTGAAACAGTGTTCCGTTCCGAAAGCAACAACAGCTTATAATTTGCAGCTGGAAATAGAAGTTCATATTGATTCAAAATATAGTGATTATTAAAGTTCAATTATCTTGCGTTCTAGTAAACCAACTCAAAATCTCTTAGCATGAATTGATAACTAACAATATTACAGATATGTTAGCAATGCTAGTTTTGTTATTTACATTTTACTCTATCTTACTTAGTAAAGAGTTTGATATCATAACAAATTTTGCTCTCCGATTATTATCAAAACTATATTATTTCGAAACTTGTTATTTTTATTTTTTTTTGTTTTTTACTGTTATTAAGCTAAAATAGTAAATAAAATGGTCTTTTAGGAACATTTTTGCCTTTCTCGTACACTAAGTGTACTGGAAAGGCTATATGTTCACTCCAAAAACGACTTTTTGATAGAAAGCTCGGAGGGTCGAATCACATATACCAATCAACTCAGTTCGACGAATTGAGCAAATGTCTGTATGTGTGTATGTATGTGTATGTGTGTATGTGTGTGTGTATGTGTGTATGTATGTCTGTGTACAAAAAAGGTCACATCACTTTTTTGAACTAAACCTCAACCGATTTTAATGACCGATGGTTCATTCGACGCGGAATGTGGTCCCATTGTTTCCTATTGAAAATGGTTCGGATCGGTCCAGCCGTTCCGGAGTTATGGCCATTTAGGTGTTCCGGACCGGTACCCCAGGAAGGGGCCAGATATGAAAACGCCAAACCCATCCATGCGACAAATCAAACTACGGCATTTTCGATAACTTGATGAACGGTAAGCAGAAAAATGGTCTCAGACCATATCTGAACCGGTAGGGTCCCGGAACCGGTTCCGGGTGTCCCACCGGAAGTGGCCAAACATAAAAGTGCACTAAACCCATGCATGCGGCATATCAAACCGCAGCTTTTTCGATACCCTGATGAACAGTAAGAAGGAATACATTCTCAGACCATATTGGAACCAGTAGTATTCCGGAACCGGTTCCAGATGTCCCGCTGGAGGTGGCCAAGTATAACAGTTAACCAAACCCATGCATGCGACATATCAAATAGTGGCTTTTTTGACATCCTGATGAAAGGTAAGCAGGAAAATATTCTCAGACAATATTTGAACCGGTTGTGTTCCGGAACCGGTTCCGGGTGTCTCGCCGGAAGTGGCCAAATATAAAATTGAACTAAAACCATGCATGTGACATATCAAACAGCGGCTTTTTCGATAACCTGATGAACAGTATGCAGGAAAGCATTCTCAGAACATATCGGAAACAGTAGTGTTCCAAAACCGATTCCAGATGTCCCGTCAGAGGTGGCCAAGTTTCAAAGTTAACCAAACCCATACATGCGACATATCAAATAGTGGCTTTTTTGATATCCTGATGAACAGTCAGCAGGAAAATATTCTCAGACCATATGTATCTGAACCGGTAGTGATCCGGAACCGGTTCCGGGTGTTCCGCCAGAAATGGCCAAACAAAAAAGTAAACCAAACCCATGCGACAAATCAAATCGTGGATTTTTAGGTATCTTGATTTGGCAAAAAAAAAAGTTTCCGGCCATATTCGGAACAACCGGTAGTATTCCTCACCGATTAAGGGTGCCCCATCGGAAGTGGTCAAATGTAAAGGAGAACCAACCCCATAAATAACTGTTTTGGTAACCTGATGAACGGTTAACAAGAGAAACAATCATAGACCACACTTTGGAAAACCAATACTGTGCCGAAACTGGTTCCAGGTGCTCCGCCGGAAGTGGTCAAATGTAGAACGGAATCAAACGCATGCACACCGCGCATTAAATATCGGCTTTTAAGATGACGCGCAGAACGGTCAGCAAGAAAAGTCTCAGGGCACTTTAAGACTACCGGTAGTGAACCGGAACCACTTTCGAGTGTCTCGCCGGAACTGGCGAAATGCACAAATAAGTGTTTGACAGTACATCAAATAGCAGCTTTTTTGAATACACGATGATCGATTCGTAAGAACATAGCCTCAGACCATATTTTAGACAACCGGTAGTGTCCCGAAACCAGTTCTGGGTGTCCCACTGGAAGTGGTCAAATGTAAAAGTGATCTATACCCACCCATGCATGAGATAAATCAAATCGTGTTTTTTTGCGTAACCTAATGAACGTTAGCAATGAAATAGTCTCAGACTATATTTGGGAGACCCGGTGTGCTCCGGAACCTGTTCCGGTACCGCATGGAAAGTAATTAAATGTACCATGCAACATATTACATCACGGCTTTTTATATATCCCGAGGAACGGTTAACTAGAAAATAGGCTCACACCACATTACAGACTACCGGTAGGGTTGCACAACCAGCGTTTGGTGCTTCGCCGGAACTATGAAAGTAAATAAAACCAATGCAAGCGATAAATATGTGTAAGAGAACAAATTCTTACAAATTAAACCCACATACAAACAGACGTCGCACTACCTATCGCTCTTGTTTTCAACGGTCAATAAGATACAGCCCAAATGTTCAGAAAAAAAATTGTGATCTGTGATTGTGTAAAGAGTTATAGCTTAGCTTGTTAGTATCGTCTTGATATTGATCAGCCTCCAGTGTTAGTGAAGGTGCTCAACAAAGTGCTCAAGCAGTCAACTGAGAAGTCTGATATTTTTCAGCCCTGCTTATACGTTGAACATAATGTCGGACTATGTGCAATCAATAAGTTTTAAGTCATTTCAAAGATGTC
This sequence comes from Aedes albopictus, assembly GCF_035046485.1. Lineage (NCBI taxonomy): Eukaryota > Metazoa > Arthropoda > Insecta > Diptera > Culicidae > Aedes > Aedes albopictus. Next base: position 136,579,060 of record NC_085137.1, read on the forward strand.
TGATAAAATGCTTGCTTTTCTATAAAAATATTCGGATTCAGAAACACTTTGACTTACGTTGCCGGAAAGATTGTGTTCGACGAGAAAGGCACTATCACCACTACGTGGATTAATTTGGTTTTTATTATAATATTTGTTATTTTTTCGCTTAAGACAGACCAGTTTATTAACATTACAAATCTATCTATATATATATATGAGTTTGAAGTTCCTTTGAGGCAACAAAACTCAAGAACGGATGAACCGATCAGCATGACTCTTGAACGGTTCGGTTCGTATTCGTGGTGGCTGTGTTTATATGTACAAAAGGTTTCGAAAATCAGCTAGAAAAGTAAGAAAATTTATAAAGTACTGATTTTACAGGAGCTGAGAAGGAATTCAACACGAGCGAAATGAAACCAATCTAGTGCGGTGCTGTTTTGAGCTCAATAGTTGTCAAACCACGCCAAGACGGCAAGACAAAGTTTGCCGGGACAGCTAGTAACATATAAAACTGATTGGATTGTTCAGCTTTTTGCCTTTCTCGTACACTAAGTGTACTGGAAAGGCTATATGTTCACTCCAAAAATGACTTTTTGGTAGAAGGCCAGGAGCGTCAAATCACATATACCAATCGACTCAACTCGACGAATTGAGGTGATGTCTGTGTGTGCGTGTGTGTGTGTGTGTGTCTGTATGTGTGTGTACAAAAAAAACTCACATCACTTTTTGGCAGTAAACCTCATCCGATTTCAATGACCGACGGTTCATTCGACGTGGAATCTGGTCCCATTGTTTCCTATTGAAAATGGTTCGGATCGGTTCAGCCGTTCCGGAGATATGGCCATTTAGGTGTTCCGGAACGGTACCCCAGGAAGGGACCAGATATGAAAATGCATCAAAACTATGCATGCGACACATAAAACCACGGCATTTTCGATAACCTGATGAGCGGTAAGCAGAAAAATAGTCTAAGACCATATCTGAACCGGTAGTGTTCCGGACCCGGTTCCGGGTGTCCCGCCGGAAGTGGCAAATATCAAAGTGAACCAAACTCATGCATGAGACACATCGAACCACTGCATTTTCGATAACCTGATGAGCGGTAAGCAGGAAAATAGTCTCAGACCATATCTGAACCGGTAGTGTTCCCGAACCGGTTCTGGGCGTCCCGCTGAAAGTGGCCTAATATACAATTGTATCATGCCCATGCAAGCGACACATCAAACCACGACATTTTAGATGACCTGATGGACAATGAGCAGGAAACTCATCTCAGACCATATCTGAACCGATAGTGTTCCAGAACCGGTTCTTGGCGCTCCACTGGAAGTGGTCAAAAATACAATTGAACCAAACCCATGCATGCGACACATCAAACCACGGCATTTTTGATGACCTGATGGACAATGAACAGGAAAACCACCTCAGACCATATATGAACCGGTAGTGTTCCGGAACCGGTTCTAGTCGTCCCGCTGGAAGTGGCCAAATTTACAAGTGAACCAAACCCATGCATGCGACACATCAAACCACGGCATTTTCGATGACCTGATGGACAATGAGCAGGAAAATCGTCTCAGACCATATCTGAACCAGTAGTGTTCCGGATCCCGTTCCGGGGTTCCCGCCGAAGTGGTTAAATCTGAAAGAGAAACAAACCCGTACATGCGTCACATCAAATATCGGCTTTTTAGATTACCTAATGAACGGCCAGCAAGTGTTTCGGAATCGGTTTTGAGAGGCCGGAAGAGGCCAAATGTAAAAGTAAACCAAATCCGAGCAGCAATGAATAACTGACACATAACTGGAGCATATCAAAGTCAGGTATCATACCAAGACAAGGTATTGATCGGTTATCCAGGTATGGAAAATAACATATTTTGATATTTTGTAGGTATTGATACAATACCTCAACGAGTTATTGGTTTGGTGTTGAGGACTTATGCAATTATGGAAAAATTGCTATTTGTATGGAAAAATCGTCAATTATTAATTAGGTATTAACACACCTGATGTCATTATTCACGCGTTATGCACAGAATACACACCAGTTATTATTTAAGGCAGGGCTACTTAATACCTCATTCAGGTTGTGGGTATTCGGTTTTCCATACCAGATCATCCAAGATGATGTCTCAATGTGCAAGATGGCGATTAGTTTAGTTGAGGTAGATATCCGGAGCCATAAAATTTTGACCGGAAAATCTAAAATTACGTTTAAAAATTTTGCGGCTTTATGACTCTTGTTTGGTTTGAGTTTTGGATCGTTGTCTTATATTTTCTGAATATTGGATGTTATGCTTATATAAAATGTATCCATATTGAGTAGATTTAGCAAGCAGTTTTCATTTTGTATTTATGTCAATGTCATCAACATGTCGCTCGAGTTTTGTTGAAAGGATATTTTAAAGCACGAGAAAGGCACCATCACCGCTAGGTGGATTAATTAGGGTTTTTTATTGTTGTTTCTGTCTGCTTGGGTTTTGTAAACTCTATTTGTGGTTTATATAGAAAAAAAAACAGAGTTTCTTTTATAAATTTAATCAGGTTTCCATTGAAAACTCCAGTATGAATGTGTCCAGGAATTCATCCAAAAACTCAAACAGGAATTTCTCCAGAGACAATTGCATCATTAATTTCAATCTAGGAAGGAATTCCCCCAAAGATTCCTGCAGGATTTCATACACAGACTCCCTCTGGAGTTCCTCCAGATATTTCTTCATTTTCCCCAGAAAATAATTTGTCATTGCTTCGAAGTGCATCTCTTTAAATCTAATAATTTCTCCACAGATTCTCTAAATTAGGCTGATACAAATTTCATTTTGACTTTTTGTCTCCCCCCCCCCCCCCATCAAATTTTTTTAGCTGGATTATGCATTTGATTATTTAATATTATTAAAATAACAAGTCTTTCTGAAAATTCTTCAACAAATCCGATGAGCTTTCAATATTTTTCAGATTGAATGCTTTATTATTTTTATACCCACCCCTTCCCCACCGACCTGCCAACGCATGGTAGGACAAAATGTGAAATAAGTATTTGTAATGGCTTCAAATTACTATATAAAATTACAGAAAATACTTCAGAAATTTCTGTTGGGATTACTTCTAGAATTCTGAGACTTATTTAAAAATGTGGGGATTTCTTTAGAAATTTCAGCTTGGGCTTTCCTCAAAAGTTCCTCCACAAAGTTTATTTTTCAGAAAATCAATCAAAAATTAACAAATTCTACAGGAATTTCTTCGAAAGTTGTGCCCGCAGTTTCTCCAATAATTATTTGAGAAATTCTTCAATGATTTCTGCAGAAATTCCAAGTTTTTTTTAGAAATTGCTTCTGCGGTTTCATCAGAGTTTATCCTAGGATGTCTTTAGAGATCCCTGATTTTTTCCAGAAAATCTTCCAGGATTTCTCCAGAAATTCTCCCAGAAAAAAAAACTACTGAAGAGTTTGTTCAGGAAACTTTAAGAAAATCCCTAAAATACTGATTCCCTAACAAAAAAAACACCAAGAAATACCTATGATAACTTCTAGAAAAAATTCTTGAAAATTTCCTGGAGGAATCCCCAGCCAAAAACTTGTGAAGAAATTTCTGAAGATTTCTTTGTTGCAATCCCTGCATGAATGCCAAGAATAATTCCAAGACAAATGTGGAGCGGACCTGGTGTAATGGCTAAAGACTGTGAAATCTGAGTTTTTTTCTTCAGAAGGAAAATAAAGGGTGGGTTCCAAGATGAACTAGTCCCGGGTTAAAAAAAATCCTTCATTAAGATATGAAGAAAAACCATGGTGAATACTTGAAGAAACATTTTAAGATAATCAGAAAAAATATTTGAAGGAATTCCTTTCAAAATCCTTAGAGAAAATTCTGAAGGAATCTCAAAAAAAAAACTTGTGGAAATTGCGAACAAAGACACTAGTGAAATTCTCAAGAAAGCCCTCAATAAATTCTAAGGCATCCATGGAGGAATTTTAGAAAAATATCTTGTACAATTTCTGCATGAATTTATATACGAAGAGACTCTAAACTACTACCTGGGGAAATTTCTGAAGAAAACCCAAAAAAAAACCAAAAATATCATAGTGGAAGCACTCTTTGAATAACCACTGGAGAAATTATTAAAAAAATAATTTTGTGGGAATCTTTGAAATAATACCTGGAAGACACTGGAGACTGGGGGTCTCCAGTTAGCCTAGTGGTTAAGGCTATGGATCGCCAATCTGGAGACGGCGGGTTCGATTCCCGTTCCGGTCGGGAAAATTTTCTCGACTCCCTGGGCATAGTGTATCATTGTACTTGCCTAACAATATACAAATTCATGCAATGGCAGGCAAAGAAAGCCCTTCAATTAATAACTGTGGAAATGCTTAAAGAACACTAAGTTGAAGCGAGACAGGCCAAGTCCCAGTGCGGACGTAGAGCCATAAAGAAGAAGAAGAACACTGGAGACTGAAAAACGCTTTAGAGTGTCTTAAAGAATTCCTCGAAAAATGCCAAGGAATAGATTCTGGAGAAATTTCTACAGGAATTGAATAAAAAATTTTCGAAAACAAAAAAAAAATCTCAAAGATTCCCTGAAGGAAAGTCTGCACTTTCAGAAGAACTTGTGTGTCAATAAATCCGTGTGTAAATAAATCCGATTAATGGAGTAATACCTGAAGGAACGACTCGAGAAGGCAAACATTCCTGAGAAAATAATAAGAACCATATCAGATTTTCCAAGGCAATACCTTAGAAGAATTTCTGGAAGAGGCTTCAGATCTTTGTTAGAAAATGTCTCCAGGAGTTGCATCTTTTAAAGAAACGTTTGGAGGAATTTATGGAGAAACCCCTGAAGAAATACCCAGAAGTATTTCTTGAGAAATTTCTGGAAGAGCTTTCAGAGAAATCCCAAAGAAAAACTACTGGAAAAAAATCTGACAATATTTGTGGGGGTTTCCTTCACAAGTGTTTGAAAATAAATCATGTGTTGCGGTTACTTGTGCCGAATCCCATGCGCGGGAAAAGAAGACACAGACATGCGGACTTGTTTGACATATCTATATAGCCATTCCATAGAAAAACGATATAGTGCAACTCCGATTGTCGTGAAACATGGTGGGTTCATAGTTATTTGAATATAATTAGATCCGTATTTTATTTCGTCATTAGGGTGATCAATTTTCAGATAGGGTGGTCCTAAAAATTTTAATTTAATTTTAAAACTTATTTTTTTTATTAAATCATAACTGTTGAGCCAGTTGACAGGTTTTAAACATCTTTTTTTTTTGTTTTGGATTGTAGTTTTAGGAAAAAATAGGGGTCAAATTGTGTTTTTAATTAGAAAATGTGTATTTTTCAGTATTTTTTTTTTTGTTTCATGGTTTCGGGACCAAATGACACTCTGGTTTTATATTTTTATCAGAATATTCACGAAATTTCTGAAAGTCTCTTCAATAAAGTCAAATCAATCAATCAACGAAATTTGGCGTTAAACATAATAATATCAGAGATGCATTTTTTTTTTAGTTGTTGAGATATGACTTTTTTGAATATAGGGAGTCTTATAATTAACATGTTCCGGGTCTTGGAGCTATGAATATTTTTGAAAACCATTCAAAGTTATAATAAGTGAATAAGCGTTATTCTTTGGCAGGGTAAAAAAAAGAAAAATGTTCTCAAGCTAATCCAAGTTACTCTATAAAAATAATGCAAATAATGTATTTTTCTTCCTGATCCAAATTTTGAAGAAATTCATCTGTATGACATCTGTTCTCCATCTCACCCATATCGAACCACCCAGTATGTACACGGGACACGTTCACAAATCCCTACCGAACCAAACTCTCACATTCGCTCAAAACAACTTCCAAACTCGCTCCGCATTCCCGGTCGCCATGTAGGTAGTTATGAGACCCGGCGCTATATCTGTCGCCAACTCCCGATTCGCGTTTCTCCCGCTCGCGCCATTCGCTCATCTGATGGTTGTTCGCCAAAACCGCGCGCTTCTCGATCACCACCATCGTCGGCGAGGTGGCAGAGAGAACGACCGGTTGCTTAGGCCACGCCCCTCAGAAAATGGCAGCCCATCGACCGACACCGTCGTCAGTATCACTTTTCAGCTCAAGCTTGCAACACATCGCATCTTGGCTTGGTCTCCCACTCACCTCCCGTGTGCACACACACCGCCACTAGGAAGATTAGCACATTATTGGAAAACTTTACCGGGCGCGTTTTCCACTTGAGTGGGGCGTTGGGTGGTGGGAGAGCGCCAATGGTTGGTTGTTGTGTGCTAACAAGATACGATAGCAAACGAGTGGATTTCACACCCGTTGTCGTCGTCCCCATCGTCCGTCGTTAGGCACGAATGGAGCTAATTCAAAACTCGAGCAGACCATTTTCTTGGCTCTATCTGACGGCGGCAATTGTAATGATCCCATGGGCCCCCCCAAAACGGAACAGAAATGCTAGAGTTGAACTGTGTTGGAGAATGGGAAAGCGAGAGAGTAGGCGACAATATGTGATTGCGGTTCGTGGGGGTTTTCACGGCGCCAAGAGAGTGAAACAGCTGCTAAATGAGTACGTGCCTAGTTTTCGGGGGTTTGAGAGTGTAGACAGATTGTGGCGGGGGAGGTTAAATCTTTCAGCACCTTGCGAACGTCACAAACACTACTGGCTGACACTGACTAGCAATGGCAATGAGGAGAGGTGTGCTGTGCTATCCTAAGCGATGGAACGGGAGGCTGCTTCTTTCTGGTCAATAAAATTGCTGCATGGTAAAATGATCACGCTCAGCGAGTTACCAAAATTTTTTAATTCACTAAAAATGATTTGTCCAATGTACTTAAAGGTACTTAAGGAATATTCAAAATAGTTATTAAGGTGGGTCAACGGTGTTTTAACGTCAACGATATTTCGCAATTTTTCGTATGTGTTTGGGTTTTATCCTTTGTAATTTAAATTTATATTAAAAATTACCTCCAGCGACTATGCAAATGAATGCAGGTACAAAAAGTAGAGATTTATGTATTTATTCATATATTTACTACAGGTAAATATATCTTCGATATTACGTACCCTCGATATAGCATACCATAGCGAATTCGATATAACGTACAACATTGATTTTTTTATTTTTCCCAGGAATAACCCTTAGATAAATTACGGAACTACTCAAATCAATGTTTTATTGCAGCATTAGCCTTGTAATCCAGAATTAGCACAATTTGGGGAAAAAATTAGTGTTCGTTATATCGAAGCACAAAAAACGGAATAACTTTTTCATGAAAACTCAAGTTTTTCATTATTGGTTTCGTGAATATCACCGAAATCATTATTTGGGAGTAATTTCACGTTGAATACATCAATACTAGCAAAACAAATATTAAATTTTTCTCTGCTTCGATATGACGTACACTTCGAGAAAACTTTTTTGTACATTATATCAAAGAATACCTGTATTATAAATTGTGTTTGTATCAAGGGGCTGCAAAACGGTGAGTCGATAAGGAGAGCATCCAATATAGCTCTGGTCCTCACAAGTTCCTACCTCTACCAAAGCTGTGGCACCACCAATGAACTGGGAACATGATTTATAGTGTTGGGCAAGATGCGACAACGTGTGATCGGGTGGCAGTCGATCAACGCAAGGATGTGAATGTTGAGAGTTAAGGGCCGTTTCTTCAACTACAGCATCAACAACGTCCACTGCTCACACGAAGGGAGACCCGATGACGAGAAAGAAACGTTCTACGCGCAGTTAGAGCAAACATACGATGGTTGCTCGCCGCGTGACGTGAAAATCGTTGTCGGCGACATGAACGCGCAGGTTGGAAGGGAGGAAATGTACAGACCGGTAATCGGGCGAAACAGCCTGCACGCCGTATCGAATGGTAACGGCCAGCGATGCGTAAACTTTGCAGCCTCCCGTGGTATGGTAGTCCGAAGCACCTTGTTCCCCTGCAAAGATATCCACAAAGCCACCTGGAGATCACCCAACCATCAAAAAGAAAATCAAAACGACCACGTTCTAATCGACGGTAAATTCTTCTCGGATATAACCAATGTCCGCACATACCGCAGTGCGAACATAGATTCGGATCACTATTTACTTAGTCGCTAATGCATGCGCTCAAAACTTTCGACAGTTATCACCACGCGTCGATGTCGAACGCCGCGATGTTGAGCAACTTCGTAACGTAGAAGTGGCTCAAGACTACGCGCAGCAATAAGCAGTGGCCCTACCAACGGAAGAGCAGCTTGGCGCAGCTACACTTGAAGATGGCTGGAGGGACATCCGATCCGCCATAGGTAGTACCTCGGCTACAGCACTAGGCTTCGCGACTTCGAATCACAGAAACGACTGGTACGATGGCGAATGTGAACAGTTGAAAAACGAAAGAAGAATGCAGCATGGGCGAGAATGCTGCAACACCGTACGAGAGCGAATGAGGCACGTGACAGACAGGCGCAGAACAGGCAGAACTCAGTCTTCCGGATGAAAAAGCGTCACAGGAAGAACGAGGTCGCGAAGCGATGGAAGAGCTGTACCGCGCTAAGGTCACACGAAAGTTCTACGAGAAGCTGAACCGCTCGCGCAGAGGCTTTGTGCCACAAGCCGACATGTGCCGAGATAATCACGGGAATATTCTCAAGAGCGAGCGTGAGGTGATCGAGAGGTGGCGGCAGCATTACGATGAGCACCTCAATGGCGACGTTGCAAGTACCGAAGGTGGCGTGGTAACAGATCTTGGAGTATGTGCACAGGACGAAAGACTTCCGGGCCCTGACCTCCAAGAGATTGAGGAGGAGGTTGGCCGGTTGAAAAACAACAAAGCCGCTGGGGCAGATCAACTACCAAGCGAGCTTCTAAAATACGGCGGAGGAACACTGGTGAGAGCACTACACTGGGTCATTACCCAGACTTGGAAGGAGGAAGTATTACTGGAGGAATGGATGGAGGGTATCGTGTGTCCCATCTACAAAAAGGGCGACAAGTTGGATTGCGGGAGTTCATGGGGCAATATCAGGCTGGATTCATGGGTGAACGCGCTACAACGGACCAGATGTTCGCCATCCGCCAGGTGTTGCAGAAATGCCGCGAATACAACGTGCCCTCACATCACTTGTTCATCGATTTCAAATCGGCGTATGATAAAATCGATCGAGAACAGCTATGGCAGATTATGCACAAATACGGATAAACTGATACGGTTGATCAAGGCGACGATGGATCGAGTGATGTGCGTAGTTCGCGTATCAGAGACACTCTCGAGTCCCTTCGAATCTCACAGAGGGCTACGGCAAGGTGATGGTCTTTTGTGCTTGCTCTTCAACATTGCGTAGAAGGTGTATCATCGAGAGCGGGGATAAACGACGAATTTCGCCCAAATCGTATTCGGAGTTGGCAGCACCCTCTCAGATTACAATGAAACTTTCTGGATGTATAGACCTTGACTAGATAAGCCACTTCGCATACATAGTTTCTTTTTTTGAAAAGGGCTAAACTTTTTTACCGATTTTTTTCAAATGTGTTAAACAAAAAATGACCACTCCTACAAGAAAGTGTTGTATGGGTAATAGTCACTAAATACGTTAAGTTTCTAGAAAAAATATTGAAAAAAATTCAAATTGAGTCCTACACTGAAAAAATCGTTTTTAAAAATTCAAAGTCGATTTACAAAAAAACACCATCTAAGATTTCGATGAAATTTTGTCTCAAGATAGGTAAATATGTTCCCTACCAACCGTCCATATCCCTTTCGGAACGAAGCTCAAAAAAGTGAAATCTCCATACAAATGGCTCAACTTTGGCTCTCCAGATCTTTTAGATTTCGCAACTAAACAACAATTATTTACCCTCATTTGAAAGAACTACTCTTTTTCTTTCGATTTCTAGCTTTGACTACCTAGATAAATCGGAAACAAAATATATTCGACAGATAAAACTTTTTCATGTTTCACGATTTTTGACCACCTTTTTTTTATCTTGTTGAGGTAAATCCCACAGCCAACGGAAACATAAGTTTGTTTACACACATACTAGTATAAATAATGGCTGAATTATGAAAACAGTTTACATCACTTAAAACAAAGTGTAAACATATGAAAAAATATGCAAACCTGTTATCGCTCAACAGCACAATTGTGCTGGTTCGTCACGAAAGGGATATACTACAAGATGGACACTTTTAAGGAAAAAAAAAGTTTTTCTGACAAAAACTTTTTCATGTCCAAATGATTTTTTTCAGTGTCTTTTGTTATCAAAAACTAAACCAGTGAAGGTCATATTCATCTCAAAATCCAATGAAACACAATTCGTTAAGTGATTTTGTTTCATTTATTCAAGGATATTTTGTCTTATTCATTCAATCAATTCATTTTTTATATTTAAATAAATACTTTATTACAAATGGTTTCTTTTAGGAAATGGCAAATTTTGCCCTAAATCGTATTTGGAGTTAGCAGCTCCCTCTCAGATTACAATGAAACTTTCTGTATATGTAAACCTTGACTAGATAAGCCACTTTGCATTCTTAGTTTCATCAAAATTCATCTAGACTGTCTTTTGAAAAGGGCTAAGTTTTTTTTATCGACTTTTTGCAAATGCGTTTAGTAAAAAATAACTATTACAAAAAATATTAGTAATAAGTAACACAAAATAAGTCAAGTTAAAAAAAAAAAATATTGGAAAAATCCAAATTGAACCCTAGACTAAAAAATATCATTTTTAAAATTCAAAGTCGATTCAAAAACAAGAACACCATTTTTTTGAGGCAATTTTTTTTTCCTTAAAAGTGCCCGTCTTGTGGTGTATGGACGGTTGGTAGGGAACATAATTACGTTATCAAAAAATGTGTTTTTTAATCGACATTGTATTATTTTTAAATTATTTTTTCAGTGTAGGACACAATCAGGATGTTTTCAATACTATTTCTTAGAAATATTTTGTGATAATCACCCATACAAAATTTATTTTTAGGAGTTGTTATTTTTTCATTGAATTCATTTGAAACAAGTCGATAAAAAGGTGCGACGAGGATACATTTTTAATAAAGTATTTATGTAAATAAAATAAAGGAAAACCTTTCCAAATGATTCATTTTTTTTTTTTAATTTCTTTGTATTTGTGAATTTTAACTTATTGCTAATTCTTCACACTCCAAATGATTCAATAAATGAGGCAAAATCTATAACAAAATGTGTTTTATTGGATTTTGGGGGAATCTAACCTTCACTGATTAAGTTTTTAATAACAAAAGACACTAAAAAAACATTTGGACACGAAAAAGTTTTTGTTAAAAAAACTGCTTTTACTTAAAAGTGCCCATCTGGTCGTGTATGGACGGTTGGAGGAAACGTACCTCTGGAGCCGACCTACTGATACCTGATGGACGGTTGGTAGGGAACATAATTACTGATCTTGGGACAAATTTTCATCGAAAACGAAAATGTTTTTTTTTTGTAAATCGACTTTGACTTTTTCAAATGATTTTTTCATTGTAGGGCTCAGTTTGTTCTTCTTTCATTTTTTTTAAATTTTAAATTATTTTGTGAAAATCATTCATACAACACTTTTTTGTGGGAGTAATCATTTTTTTTATTAAACCCATTTAAAAAAATAGGTAAAAAAAGTTTAGCCCTTTTCAAAAGATAGTCCAGATAATTTTTTAAGAAACTATGTATGCTAAGTGGCTTATTTAGTCAAGGTCTACACACCCAGAAAGTTTCATTGTAATCTGCAGGCTTGTAAACATTCGACACTTTTCACTACCTTCGTTTCGTTGCCGCGGTCGGGTGTCAGCTTGCTTTGTTTCATTCGAGCGCGACCGCTACCTCTTACACACAACACGAGCGGCAGAACGAAGATCAATAAACAAAAAAGTGGATCAAATTATCGTCGTCTGACACGGTGACATTTGTCTAATTTCAGCTTTTCGCAAGATTTCAGCCAATTTTAATAAGGATTGATATAATATTAGTTTATTCGTGTGTGATAAATCGATTACGACACATACATTTATACAAAACAGCTCTCTTTATGGGAAAGACAGGAATAACAAAAACCGAACCATCTCCCGAAGACGCAATCGTGGTCAAGCGCATTCATTCGATATTTTTGTTCCGGACAGTAGTTTGATCGCTTGTGTTGTGAATGTTGGAGACAAAGGCAGCTGAATATCGACAAAAATGTGTCAAAGACTGTGATCGTTAACAAGACTGGTAATCTGAGAGAGTTGGCGCGAAATCCGTCAAACACGAGTGGGACGATTTTCACGAAGTCCGTTCAGCTGATTGGTTTCACTGATGGTATAGATATTATAGCTCGTAAATTTGAGACGATGACGGAAACGTACATCCGACTAAAAAGTGAAGCCAGGCGAATCAGATTAATGTGTCAAAGACAAAGTACATGATGGCAAAAGGCTCCAGGGAGGAATCACCGCGCCCGCCACCCCAAATTTCTATCGACGGTGATGAAATCGAGGCGGTTGAAGAATTTGTGTACTTGGGCTTACTTGTGACCGCCGATAACAACACCAGCAGAGAAATTCAGAGGCGCATTGTGGGGAAAACCGTGCTTACTGTGGACTCCGCAGAACTCTACGATCGAATAAAGTTTGCCGTAACAGGAAGTTAATGACCCAGTAATGACCCAGAGCAGTGCTCTCAGCAGTGCTTCTCCCCCATATTTCAGAAACTCGCTTGGTAGTTGATTTGCTCCAGCAGCTTTGTTGTTTTCAACCACCTAACATCCTCCTCAATTTCTTGAAGGCTATGGGTTGGAAATCTTTCGTCCTGCGTGCATACTCCTAGATCTGTTACCACGCCACCGTCGGTGCTAGCAACGTCGCCATTGAGGTGTTCATCGTAATGCTTCTCGACCACCTCACGCACGCTCGTGAGAATATTCACGTGATTGTCTCGTCACATGTCGGCTTGTGGCACAAAGTCTCTACGCGAGCGGTTCAGCTTCTCTTAGAACTTCCGTGTGTCCTTAGCGCGGTACAGCTCTTCCATCACTTCGCGATCTCGTTCTTCCTGCCGGCGCTTATTTCTCCGGGAGACTGAGTTCTGCCTGTTCTGTGTATGTCTATAATGTGCCTCATTCCTGCTCGTACGGTGCAATGTTGCAACATTCTCGGAATTACGATATCTCTTATCGTTTTTGAGCTATTGACGAAAAACTACCGAAAAATCAACATTTTGACTTATGAAATTCAAATAACTCAACGTACATATATATAGATGGGTAAATTATTGGTTAAATTGGGAAAAAAATCCACAGCTCAGGTGAGATTTGAACTCACGACCCTTATTCGCTAGACAAGTGCTTTACCAACTAAGCTACCGAGCCAATCAATGACCCGGCAACTTAGTTGTCATAAGGTTCAATTCTAATCTCATCGATCTATATCATCTTCCCCTAAACCGCAAATCTAACCATCTCTGTTGTACATATGTACGAAGAGCGAAAGCGATTTGTTTATTGTTTGAAACTGTTTATTATATTTGCGGTTTAGGGGAAGATGATATAGATCGATGAGATTAGAATTGAACCTTATGACAACTAAGTTGCCGGGTCATTGATTGGCTCGGTAGCTTTGTTGGTAAAGCACTTGTCTAGCGAATAAGGGTCGTGAGTTCAAATCTCACCTGAGCTGTGGATTTTTTCCCAATTTAACCAATAATTTACCCATCTGTACATATGTACGTTGAGTTATTTGAATTTCATAATTTGACCACACGGATTGGTATTACCGAAAATTTGCACTTCAAGTGAGAAACATTTTGACCATTTTTTGAGATCATAAAGAAAAACCTACCATATTTTGCTCGATAACTCATAAACGAAAAGAGATATTGCAATTCTGAGTACATTTTAGGGTTTTAAAATCATAGATTTTAGAAGAATATGGTATATTTTCGTCGAAAAAAGTTCATGTTTTTTGTGACCCCATACAATTTTTGAGAACATTAGGCCCCGTGGGGACCACTTAGCCTTGGGATACGGACTCCAAATTTAAGCCTGATTGTTTTTTAGCTAAAACGATCGTTTTGCAATATCGAACTTTTAACATTTTCAACTTTTGCAAAAGTAGGGACGGCCCAATGCACATCGTTGCGTTGATCGGTTGCCATCCGATCACACGTTGTCGCATCTTACCCAACACTATAAAACCTGTTCCCAGTTCATTGGTGGTGGGTGCCACAGCTTTGGTCGAAGATAGCCGCTCGATGACCGCTTTTCCGCACTTTATGTCCAGTCCAACAAAGTTCCAGCAACGCCACAATGTCGAAGTTGCGGGGATGTAATTCGTCGTAGATTGTCCTGTCACATCCTGCGAAATCAAGTGACTTGCAAATCCATGTTCCAAATTTCCAATTGTAGTCCATTTTTCGTCGCGTGGGTCTTTGCCGATTGTATGGAGTCGTATTTTCTCCTGTTATTCGGAATGGGGATTTCTACGGGTGGCTTATTGGGCCTACGTCTCGCCGGAGGGCCATCGTGCCAGTTCTGTTTAACGTCGCAACCAACACTGGGACGACCACGCTGATGGGGCTACCACCTTGGATCTAGCTGGGCGTGGTGCAGCGTTTCTTACTCAGCCGCTGGATGCCAGAACAGACGATGTTTGAGCCGCACCTCCTTGGCGAACAGACGCTCGGGACGTACCTTTTCAATCTAGCTGAAGTCAGAAGTACAACAGTGCCCAGGCTGCACTACCAGCTAAGCACACAACTCTTAGCTGGCCGTCTTTGTTATCGCTTGACCAGAGCAATGCCGAACGCTTTCTTTAGCGACTCACCGTTTTGCAGCCTTGTCTTCTCCAGACTACACGTTTTATTACAGGTTTATCTGCTTCGATCTGGCATTACTTATCGTATTCATTGGGACAATGCCAGCTTCTCAGCTGAAAGTTCCTAAATCGATCGAGAATCTGACCCGTCCCTCTAAGCACGGTCTTGTTGACTATTCATGCTTTTACCGCTCGGAAATATGGGCCTCACAAAAAGGCCAAAGTGCCTTATTCGAGTATATCAAAAGCTGAAGATATACATAAATACCGAACGTGCAGAGCCAGTTTTTAGTATGTGAATCTAGAACAGAATGAATGAAATTCTTGACCCCTGAACATGTTTGCAGACGGCTCAATTCTCCACGGTTGTCATTCGCGCTTCATTAGGAACGAACTGCACAAACGCACTCCATCCCACCTTTCCACAATCAAGCGCGCCAAATCACCTCCTCATCCAACGCAACTGAACTCTGGAACTCCATATTCCCGAGCTAATCTTCGAATCACGTTCTCACCGCACCGCAAACCTCGAAGCAAAAGCGCAGAAGCTCTGTCCAGCTCGCACCGCATTTGCATTCAACCCGTCAACCTGATTGACACCCTCAAAGGAGCGGCTGAAAGAGGTAATTGAAAAATCCTTCACCAGAATACCCTGGCGGGCAATCGCGAACCAATTGAATCCAATGGCCGTTGCCACGCCGTACCGCCTCGCCTCAAACCACGCGAGATATAAAGACTCGACCTGGAAGCGAGCGCTGCGGTAGGTCCCGACGCATTATAACGATAATGCGAACCACATCGCGACCAACCAACCGGACTCCGGCTGCTGCTCTTGGTGATGGTGGTGGCCGGGGCATGTCGTGTCAAAACATATGCTTCGCGCTTTTCCGAGCTCATATTTTCTTCAATTGCCCCTGAGTGGGAGATTCGATTCGCTTATCCAACCGGGGCTCGTTGCATTCCGCTTGGCGGCGGCTAGGTCGGTTGGTGAGGTATCCTTATCACACTCATTTGAGCCGCGTGCAATCTGCGGGATGAGGCCAGAGAACTGAAGGGTACGCGCTATCGATACGACATTTCTAGATTGAGTTTAAAAAAGGGTGAAAGTAACATGATCGATTTCACTACATCGGATCTCTCTTCTTCAAATTAATGTGACAAGATGCAAGTTTGATTGAACTTGTTTACGTTTGGACGCAAGATAGCATCCCAACCTAGCGTTTTATGGCAAAAAAGTTCAGCTTTACTTGCATCTTGTCACTTTAATTTGGAGAAGAGAGAGGGTCGACAAAGAGAAATCGATCATGTTACTTTCGCCCTTATTTAAACTCAATCTAGATTTGTTTGCGACTGTTGGAAGTTACCCAAAAAGAATATCGATCATCGGTGCAACTAGTGATCTCTCGCTGGGCAGTTCTTTGTGACTGTAGCAATCAGCAATTTTGAGAATATCAGTCGATAAAACATGCGAAAACTATTATAGATTTACATCCGACGGTTTCGGAACCAAGCAACCTTGTATTGATCAACCTTCTTCAAGGTTCGACCTTCAAAGTCGAATAATACAAATGAAACAGTTATGTATACTGATTCTACCAAATTAACTGCTAAAAAATCCCAAAAGCCGTAAGGTTTTACTCATAAGGCCTCATGCATCTATGTCATATAAAGTTGTGAGTTCAATGACTCTCAGAGAGTTTCCAAGAACACTCTTCTATACTGCTAATCAACAAGAGTAATTAACTCTCTTATACCTAACCCCACCTTTGAACTGAGTATAGTTTAAGCATTTTTGTATTTTTTTTCTTTCCTGGACAATCAAAACTTTTATATTTTTGGCTGATATTCAGGACTGTTCCGGATATCTCAATCTGGTTTTACAGTCGGGTCTCCTATAAGACGCTGCCAATCTCTATTCGCCCACCGTAATTCCCACGTTATCCTAAAACCAATTAAGTTAATTTTCGGTATGTGACTAGCCTATTATATAGCCTATTTTTCATTTATTTAGTTAACATCAAATTCATGATAATACTGAATCAACAATTTGCCGCCATAATACTCGATTTGCAGCTGCATCTCTCCAACGTCAGTCACGCCCAACACTCGCCAGGTCACGCTCCACCTGGTCAGCCCATCGTGCTCTCTGCGGTCCACGCCTTCTTGTACCAATCGGATGGTTAGCAAACACCAACACCAACAAACACCTGGTAATCGTATCCTTCCGGCTTTGGCCACTTTCTAGATGCTGGGTTCGCCGTAAAGTGCAGCGAGCTCGTGGTTCACCCTTCTCCGCCACACACCGTTCTCCTGCACGCCGCCGAAGATCGTCCTTAGCACCCGTCGCTCGAAAACTCCGAGTGCTTGCAGGTCCTCTTCGAGCATCGTACATGTCTCGTGTCCATAGAGAACCACCAGTCTTATTAATGTCTTGTACATGGTACATTTGGTGCGGGGGTGAATCTTTTTTGACCGCAGTTTCACCATCACCATTGCAATGGTGATCGATCAAGCGCGAGGTGTCAAATTCCAGTGCGGTAAAATTCCGGAAGGGTTTTTCCACAGTTACCGAATCCCAACCGTTAACTGCTGTGAGGGAAAATTCATTCCGTTGCACGCTCAGAAAACCGTTCTGATAAACGTGAACAAACAATCGCGAATATGAGAACAAGCAAATATACACCGTGAACTGGAACTAGTTCCAGCTGTCAATATGGGCGTTCTCGATACCGTGACATCTAGTTCACGGTGTACATTTCTTATTGTTGTTATCGTTGCTATGCATAGTTCCCGTTTGTTCTCGTTGCCGTGATTGGGAGTTCACGTATATCGGAACGGATTTTTTTGCGTGTGGACAACCTTTGTTCAACAGAAGACATTGGACGAAGAATCTGTAATAATTGAGTCCCTGATGAAGGTCCTATATGCGACCGAAACGTTGGACGAAATTAAATAGCAGTATTTGAATTTTGTCGAGACTGAAAAAGCCATCTTCAAGTTACTTCAGTATATCGGCGAGTATGCGGGTGCTCCCGATGAAGTTGAGAGATCTGCAGTTCCACGTACCGAGCTTCCATTCGCAAGTCCCTTTTTGTCGCTGTGGTCGTCGCCACTGGTATCGGTTCGCATTCTTCTCTTGTTGATTTTCCGGTGCTAGTCTTTTTTACGGCTGGCTCGCAGGGCCTGACACCAACCCACTAACCCAGGGAGCTGGGCTTACCTTCCCGGAAGCTACGGGTTCTGCTTTGGCATTTCCTCCAACTACCTGAGCTTCCACCCCCATTATATAGCCTAATTGCAGGCAAAAAACAGCTGTATTGGATGCAAGACAGCTAAGAAATTGCAGTGGGCGTAAAGTGGGTGGACGCGTCTTATAGGAGACACATACGTCTTTAAACCCATCAGCGTGCCTGTGTGAGTTTTATTGACCCCGACATCGGATTACGTGGAAAAGGCTGAATCACGAAAGGCTGAAGGAACAAAAGGTTGAAATTACACAAGGCTGAATGCATCAAAAGTCTGAAATAGTGATTTGAGTAGTTTTTAAACGGCGCCAGCCAAAAGGAATAATGCTTAAGACCAGTCCTGCGAATAATCGCGACCATCACGAGGCAATCACTTGAACCGCTTTCTGGAATCACCCTTCCAAAGGTGATACGAACCAGTTAGCATGTCACGCCTGGAATGACAAACATGTTGTGGGTTCCACTCCACCCTTCGCAGCTTTGCAGCGATAACAGTTGCTGAGTATGCTTCAATCGGGTTGCGAGAGAATCAATCTCTCTGAGCAACGATGCACGTTTAAAACAGATTACTCATCACTTGTGTCAAAATGACACAAATTGTCGAAAAGCTATCGAAAACGCGTCAATGCGTTGAAACGGTATGCAAAAATGACACAGAAATTGTGCAAACCTAAAGTTACGCATTTTTGTGTGAGCTATTTTGTCGAGAGCGAGCATGCTAACGCTTCGAATCGCTTCGTTATTCGCCTCTGTTTACAAACAATCGCGCGGTTGGAAGAAATTCAGTTGTTTTTGTAAGTTTTGTAGTTTTTTCATGCGTGATTTGTTTGGGACTGTTCATAAACCACGTAGACCAAAATTTGGCCATCTCAGACCCCTCCCTCCCCCCTCGTAGACTTTTGTCCATACAAAAATTTTGAAATTTGTATGAAGCGTAGACTTTGGTCAGACCCCCCCCTCCCCCCAAAAAGTCTACGTGGTTTATGAACGGCCCCTTTGTCCAAAATGTGAAAAGGTTGAACTCGGAGTCAGGTTCTCAAGCTTCCAAAATATATACCTGGCAAACAGAATGCTGTATCAAGTTCAACTTTCAGCTTTGTACAGCATTAAATTTGTTAGATATACTTTTGGAAAGTTTCTGATTTCGACTCCGGATAATCGAGTCCGACCGGTGCTTCTTTTGCAAACTGGAAAAAAAATCCGCTGCTATCTGTCATTAATTGCGTCTAAGCGCTGCTGTAAATAAATGGGAGTTTTTCCGGTTAACAAGAGAAGCTAACTTTTAAAAATTAATGAATATTACAAACATTTCCGTAACCAAAACGTTCGTTTGCAAGCGTTTTTCAAGCGTTCGTTCCATGCATTTTCAGACGCTCTCTCACTGTATCATTTTCACACTCGGTGAATCGGCGACGTGGATCAACACAAATTTGTGTAAAGACACGTTTGCACAAATTAAGTGCTGATCCGATGGACCGCAAATTTGGCTCAAAGTTACACAGATTTGTGTCAATTTTGTGACCGTGCACATGTGCCATATCCAAGTCAGGATGGCTGTACACTGAGGATACTGCTCGTACACTGAGGATACTGCAACTCCGAAAATCATACGATTCAACTATGATTTTTTGCCACATGAATTTCTTGCGAAAATCACGAAGATCATAGTTACGAGCTATGGTTTTGAATTAAAAGCGCCAACTATTATTGTCATAGTTTTACTGTATAAATTTCATAACACTCGCGTATGAAAATCATACCAAAAACGTATAAAAATTGAAACTTTGTCTTACGACTATCATACATATTTTTATGAAATACTTTGCACAAATTAAAAAAAAATCGCAATCTGGTATCGAACCAGGAACGTCAAGGTTGGCGAGTGCGTGCTTCACTCATTCGCCTATCGACGCATCGGAAGTTGAAGTGGTTAGAAGCCAATAAAAGGTTTTGTTGTTTTTTAGCAATGGTGTTTCATAACACATCTTATGGATTTCGCTTGTCAATATATGAAAAGCATACGAGAACTATGAAATGATGAAAATAATAAAAAATAAATGATTCATAAGATGTAAACTATGAAAAACATACGAATAGTATCCTCAGTGTATGTTTTTCATAGTTTACATCTTATGAATCAGTTATTTTTATTATTTTCATCATTTCATAGTTCTCGTATGCTTTTCATACATTGAAAAGCGAAATCCATAAGACTTGTCGTATGAAAATCATAAGATGTGTTATGAAACACCATTGCTTAAAAACAACAAAACCTTTTATTGGCTTCTAACCACTTCAACTTCAGAAGCGTCGATAGGCGAATGAGTAAAGCACGCACTCGCCAACCTTGACGTTCCTGGTTCGATTCCTGGTTGCGATTTTTTTTTAATTTGGGCAAAATATTTCATAAAAATATGTATGACAGTCATAAGACATAGTTTCAATTGTGGAGCGGACCTGGTGTGATGGTTATGGTTAGAACACTTGACTATCACGCCGAGAACCTGGGATCAAATCCCACTCCCGACAGACTTGCAAAATGTGAGTTCTTTCTTCGGAAGGGAAGTAAAGCGTGGGTCCCGAGATGAACTTAGGGTTTCAGTCAAAAAAGTTTCAATTTTTATACGTTTTCGGTATGATTTTCATACGTGAGTGTTATGAAATTTATACAGTAAAACTATGACAATAATAGTTGGCGCTTTGAATCCAAAATCATACACACCTAGAAAATATCATGCAATTTTAAGTGTCCTGAACCTGACATATACGAGCATCTTCAAAAACACAAATTTAGAGGTTGAAACATGTAAATTTACGTCTTTCAAGACACCCCAAACTTATTTTTTCTTAGCGTCTAGCAATCGCTAGAACCGGTTTGACAGATAAAACATAGAAAAGTAAAATAACGCCATGCATGGATTCAAACACCGGATCTGCTGATCGTGAGCCACATCTCTTACCTCTCGGCTATTTGACCGAGTTAGAAGGAGGCTGATGAACGTGATACTAATTCTACTTTCTGGTGAATCGAATTTGTTGACATCTAACGCAACCAACCAGCACTCACATGATGCGCGTAAAATTGAGCCCAATTTGTGATTCAGTCTTGAAAACATTTACGTTCTTTGGTGATTCCTTTTCGTGCAAATTTCAGAATTTCCAAGTGTGTATGATTTTCGCAAGAAATTCTTGTGGGATAAAATCATATGTAGTTGATTCGTATGATTTTCGGAGTTGCAGTATCCTCAAAACGGGGGTGACCAGGTGACGTGGATGGGATTCTGTCTTTTCTAGTGTAAGCGACTGTAGAGAGAGCGAATCAGAAACCGCAGAGACAGGGTGATACAAGTTTGGTGTTTATCAGCTTTTTTGTGACTTGCACGCTGATGGTTCGCGGAACTGCTTAAGACCCAAAAGACCCAATTCTAACAACTCAGTCAAACAGATGTAACACTGTTATTATTCCCATCATACACTGACATTCCGGGCTATTTAACAATTTGCTTGTCGGTCGATTATACAGTCGTAGCAATCGCATGGATTTTGCTTGAGCTTGACGTTAAATGCACCTTCCACCCCCTAGATCATGGTTGGCCAAACTAAGTTATTTGGGGGGTAAATGTTTCCGTTACTATGTTCTGAATCGGAAAGTTTTACGACTGTTTGTCCGCAATTACATTCTCATACTATGCATTGGGCTGACACAAATCCCGTTTTTCTTATGTCAACACCCCCCCCCCCCCCTCGGAAAATTCTGGTCGGAATTTGACATTTTGAGAGGGGAAACAAATAAATTACACTAGTTTACAAAATAAAACAAAAGTCGTGAACTTCTGTC
Source organism: Aedes albopictus (assembly GCF_035046485.1). Classification (NCBI taxonomy): domain Eukaryota; kingdom Metazoa; phylum Arthropoda; class Insecta; order Diptera; family Culicidae; genus Aedes; species Aedes albopictus. Next base: position 136,600,905 of record NC_085137.1, read on the forward strand.
AACGACCAAAATTTTTGAGGCACAATTTAGTGTTGATTTCGCAATTGATCTTCAAAAAATTTTAAGTAGAACAGTTTTTAGTTCTAGCTCAATATCGAGTTTTGCAAAGTTGCAATGTTGCAAAGTTCTTTTCAAAATATATAATTTACTAAAATTCAATTATATTGCGTTTTGTTCAACCAATAATAAATCTTTTTTCCATAAATTACACTAGTTTACAGCATTTTTGAACTCGGTAAGCTGATGATCATTTTTGGTGTAGAATCATGCCCTGAGTTCGAAAACGCGAAAGAAAAAAATTACAGTAGAGCGGAAATTTTTTCGACTTTCCATACAAGGTTGATGATTTGAAATCGATTTTTGTTCTATTTTTAAGCAAAGTCGCTCTCTTCAAACATCTCATTCTCCGTAATCAATGCTCCGATTGAGCTGGAATTTTTACTGTAACTCGCCTACTATGATATGTCAAATAAACGTCGAGAAAGAATTTTTAAGTTGTTTTTTTCTTATTGTAAAAAATACATTTCTTCAAAATTTTTTGGGAATTTTGTTAAAATTTAAGAAGATCGTCCCTAAAACGCGCCAATATCTTCAATTTCATCAATCTGACGTAAAACCTGCATTCAGATGATCGAATGGTATTGTATTCAGCTTTTCATTTATGGAAAAAGATTTCAAATTGGTTGAACAAAACGCAATATATTTGAATTTTAGTAAATTACATATTTTGAAAAGTTACAAAACTCGATATTGAGCTAGAACTCAAAAACTGTTCTACTTTAATTTTTTTGAAGGTCGGTTTCGAAATCAGCACTAAGTTGTGCTTCAAAAATTTTGGTCGTTGACAGAAGTTCACGACTTTCGTTTTATTTTGTAAACTTGTGTTATCATAAATGTTCAAAATGGTCAAAATTTCATTGCATTCAGTTCATTGAATCCGGAGATATAACAGCTCAAAGTTGGCTATCGGATAAATATACCTTTTTCTAGAATATTTATAACTTCGTGCAGAATAGCCCGATCTTTTCCAAATTTTGTCCACTGATACTTTTCAAATTTGATCCACTTACAGTAAAAATTTGAGAATATTTGATGCACTTTTCGAAAAGTTACAGCTATTTGAATATTTTTTGAGAAGGGAAAATTTTGCCTGTCCCGATCATTTTGTCTATCCCCTGTATGTAGGCGAGTTACAGTGAAAATTTCAGATCAATCGGAGCTTTGACTACGGAGAATGAGATGTTTGAAGTGAGCGACTTTGCTTAAAAATAGAACAAAAATCTATTTCTAATCATCATCCTTGTATGGCAAGTCGAAAAAAATTCCGCTCTACTGTAATTTTTTTTTTCTTTCGCGTTTTCGAACTCAGGGCATGATTCTACACCAAAAATTATCATCAGCTTACCGAGTTAAAAAATGCTGTAAACTAGTGTTATTTAAGAAAATTAAAAATTTTAGAGTGAAATAAGAGTTGCCGAGAAAATTTCTTAACATGTCCGATGAGTTCGATGATATTGCCTGTTTGTTTGGGTATTTTTTCATCAAATACATTTATTACACAGCGTAACAAAAATAACTTTTTGTCTGTCTCAAGAGCAAACTTATGTGTCTCCGAAGGATTTTGGGCGGCTGAATCCGAATCCGGGCTCAGATTTGCTCTAACACGTCACAATTTTGAGCTATACCTCAATTTATAGGGCAAAATATGCGATTTTAGGCTTTTTAAACTGCAAGCCATTAAGCAAGGAAATAGTTTTTTTAAGCAATCAAAAGGTTAATTGGTCAATTAACATCTAAATCAACGACTCATGCAAAATATTTCGTTTTAAAGAATCGAATTTGATAGTTTTAAGCGATTTATGTTAGGTAGGATATTTCCCATACAAGTCACCCTCCAAAAGTTGCATGCAAGTTTTCATACTAACATAAAATGCTTAAATCTATGAAATTTGATTAGGTAAAACAAAATATTTTGCATGAGTCGTTAATTTAGATGTTAATTGACCAATTAACCTTTTGATTGCCTAAAAAATATATTTCCCAGCTTAATGGCTTGCAGTCAAAAAAGCCCAAAATTGCATATTTTGCCCTATAAATTGAGGTATAGCTCGAAATTGTGACGTGTTGGAGCAAATCTGAGCCCGGATTTGGATTCAGCGGCCGAAAATCCTTTGGAGACACATAAGTTTGCTCTTGAGACAAAAAAATGTTGCGCTGTGTTATTTAGCATCCCCCTTGATGAGTCTACGAGCAAAGTGACAAAAGAAGAAAATGAGATTTGTTCCGGCCTTATTGATCGCCTACATGACTATGAGAGTATTTCTCAAAAGAAGAGCATACCCTTCAAAGAAGGATCTTGATCTCTGATCAAGTCACTGATAATATTGTTAGCAGCTGTAATGACAACAATCTCCAAAACAACATGACTCGAAAGAACAGCTCGTTTTTAAAGAAGAAAACATAAACTAAGGCCAATATAGCTGATGCGGTAAGCGCACGAGTAATCAGCAAGACCATTTTAACATAAGGCTGAATTTCAAAAGGCTAAATGCACAAAAGGCTGAATACGAAAGGTTGAAATCAAGATAGTGTAACATAAGGCTGAATTTACAAAAGGCTAAAAATTGAAAAGGCTGAAAATTCGTAAAATGCATACATAAGTTATAGCATAGGTTCCCAAACTGTTTGGGTGCGCGACCCCCTTTTGCCAGTGGACTTGCTTTCGGCGACCCACCATTGAAATAACTCCGGAATCCCCCTAAAATCTCCTTTTGACGCACCCCCCAAAAACGACTCTGAAACCAGCCTAAAATGTTCAGAGACTTCCTGCAATGCATCCGAAAGACCCACTCGGATCACATGTAACACACGTGAGACCCTCTGAAACTCTCTGCAATGCTTTCAAAACCCCCCTCAGACCCCCCCAAAACCTCTCGTGGTCTTCTGGTACCCCGCTGAGTGGGCCCTTCCCAAGTAACAATCAGCATGCCTTGAATGTTTATTCATGTTTTATCCTGGTTTTATACGAGCATGTCAAAAAGCTAGTTGTTCTAAACTAGTTTTATGTGGTAGTTATTTACTTTGAACCTTTTGCGTTTCATAAAACGATCATATAAAATCTGCTATAAACATGTTCAGTTAAAGACTTGCAAGTAGACATGAATTGGTTTTATCACTTATTATAAACCATTTCAATAAAACTTGCATTTGCGGTTGTTGTCGGAGAGATTTGTTTTTGTAAACAAATACACAAAACTGTGAGGCAATGCATAAAACCAACAAAAGATTTCGTGGCCTTAACATAAACCAAAAAAATGCTGTGATAAAACCGCTAGTTCTATCATAAGCTCAGTTATGACTACCTCAGGAAGGTTAGCCCTATCGGAGGAATCATCAGGAACACAGAGTTTTATCAGAAAAATATGTCGCCTAGCCGGGATAATTTATGTAAATACAGAAAAATGATTACTCAATTTTATGATTTCATGTACAGCTTAAGATCAAATTAAACCATACAACACGTTTTCGTCATTTTATTTTGTCAGAAAAATTACATAATGTCTTTTCAACTCCGCTGTGTTGAAAAAACCGTTTTTGCCCCCAATTCCACCGAGTAAATTAAATGCATTTAACTTCCAAATTATGCATAGTTTGTGTGGCGCACTTAGTTTTTATCATTATCACAGTCACATTCACCACAAATTTTCCGTGGCATGTCTCCTGACACGTATTAAATAGGAAAACAAATCTGAATGCCATATCTGCATCTTTCAAATTGATGGCTGGACAAACAACCAAGCATAATTTATTCTGACGATCGAACATTGAGAGTGAAAAATAATCAAAACAATTATTTGACAAGTCAGAAGATGGTTTTATTTAGAAGATTGATAAAACTATTATACAACCCGAAATCCTAAGCTGGTTTGCATACGAAGTCCTGTAGACCCTAATAAGACTGGGCCAATTAGCCAGAACGTGGGCTTATTGAGGCATACAAGAACTCGAGAGCATTTTCAAGTCGGCATCAATGGTTTTATGTTTAGGATTTTTGAATCGCTAAAAAACTTTGATAAAATTAAAATTGTTACTTGGGTTGTTACCCCCTGAAACGCTCCTATGACCTTCCTTTGCTCTCCCCTATAAACAGATATTCCAAGAACTTCACGGAATATAAGCCTTCATATCTACAAGCATAACAGGTACTCGTGCAGATAAATAATGGTCTGTAATGGTCTACCGAAGGAATGAGGAGGTCCAACAGCTCTATAATGGTCATTTAAAATTATTCAAGGTATTTAAAGGATTTCAAATGTATGCAAGATTAGTTCAGGTTTGGGAAGGTCTACGAATAAGTGGAAAATAAAAGCAAATTCTGTAAAAGTTTTTAAAGACCCCAAAAATAAACATTGTTGTTGATCTTGTAGAATTTATAAATCGGGCGAAAAATCGAGTAGAGCATATTGGTGATGAATTTTCATATCAAAACATATTTTTTTTTCTAAGAATTATATGTACATTTAAATGTAAGTTTGTTGAGTATTGAATGAAAAACTCAGTGAATTTAGTTTGCCAGTATCGGTATCAGTTTAACCGTTGTGTGTCCGACAAAAAAAACACCCTAAACAGGCCGACAAGGGTACCCGGGTACCCACAAATTGGAACGCGCATAATTTCGTTAACTTCCAACCGATTTTGAGTTTCTTGGCACCAATCGAATCAGTAACACATGTATTTACGGATAGTGAACGAAATTGACCATTTGGACCCGTATGGTTCCCGGGAAATCCGGATTTCTAGGGATATGTCCTGAAACAAGATAATACCAGGGGATTTCAGCACACTTCCTACAATATGTACATGTATTTATTCGGAAATCACTCAGAATATTATTTCTAGCCACCTTACGGTTATCCGTTGGGTTTCCTATAAAGTGACCCATTTGAGACAGACTCCCCGTGGGATTCCATGGGATCCCGTGGTTCACCATGGAACCGTAAATGGCCATTTCTTGATTTCGGCAGAACCCCAGCAATATGGGTATCAAACTTCATGAAATTGCCTACGGATTGCATTTTTGACTACTTGAGGACTATCCGGTGATTTTACCATGTAGTGGCCATTCCGGAACAGATTCCCCGGGGGAAGCAGATGTGGTCATTTAGTGATTTCGGTAGAACCCCAGCAATATGGGTATAAAACTTCATGATATCACCTACGGATTGCATTTTTGACTACTTGAGGAATGTCTGAATTTTACCACATCTGCTCCCTTGGCGAACATATTTTAGAATAACAATACCAATCTCTACATCACCGGGAGGTCTTCAAAAAGTCGAAAATGCTTGTCGTAGGTAATTTCATGGAGTTTTATACCCACATTGCTGGGGTTCTACCGAAATCACTAAATGGCCACATTTGCATCCCCGGGAAACCTGTCCCGGAATGGCCACTCCAAGGTAGAATCACAGGAGAATCATCGAATAGTCACAAATGCTTTCCGTAGGTAATTTCATGAAGCTTGACCCCATATTGCTGGGGTTCTACCGAAATCACTAAATGGCCACATCCGCTTCCCCCGGGGAATCTGTTCCGGAATGGCCACTCCAAGGTAAAATTACCAGATAGTCCTCAAGTAGTCAAAAATTCGTAGGCAATTTCATGAAGTTTGATACCCATATTGCTGGGGTTCTGCCGAAATCAAAAAATGGCCATTTACGGTTCCATGGTGAACCACGGGAACCCATGGAATCCCACGGGGAGTCTGTCTCAAATGGGCCACTTTATAGAATAGCCACTTTATAGGCTAGAAATAATATTCTGAGTGATTTCCGAATAAATACATGTACATATTGTAGGAAGTGTGCTGAAATCTCCTGGTACTATCTTGTTTCAGGACATATCCCTAGAAATCCGGATTTCCCGGGAACCGTGCGGGTCCAAATGGTCAATTTCGTTCACAATCCGTAAATACATGAGTTACTGAATCGATTGGTGCCAAGAAATTCAAAATCGGTTGAAAATTAACAGAATTATGCGCATTTCAATTTGCGGGTACCCGGGTACCCTTGTCGGCCTGTTTAAGGGTAAAAAAATTCAAAGGCCCCTCCCCGCGCTCCCCCTCGCCAACTCAGACTTTTTTTCCACTTGGTAACTACATGTCCCCATTTTATGAGATGTCACCGAGTTTCAGATCTCTACTATGAAGAAAACATATATTTTTCGGCAAATCAACTTCAAAAAGGTACCCGGATACCCTGTTGGCCACATAAGGGTTTTAAAAATGTCATGCTTATAGTGTTTCATTATTTGATTGTGCTATGCTATGCTATGATTAAGTTGCTTTTGGAATTTGAAACTCCACATTTTCAACACCATGAAATAACAATGGTCAATTGGCAATTCTTTTTTGAACAAAAGGCCACACAGTACCGGGCGCGTGGTTACGGATAGCCCCTTGCATCTCCAAGCCGCTCACAAGGGGGGTTTGGGTGTTAACCAACCCCCCCCCCCTCCCTTACCGACGCTCCACACACTAGGTGCCCCTCCGCCTTTTCCCGAAATTTGGAAAAACCCCTGCCTTGCAGCAACTTCTGTGCACGGGCCTGCCCTCCCCCTTGTTGTTCACCAATTATTTGACCAAGTTGGCGTGCCTGGTCATGTCGCATACCCTCACGAGGAACAATTATTTCGCGAAATTATTTTCTATTAGTTTCGGTCCCGATGCAGCTAGCGCAGCGCGTCCAGCTCAAGCCATGTGGGAGCACTTTTCTGTGGCCACAGGGTCATAGCTATGAGCCGCTTCGGTCCGGTAAACCGATTTGATGATGACGCTCGAGTGATAATGACCGCACACCAGCACTGTCACCCCCTCGGACTCGTAGGGGGCAGTTCCAACAACAACGCAACGATGGGGACGCTTGTCAGGAGACCCCGCCGACCCAACCGGAAGCCATAGTTTCACATAATAACAATTAACAATTATAATGTGGTGTCCGTGTGCGGCCATTTCGGGGCGAGATGATTTCGGTGACAATGTTTGAGCACGCAGGAGAAGCATTTGAGTGGTAAAACGCTAACGCACCACAGTGAGTTTTGCTGATTGTCATCGGGAGATATATAATGATACAGTCAGGCAGCCTGCCCCGGCGACCACCTTTTCGGGAATCGAGAAATTGATATCCGGGCATATCATAATTATCTGATAACGATCTTGTGTGTGCGAGCGCGCTTTTGGAGGGGTTTTCTATTTTGTTGTTTTTTCTCGCTCTGTGAGGCCAATCAACGCGCCCGGCAGCTGGGAACGAAGGTCCGCGCGTGTGTTTAAGGCCTGGAAACTGGTGGCGAGGTGAGGTTAATCGATAGGAAGAGACTGGCAACGAAGGTCCGCCGGGTGTTTCGAGGCGTGTGTGTTTTGATGGGACACAAATGTATGTTTATGTCATTTGTTATGTGTCACTCGATGATTATCAGCGGAGAAATTATTTCCCGTTCACTGGTTGATATCTATATCGAATGATGATTTGACTGGGTTGAGCTATAAACGTAAGGGGTTGACAATAAATAAGTAAGGTATTCTCGCACAGTTTCATCTTCACATCGATATACATATAAAATTTTGTAAATTAACCTAGCAATAGTTGTTTCCTACAACATTTTCGTGTCACTTACTTGAATGCCGTTTAATCGAACGTCATTTTGCCGATAAAAAAATACCCTATGCTCAAAAGAAGAAAATATTTCTGATCATCATATTTATAGCTACAATGTTAAAATCTTCACACAGATAAATCTAGAAAGAATATCCAATAGTAAAAGAAAACGAGCATTTTTGGCCCGGGGCTAGTTTATCTCGGAATCCACGGCTATACTTCCCTTCCGCAGGATAAACTCACATCCTATCCTGTGAGTATGTCGAGAATAGGATTTGAACACGGGTCCTTGGTGTGATATTCACGTAGTCAACCATCAAACCAGGTTGACTCCTTTTCTCTTTAAGAACTTTTGATGGATTCTCAGAAAGAACTCCATATTCCTCTCAAAATGTTTTTATTAAATAGTAGCTAAAAATCATCCTTCAAATCTTGCAAGGACAATGCCAGGAATTCACTCAAGATGACGTTTTGGTTCCCAAAAGTAAAGTCGTGGAAAATATGTGATTGACATTAACAAGAATTCCACAAACGGTTCGACAGAAACTGACTAAATAACCATCAGGTATCTGTTAAGCAGTTTGCCAAATTGGCAGTTCATACACATATTGAATTCCCATAGAAAACGTAATGCAAGAATTTGACTCCTGTTTACGGTACACAACTATGGCCATGATTAAACTATGCCTAAAATGCAACATTTCATCAAGTATTTCACTACTCCCAGTACCACACACATCAATTGATAAATAATGATTTACAATTGAGTATTCATTGCATGATTACGATTCAATTACGTTTCAATTGTTAGATCAGACGAGTTCCTCGTGCTTGTAATTTCTATAATTTTCATACCGTACTTATTTTTCAACTGGGAAACCAATTACCAAACCTTGCTGTTCATAACACACTCATAAATCTTGTACAATTGAGTTTTTTTTTTCAATAATCTCCGCTGTAATCTACGATGATGACCGCCGCCGCTATACAATTGGCAGAGAACCAGGCAACGATTTCAGTTCCACTTACTGTAATTTTGTGCAAAAACAAACAAACCATTATCGTCTAATCGAGCCACTTTTCGTTCAATTGCGGCGTAATTTACCTCCGCCAGCAGCCCAAAGCTCAATTGAAAAAGCGGTTTCGGAAAATGATTCCAATTTTGCGTGAGCTTATCAACAATAACCAGAACCCAGCCCGTAGCCGGAGCGGGGCGTCATCATTTTCCCATCCTCACTGAACCGTGCCTATGACGGCAGCAGCAGTCGACGAACGAAGCGGTGTAATTTTTTGAAGTAGCTTATCCGGTGTGATGGGTATCTGGCTGGATGGCTGGCCGGATGGATAAACCTCCCCGGTAAAACAGTCTCAAATTTACACATAAGTGAAGAAATTCCCATTGAATAAATTCACCATTCAACAGCTTCTTCGTGTCGCATCAAAAGCTTCTCGCCTCCCTCATTCACTCACTCACTCATTTGCTCGATTCCCTGGCACCTACCTACCTATCTACCGCGTCGTACATTCTCCATACCCTCCGAAGAAGTGGCCCTGTTTTAATGTGTGTGGGCCGCATACTTGGAAGGTCCCAAGCGCGGGTGCCATCACAGTCGACGCACAGTGGGATAGGAACGGTTCCAAATAACAATTGATAGCTAGCTATATTGGTACTATTTGTACTATTTGCAGAAATTCCTAAATAGATTCTTTCAGACATCCGTTCAAGAATGATTTCAGGATACCATCTACGAATTGCTCCAGAAATGCATTCAGTAACTCCTTCGGAATGTACGCAATACGGAATTCCCCCAGAAATTTCTTCAGGAATTTATTCAGAAAACTTTGCACAGACTCCTTCAGCAATTCTTTCAAACTTTCTTTCAGAAATAAGGCCAGGGAATAATCAGAAATTCCTCATGAGATTCCTCCATGAGGTTGTCCAAAATTGCTTCATAGATTTCTTCAGAAATTACTCCAGTAATACCTTTGGATTTTATAGAGAGATGCCTTCAGAAATTATCTCAAAAACTCTTTCGAATATTTTTCAGTTATTTCGGCAGGTACTTCATCAGAAAAAGAAGCAGAGATTTGTTCAGGAATTGCTCGTTGAAAATTCCTGCATGGATTTGTCCTTCACGGATTCATCCAAAGAACCCTGCATGAATTCTTCTACAGAATCTTAAATTATTTGCATTATACGTCCACAGATAACTTCTAAAAATCCTTCAAGAATTTTCTGAGAAATCCTCAATAAACTATTCTAGGAATCCCACTAAAAGTTTCCTAGGAGTTTCTCTGGGTATTTCTCTAGGAAGTTCTTTCTGAAGAATCTCCTCCAGGGTGTTTTTTTTTCTGTTGTTTATCTAGAAATTCATTCAAAAGTACTTCCAGAGTTTTTTTACAGGGATTTTGCGGGAGATTTCTACATGAACTGCTCGAGTGATTCTTTCAGAAATTGTCGCTTGGAGTCCTTCCGAATTTTCTTAATGGACTAGATTTTTTAAGATTTTTTAGGAACTTCAGCAAGAGATTTCTTTAAACATTCCTTCATGCAGTTTTTCAGAAATTCCTCTAAAAACTTCTTTTGGAATTGTTCACTATTCTCCGTGGTTCGTGGGCTAGAAGGACCTTCCGAACTTCGTAGAACCTCGTTCACTACACCGTTTCACACGCTGGCCCAATTTCCCCGCCAACTACCGTTCTTTCCAACTCAAATACCAAAAGTTATTCACTCAACTTGATTCGCGAGCAAGAAAACGTAGAGCTTTATTTAACTGGTGCAAGGTAAACTCTAATTTTTATTAGCACACGCGGTGATCCGTATAAAACAACTTTATTGCCTGGCGATCTATTGGCTACTACTCGATCATTCCAAATTGTACATAATTTAGATAAGTTTCAATCATATGTGTGTGTAATTTACCGTGATCTTTCTCTGTGTTGTGTAATCATTTTTATCAGTGTTATCAATAAATGGATAGGCGTACAATATTTAGTGTTCTGTGTGTTAGTTGTGTGTATAACAGTGAAGTTTTAACCTATTTATTCCTAGCTTTACACACTAACTTTTTTTTACCGAACTCAGTAATATTTTTGACGAGATTAGAACAGCTGAGCGTTCGGTGATCATTTCGGTAATCAAAACGATTACTGAGCACTCAGTAGTCACGGCACTGCCACGAACTGTCAAACATTACCGAAGCGATTGCTATAGTTTAACGACAGTTCAGTATTTTTTTGAAAACCGTTCGGTAAAACCATCTGCATTTTTTCGGATCGACAGCTGAACAGCTCAGTTATTTTTTGACGAAGTTTGGTACCTATTTCGGGATTGTTTACTACAACAATACTGAGTAGCTCAGTATTTTATGATAAGCTCCATCAACTAGACACTTTATTTCAAAATGTTGAAATCATGGTTGCAATTTATTTATTCCTCGCTTTATTCATTGCCCAATAAAATACAATTTATTACAAACGTTTCTGCGTTGAGTGGATGCAGCTCGTGTCCATCTTGTCGCCTGATAATCCGGGAATCAGTAGCCTGCCGATAATGTATTGTTTGTCTTTAACGGTTCTACAAATAAAAAGGGCATGAAAGTGATACTACTTACATATTATCCTTTGCACCCACATCTCACTAGTTCTCGCTCAAAAATGCAATCCATTTTCACTTTTTGTAGCCGCAATACTAGAAACTTTCACAGCGCGAAAATTAAAAAGATGGCGTATAAACTGTTTGACAGCTCCGCTCAGAACAACAATTCGTTCGGTAATCAAATGACGACAGTTCAGTAATAAAGTCAAGATTGCTGATTGATCAGTAACAATTTTTACCGAACTTTGCCATTGCAGGAGAAAATTTAAGTGTGCTGAACATATCAGCAACATATTTTGCTGTATACAGCATATAGTTTCAAAAACCTGCCGTCGTCAGCAGTGTTTGTTGCAGTATTCAGTAGAGGTTCGAGAAAACTACCGAGTGTTCAGCAATTTCGTAGTTTTGACGAAAGTATCCGCTAAAAAAAGTACCGAACATCGAGTATGGGATTAATTGTGTAGGTTTTAATCATATTAATTAAGTTTACTTCGAATTTAACATTATAAATCGGTTAACAGGAATCTTAAGATTCTTTCAGAAATTCTTCTACGGGTTCCTGAGAAAAACTTTTGAGAAATCCCTTCTGTCCCTTACCTATTCTGTGGCTTGGTTGGTTGAAGCTCCGGACTAGCGAATACGGGGTCGTGGGTTCAAATCCCACCAGAACGTGATTTTTTTCAAAAATACATTCCTCAATTTTTCAATTAGCAACATTCTGTGCCTTCTAACTACAAGTTTTTCTGTATGTTTATGACATATCAGCAAACCTGGTAAATGCCAGTAAAGGGCAACATATATCAGTGTACCCTTCAGGCATTCCTGCAGAAACTGCTACAATAATATTTTTAGAAATTGCTCCTGCTGTACCGTCAGACATATACATATTCTAGGATTCCTTCAGCGACTCCTGCAGGAATTGTATCAGTGCAAGGATTTTTCAGAAGTTGTTCCAGAAATTGCTCAATAATCCCTGGAAGAATAGGTAAAAGAATACTTGATGAAATTTGATCAACCTTCCTGAGCTTTGAAGACCACCTAAGAAGAATCTCTTAAAATAATTAGATACCTTTGGATAACAAATCGTTGAAAGTTTTCTGGAAGGGTTTCTTAAGTTATCGCTAGAGGAATTTGTGGAAGAATTCATGAGGGAAATACTTGAAGAAACTTCTTTAAATACCTCTTTAATTCTCAAAAAAAAAAAAAATCATTCACTTCTTCTGGAGGAACTTTGGAAGTAAGTCGAAGAAAACATTGACTGAGAAATTTCTGGAGAGATTCCGGGAGGAATCCGTAGAAGAGTTTCTTAAAAAAATACTTCTGAAATAGTAGACAAATGAACTAGTGGAATTCTTGTTGAAATCCTTTGATAACTTTTTGAGGTTTATATAAAGCAATCCTACGAATCCTTTAACCCTCTAATACCCAACTCCGCCCTTAGATGGGGTATAGTTTGAGTATTTTTTCTTGCCTGCACAATCGAAACTTTTATATTCTTGTACCGACTTTTCGAACCCTCAAAGCAGAATACCCTCTTCGAATAAGTGTAATCAGTTATGTACATTCTAATTCCGCCCTATTTTGCTTATTCTTTGACTGATACGCGTATTTCGACTACCACTTGTAATATGTGGATAACTGACACTGAGGAGGATTTAAAGTGGTAGGACTTTCGACCCCATTCCCGGCATTACAGGTGAAAAAATGTGCATTACCATAATTTACTACGAAACGACCGTTTCCTCCCACCTCTTCCATCTGAATTAGATACAGGGGATAGACAAAATGATCGGAACAGGCAAAATTTTCACTTTCCAAAAAATGGTCAACTAGCTGTAACTTTTCGAAAAGTGTATCAAATATTCTCAAATTTTTACTGTAAGTCCTTCAACTAGTTGTGTATCAGCGGACAATTCTTCACGAAGTTATAAAGATTTTTGAAAAGGATAATATTATTCGATAGGCAACTTTGAGCTGTTATATCTCCGGATTCAATGAACCGATTGCAATGAAATTTTGACCATTGATGACCTATATAATGAACTCTGGAAAACATTTAACTTAACTTGAAATTTTTAACAAGCGAAAAAGTTATAGCGATTTTATTTTTTTCACGATTTTTTTAGTAAATTGGTCTATTTTTAATATGCATCCCATTACATTTTCAATTTATTGGCGGCTATGTTGTTACTTTCTTTCAAAACGCATTTATATATAAGTCAATTAGATGGAAACTTAATGAACTTTAATTTGCATCTTGAATTTTGAAACGATGTTGATGTTTTGGATAATTTGGTGTTTTTTTAGAAAAATAATCTAATCGTTATAACTTTTGCCTTTTGGGAAAGTGAAAATTTTGCCTGTCCCGATCATTTTGTCTATCCCCTGTACCTTACCCAAGTAAAAACGGGTAACAAAGTGATATCACTTCAATAATAAACTGTGTTATCGGTGTTATCATTTTGTTATTTTTGTTCTCATCTTTTTCAATCGATGATAACTAGTTTTTTTTTATTTAGTTATCAATAATTTTGGTCTATCGCAATAACATAAACTAAGGGTTCCCAAAACTAAGGGTCTGAGGAACCTCGAATCTAAATATAGATTTCGCTTTCCACCTACAAGACGACTACAGTATGGAAGCGTAGGCTTCAATCACTCTCCCTCTTAATCCGGGAGCGGTCGCGTCGTGTACTGAGTACACGCACCATGAAAAATACTCGCTCGTGGTACACAGTGTGAGCGTGGCGCCGTTGCAGGTAGTCAAAGACGCGACTGCTCGAGGGTATTTTTTTTTTCTTCTAAACCAGAGGGGGATAAATCTGCTCATCAGACACCCATCTGCTGGCGCTTAGCCAGTTTCCCGAGTGGTCCTCGCCACTCCCTTTGTCCACGGAAGGCGGGCACACAGTGGGATCATTCTGAAAAAAAGACGATCAAAACCTCTAAGAGCCGTTAGATGACATTTTAGCATACAGGTGTCTTTGGAAGATATGTTCAGAAAAATTTTCTCTATTTTTATGCATATTCACTGTATGGTAAAACTGTAGGGTGAACCCGAGCAAAAAAATATTTTTTCAAAATAATTTTTTAGAGGGTAGATGTCTTCAGCAAAGTTGTAGAACAAGTAATTTCAAGTAACTTTGCTGAAGACACTATATAGCTTGGACTTCATTTTTAGGGAGAAAGAATGAAAGTTTGAAAAACAACCTCAAAATCAGTTTTTTGAACTTTTCCATGATTATATCGCAAAATTTCAACATGATATGTTTTACAAGTTTGTAGGTACTACTGGAATACACTATCTTGCCGAAGACACCAACTCTGTAAAATTGAAATTTGCTCCAGTAAACCAATTTTTTTGAAAATTTTTCACCATTTTCACTATTGAATATTTTTTGAATAGGCACTTTTTGGCAGCCGTGCTATCAAAATTTCAATGCTTTATCATGTCCAGAATAGACCAAAAGGGACTTAACAATCGGGTCTGATAAGGCACTTTGATTTCTGATGCTATTTTAATAGTCATTCTTCAAAGAAAATATTCACAAATTTCATACAAATCAATTAATACAAACTGAAAACTCACGAAAACTTTTCGACATAAATATTTGTTAATCCAAATAGTATTCTTGTTGAAATAGTATACATTTCTAACACTGTGGTTGACTTTACATTGGATATACGATGAAAAATATCGCCTCTTAAATTTTTAGATGAGTTTTTAAAACTAATTAAAAAACTGTGTTTTTTATCTATTTTGTTATTGTAATTCCCAATGCATTTATTTGATCGTCTTTTTTCAGAATGATCCCACTGTGGGGCAGGGTCAACCCCGCCCGCGCCCTACTGCTGAGCGGACATCAAGAACTGATGCCCACATGCAACCCGATCTGGCCTGCCCACAAAGGAAGGGTATTACTACACTTCAGGCCCTATCAGATGCATCCGTAGGTTGCAGACAGCAGGGTCTCACCTACCCCGACCCTTGCCGGGGACCCTTTTCCAACCGCGGGCTCAGATCCAACCCAGTAGACTGACACCACGACAGCATCGCTACCGGGACTTCCTCTCCGCGGCCACTCTCTGCTCGAGGGTTAATGAGTCCCATTGGTATAGGGGCTATCGGCTGCGACCGGTAACCACTCGATCAGGGTTCGAGACCCACTGGGCACAATACTTGAAAACTGGGGTTTTAAATTTTGAGAAACTTTTTCCAACTGCTAACAATGTCGGTAAAGTAGATTTTTACAATTTATGGTCAATTAAATAGCTCTGAATGATAACTAAATGATAACAAAACCTGTTATATATCAATCAGCTGTCTTTTTTCATGTTGATAACTAAATGTAATCTATATATATAGAAATGAGTTTGACTTCCCTTTGAGGCAACAAAAGTCACGAACGGCTGAACCGATCAGAATGAATCTTGCATGGTTAGATTCGTATTCATGGAGGCTGTGTTTATATGTAAAACAAGTTAGGAAAATGAACTAAAAATGTAAGAAAATAGACAAAATGCTGATTTTTTATGACCTGGGAAGAAAATCAGCACGATCGAATTGAAACCAATCTAGAGTGCGGTGCTATTTTGAGCTAAACAGTTGTCAGACCACCACAAGACGGCAAGACAAAGTTTGCTGGGACAGCTAGTATTGAATAAAATATTGTATAACACAACTAGCTTTCAACTTGTACTCAATGATAACTTAACTTTTTATCATTTTTGTATTCGAAGAGTAAATTTGGGTTATCATTTTTGTTATGTTGGCTCTAAATTCGACCTAAATGATAACAAACTCAATTATCAAACGGATGATAACCTGATAACAAAACTTGTTATCTTTTTGTTATCCGCCTTTGCTCGGGTATCACGTGAACATGTTGTTAACAGTGATTGTTGTGAAGGTTTTCTGTCGAAAAGTTGATATTGAACGAGTTTACTGCATCTAGTTTAGTGCCAATTGGGTTGTTTAATGAATAAAATATTGCTATTTTCTATAGCCTAATCGAAAGAGCTCATTTTTTGAGTATAACGTGATTTTATTGGATTCCAATACATACCTTTGTTTTGATGGGTTAATTAACAAAACAGTTTTAGTTTTCGTGGACAGAATGACAGTTCAATCGATAAAATGACAGTTAGGCCCGAACAAAAAAATTCCCCATACAAACTTTAAAAGCATTTTAAAAATAATTCCCGGACGCCAAAAATTATGAAATTTTGGATTTCGACTAATTTTTGGAAGGAGAATCCGATTATGAAATAATCCGGATACCCCTAAAGAACCTAATTCTCGGAACCAATGCCGAACTCCCAGCAAAATCAAATTGGATATCACTTCGGCACCCATCTTTGTGCTGCCGAAGTGTACTCGTCTGCGTGTAATAGTTGTTTTGAGCACTTTTGCGGCTTCAGAGTGAACGTGTAGCTCATTGACTGTGGTTCCCGTTGCGGAAATGTTGCGGGAGATGATTACCCACGGAAGTGCGTTTGGAAAATATGCGGCAAGTGATATTTTGATTTGTTTTGCTGTGAGGTGCCGGGAATTGACGCGGGTACCCATTGGCACTGCCCAAGTAGGTCGAAACCCTAGTCGAAATAATCGGGCGAAATTAAAAGGTACATAACTGATTACGCTCATTCGAAAAAAAACTTTTATATTATTAGTTGATATTTAGGACTCTTCTGTATACATCCGAAACTCCATTTAGGTAACGAGTCGGGACTACTTAAATAGAATTTTTACCTAAATGGATTTTAAGGCTGGAAAGAAGTTTGAGGGGGATGGTTAGAAGGAATTTCAAGGTAATTTTAAGGGGGGGGGGTGAGGTGGTTAGACGCGTTTCCAAACGTTCCAGGGCTTCATATGCTCTAAGGGGCTGTTCATAAACCACGTAGACCAAAATTTGGCCATCTCAGACCCCCCTCCCCCCTCGTAGACTTTTGTCCATACAAAAAAATTGAAATTTGTATGGAGCGTAGACTTTGGCCAGACCCCCCCCCCCCCCCCCTCCACCCAAAAAGTCTACGTGGTTTATGAACGGCCCCTAAGGTGAACTTCACAGGAGTTTCAAAGGCGTTCCAAAGCGTTTCAAGGCGTTTTGGGGCGTTTCAGGGTGTTGCAGGAGGTTTCAGGAGGTTTCAGAGGTATTTTAGGGAGCTTAGAATATGTCAGATACGTTTCACATAGATTTCATTTGTGTTTCAGAGGTATTTAAAGGCGTTTCAGGAAGTTTCAGTGAGATTTGGAGATTTGGAGCTTCAGAAATTCTCAGGTGAGTTTCATGGAGGTTTAATGGGGGTTTTAGAGGCGTTTCAAGATGTTTCAATGCGTTTCAAGGCTTTTCATGGCCTTTCAGGAGGAGGTTTAAGGGTGCTGTTGAATGTGACGGAGATTTAATCTAGGGATTTAAGAGGCGTGTCTAAGCGTTTCAAGTCGTTTCAGGGCGTTTTAATGTGTTTCAGGGCGTTCCAGGAAGTTGTTGAAGGGGAGGGGGGCTTAAGGTGGCTTCAGAGGCTCGCAGGTGAATTTCACAGAGATTTCATGGGGGTTTGAGAGGCGCTTCAAAGCGTTTCAATGCGTTTCAGGGCGTTTCAGGACGTTTCACAGGGGTTTTAGGGGGCTTCAGAAGCTCTCAGGTGAATTTCACGGAGGTTTAAAGGGGTTTTAATGGCGTTTCAAAGCGTCCCAGGAAGTTTCAGGAGAATTTTAGGGGGCTTCAGAGGCTCGTAGGTGAATTTCTCGTATGTTTCATAGAGGTTTTTAAGGCGCTTTAGCAGGTTTCACAAAGGCTTTATGATGCTTCAGAGGGTCTCAGGTGAATTTCACGGAGGTTTTGTGTGGATTTAAGAGGCGTTTCAAGGTGTTTCAGGGCATTTAAGGAGGTTTAGGGGGCCTTAAGGGGGCTTCAGAAGCTCGCAGGTGAATTTCACTGAGGTATCATGGGAATTTCAGAGGCGTTTCAAAGCGTTTCAATGCACTTCCAATGCGTTTCAGGGCGGTTCAGGGCATTTTAGGAGGTTTCACAGGGATTTTAGGGGGCTGCAGGGGCTCTCAGGTGAATTTCACGGAAGAACCCTTAAAGACTCTTCGAACTCAAAACTTGAGAGATCATAGTTACCTGAGGTTGTGGGACTATGAACCATAGTCGTAAATCTCTTAGAGACAACCAAATACATTAGTAGATCCGATGACATATACTCAAGGAAGTTCTTGGAGATCCTCAAGCTGACAATGAACTCACCACTTGAGGCTGTGTAAGCATAAATTTCATTCATAACGCTCAAATGGATCACTGATTACGCTTGAAGATCAGATTACCTTAACTCCAGGGAGTTCTCGGATATTCCTATTCAATCATATAACCCACCACTTGATAGAACATAAATACCTGGGGCTGTGTGAGTATAAACCTCATTCTTAATGCTCTTAAATACATCTAGTAGCCCTCGTAGATTCGATGACCTATACTCAAGGGAGTTCTCGAAGAACCTTAAAGAATTATTGGTAGATCCGATGACCTATACGCAAGGAAGTTCTTGGAGAAAAACCACTGAAGAAATTTCTGAAAAAAAATTATTTTGTTTAAAGAATTGGAAGAATACCTAGAATAACCACATGAAGGAAAACATCTGGATGAATCTCTTGAAGGAAAAATATAAAGCAATGCATGCAATACTTTCTGAAAGAATCCTTATGAGTCCATGCAGCAATTTTGTAAGCAATGCAGGGAAGATTTTCAAGAGGAGTTCTTAGAGATATGTTTAGAAGAATTTATACAGGGATTTCTGAAAGAAGTACTGATCGGGATTGATCACCGTGGAATTTTACTAATTTATGTGGGTTGGCTCTTTTCGGTGACATAAGAAAAAAGCAGCATAATTCGCGTTACGCGTTTCGGTTTACTACTCTTCAGCCCTCTTCAGACGCCTAAAACATTTATTGAGACATTACAATTTTCTTAATTAAGTTAACACATACAAAACGTTTATACAATACACTTACAACATGCTGAATGTGACCATCAGCTCGGTCTGTCACAGATAAACTAAATCAAATTTTCCCAGACCTCCCAATAAATCTTACACCCTATTCGACACCCATTCTGTTCGGTTCGTTTTCGACGTCATTCGTTCTCTCTCTCGTTCGAGCTCGGGTTTCTCCACGTAGTCGGGCCAATAGTCCATTGTACGTCGTGTTGAAATTCCCGCACTCTCGCTGGAGATTTACCGTCTGCTGTTCGCCTAGCTTTTTAATATGGAACACCTCCGCGATCATCCTGGTATCTGGGTGTTCGATTCGTTCCAAAATCGTTGTGCTATCGAAATCGAACACATGCCCTTCCTCGATCGTGTGTACTGCAAGGCCAGATTTGGGAACTCTCTTTTTGCTGTCGTTCTTGTGTTCCGCAATTCGTACCTCCAGCATTCGTTTAGTTTGCCCGATGTACACCTTCCCGTCTTCGGTTCCACACGGTATGGAGTACACCACATTCGCCTGTTTGCCTGGTGGTATCGGATCCTTCATCTTACTGAACACTAACTTTTTTATTTTGTTTTGCGGCCGGGAAGCCAGGATCACGTTGTGAGAAAAATCCTGCAAAAACACAACGTGATCCTGGCTTCCCGGCCGCAAAACAAAATAAAAAAGTTAGTGTTCAGTAAGATGAAGGATCCGATACCACCAGGCAAACAGACGAATGTGGTGTACTCCATACCGTGTGGAACCGAAGACGGGAAGGTGTACATCGGGCAAACTAAACGAATGCTGGAGGTACGAATTGCGGAACACAAGAACGACAGCAAAAAGAGAGTTCCCAAATCTGGCCTTGCAGTACACACGATCGAGGAAGGGCATGTGTTCGATTTCGATAGCACAACGATTTTGGAACGAATCGAACACCCAGATACCAGGATGATCGCGGAGGTGTTCCATATTAAAAAGCTAGGCGAACAGCAGACGGTAAATCTCCAGCGAGAGTGCGGGAATTTCAACACGACGTACAATGGACTATTGGCCCGACTACGTGGAGAAACCCGAGCTCGAACGAGAGAGAGAACGAATGACGTCGAAAACGAACCGAACAGAATGGGTGTCGAATAGGGTGTAAGATTTATTGGGAGGTCTGGGAAAATTTGATTTAGTTTATCTGTGACAGACCGAGCTGATGGTCACATTCAGCATGTTGTAAGTGTATTGTATAAACGTTTTGTATGTGTTAACTTAATTAAGAAAATTGTAATGTCTCAATAAATGTTTTAGGCGTCTGAAGAGGGCTGAAGAGTAGTAAACCGAAACGCGTAACGCGAATTATGCTGCTTTTTTCTTATGTCACCGAAAAGAGCCAACCCACATAAATTAGTTTCTGAAAGAAGCTCTGGCAATCTTTCCGAAAGGAATCTCACGAAGAATTTCTAAATATAACTTGGGAGGAATTTTTAAGGGAATCTGTGCAGATTTTATAAAGGTATCCATGTGAGAAGTTGTGAAAAGATCTTTCTGAAATAGACCCTAGATTTTTTTTTTCTAGAATTGCTGAATTTTTTTGAAGGAATTGCCGAAGGAATTTCTGAAGAAAAAAAACCGTAAATTATTGTAGGAAGCCCTGGATAAAATGTTTGTGAAGAGTTTTTTTTTTTTTTTTTTTTTTGTAGGGTAACTTATCACTGCGACCAATTTTCTGATCTTTTGTGATACACCACCCGCTTTAATCTATGTAACCACATATCAAGGCGATAGGTCACTATGAGCAGAGACCCTCAGCGCATGATCGTCGGATGTTTCCCCGCAGGGAAGAATGTGTCGTATAAAATTAATTACTTTACAAGGCTGTAAGTACCATATTTCAGAGGGCTGTAGGAATCCCTTATCAAAATATCTTACTCTTGTAGTAAAGAGTGTAACACAGTCACATAATAAATGTGCAGAGGTTTCAGATTCCTCATCGCAAAATCGACAAGTATCATCTTCAACTTTTCTCATTATTTTCTTGTGATAATTGGTAAGACAGTGTCCTGTTATTAGTCCTGTATATGTGCACAGGTCTTTTTTGGACAGTGAAAGAAGCTTGTTTGTAATTGATACATTTGGAGTAATGAACTTTTTAGATTGTCGTGCACCTTGGGTTTTATTCCAATTTGCATGAACCATAACCCTTTCCCAGTTCCTCAGTTCCATTTTTATGGAACATGGAGAGTTGCCACAAAAAGGCTCTGGGCCTAGAAGAGGTTTTGATGATCCAATTCTTGCTAGTTCGTCTGCCTTTTCATTCCCATCTATTCCTTGGTGCCCTGGCACCCAGTAAATATTTATGGTATTGTTAGCAGATAATTGCTGTAGCAAGAGAATACATTCCCATACTAACTTCGAATTACAGCTGTAAGATTTTAAAGCAGTTAACGCTGCTTGACTGTCAGAGAAAATGCAAACATTTGAATGCTTGTATTTCCTCTTCAAACAAATTGTGGCACATTCTAGTATTGCTTGTATTTCAGCCTGGAAGACGGTTGGCCATCTACCCATTGAGACTGACAAACTAACACCAGGGCCTATTACTCCAGCTCCCACTTGATCGTTTTGTTTCGATCCGTCGGTATAAAAAACGATTGAACCTGGACGAATTTGCGGTCCGCCTTCATTCCAAATGGTACGGTCCGGCTCT
Organism: Aedes albopictus; assembly: GCF_035046485.1. Taxonomy (NCBI): domain Eukaryota; kingdom Metazoa; phylum Arthropoda; class Insecta; order Diptera; family Culicidae; genus Aedes; species Aedes albopictus. Next base: position 136,622,822 of record NC_085137.1, read on the forward strand.
TCTACGTTATATAAACGATTAAAATTGAACTGCGTTTCCATCCAGTCATCATTGACTGTAACTAATGGATTGATTTGAATTTCTTTTAAAATACTTAAATGTCCTTTGATGTCACCATCATAGAAGACCTTGATTCGCTTAAGCCGTAATGCGGCTTTTTCTGCTTCTAGTTGAACATATTGATGTAATGGAAGAAGATTTAGAATTGCATCTAGTGCTTTTGTAGGAGTGCTACGCATTGCACCAGTAGTAGACATGGTAGCCAGCCTTTGTAGTTTTTCTAACTTTTTTATCGCAATTTTTTGCTTAGTTTTTGGCCACCATACTAATGCAGAATATGTAATTCTGGGTCTTACGATAGCAGTGTAAATCCAATGAATCATTGCTGGTCGCAGACCCCATTTATTACCAAAAGTTCTTTTACTTACCCACAATGCATTTGTTGCTTTGCAAATAACGTGATTCAAATGTGAATTCCAGTTTAATTTGCTATCTAAAATGATTCCCAAGTACTTAACCTCCGATGAGAGTGTCATGAGAGTTCCTTTCATACGAAGATTAGAAATCTCAAACTTTCTCCTTTTAGTAAAAGCAACAATATTTGTTTTCTGAGGGTTGATATCCAACCCTTCAGACATACACCACTGAGTTGTGTAATTAAGAGCAGTTTGCATTCTGCTCTTAATCACACTATCGTATTTTCCTCTGACTATGATCACAATATCATCTGCGAACCCTATCACTTCAAATCCCTGTGATTCTAAATTTGTCAGTAGTTCATCCACCACAAGGGACCATAGAAGTGGCGATAAAACGCCCCCTTGTGGACAACCTTTTACTGCCTTGATTGATATAGATGAACTACCGAGTTCTGATGAAATTTCTCTTTTTGATAACATTTCACTAATCCATTTAACGATACATATATCAAAACCTCGTTTTAACATTGTCTTCGTCATGGATCTGTAGGATGCATTATCAAATGCACCTTCAATATCAATGAAGGTTGCAAGCAGAATATCTTTCGTATCATAAGTTTTTTCAATTTTCGAAACCAGTGTGTGTAGCGCAGTTACAGTTGATCTACCAGTTCGATAAGCAAACTGATTATTGTTCAACGGATATTTTTGCATATAAATTGATTTTATATGTAAATCGAGAAGTTTCTCCATAATTTTGAGTATTATAGAGGTTAAGCTTATTGGTCTGAATGATTTAGGAGAAGTCTTATCCTTTTTATTAGCCTTCGGGATAAAAACAACACGCACCTGACGCCATGACTTTGTTATATATCCAAGTAGCAAGCTTGCTTTGAACATATTACAAAGATATGAAGTGAGAATGCCGTTGCTTTTTTGTAGAAATGTAGGAATTATTCCATCCACGCCCGGAGACTTGTATGGATCGAACGAATTGATTGCCCAATCTACTTTGGATCGAGTAAAAACTGTTTCTGCTATATTTTTTGCATTATGAAATGATGAGTGAAAATTGGTATGTATTCTTTCGTCAGGATGCATCCTGGTTGTTTTGCTACCAGTATTGTTTCCCATATCACTCTCGCTATTATTAATAATCCGTACAGAACTAGGAAAATGTGTCTGCATCATTACTTCTAACGTTTCTTCTCTATTAGAAGTAAGGCAGTCATTTTCTTTTTTAACTGTTCCTAGACCATTCGTATGATCTTTTGAAAGGACTTTTTGCAGTCTTGCAACTACAGGGGTGTTTTCAATGCTTTCACATGTGTACCTCCAGTCCTTTCGCTTAGATCTTCTAATTTCTTTGTTATATTCGGTTAGAGCAATTTTGTACTGGTCCCACTCCATTGTCCTTTTTGCTCTATTAAAAAGTTTTCTTGCCCTTTTCCTAAGAGTACCCAGGCGTTTGTTCCACCAAGAAACATCTCTATTTGTAGAGCGTACTGTTACTGGGCAACTCGCATGGAATGCCCCTTGAATAGATTCTAACAAGTGTATAGAAGCTTCTTCCAGCTCTTGAATAGTATTGAAATTGTTTTCAGAAGAATAATCCTCATTTAAAAGTTTTGCATAAAACAAATCCCAGTTGGTCTTGCGGGCATTACGATAAACATCAGCTTTTAACTCGTTTGCTTGATATTGGAACATTATTTGTCTATGATCTGACAGAGAAATTTCACTTGAAACATGCCAGTTTTTAATACTTTCTGATATGTTAGCATTACAGAGAGTCAAATCTAAAACTTCTTCTCTGATGGAATTTACAAAGGTTGGTTTACACCCTTTGTTACAAATTTCAATGTTATTGTTAATGATATACTCTAACAGATCCTCGCCTCTGTTATTAATATCCGTACTGTTCCATACTGTGTGATGAGCATTTGCATCACAACCTATGATAAACGGCTTGTTTTTCTTTTTGCAATACGTAATAAAATCTAAAACATCAGGTGGAGGAATTTCTTGCAACTCTCCAGGAAAATATGCGGATGCAACATATAATTCCGACAATCCTCGAGAAGTAGGAACTTCAATTAAAATTACAACAATATCTCTTCTGATAAACTCCGTAATTGGTAAATAGCTTATTCTGCTGTTAACTAGAATAGCAGTTCGAGGGTTATTTTGATTACCGTCATATATTAATTTGTTAGAATTTGAGGGTATTCCCAATACTCTGTTGTTATTGGTCCATGGCTCCTGAATCAGGGCAATATCCAGTTTGCTTTGAATGAACCTTTTATGAAGTACCGCAGTTGCTCCCTTTGCATGGTGTAAATTTATTTGAATGAATCCAATTTGTTTATTATCCCGACTGTTATCAGTGGTGTTAGTAACGTCAGTGGTATTTGTGATAGTATTATCAGTATTTCGTGTATTAATGTTATTCATCATATTGATTTTATTGAACTTATTACTTTCCATTTCCTTGTTTTTCTACAATATCGTTTTCTTGGGGAGCTTTTATCCCCCCTTTGTTGGTTCCGCGATCACCCAAACTTTTAATGTACTTTACAATGTATTTATTTTTGTGAATAGGATTTTCATTATCGATTGTTTGGTTAAGATTGGCCGAAGAACTTTTGGCATGTCGTTTAGACCCCAATGCGAGTGCGCCTTTAGATCCTGGAGACCCTTGACCATTTAACCCTGATTTATTGTTACGAGGTTCTTTAGGGATTTTTTTTGGAAGATAGCCGATTACCAGCATTTCCAATCCCACTAGTACCAGGTAAACATATCATTCCAGGATTTGGATCACATGCCATGTCTCCAGTGTTCTTGAGGTGTTGCAAAGGGATCTTCGTCTGCTCAAGTCCTCCCGACCCAGTCGGAGCAGTGGGCTGCTCTGCTGGTTTTCCAATCATCCCAGAATTACCAACAATTTCGTCCGATCCATCGGTCGTTTGATTTGATGCTTTATTTCTTGGAGGAAGCTTGCGACGGAGTGGAGCTGTCCCGAACTTATAATCAAGAAGGAATTCACACTTCTTGATTGTGTCCATCGAAGCTCCATCAACCGTAAAAATAAGTTCAGCGTGTAATTCATTGATGGTATTTCGCTCTTTTATGCGCCATTCATCTGTGTTTAACCCATCGTTTTGGCTTTCGAGAAGCGCCAGAAGAGTGTGAAGAGTTTCCTTGAAGGTTTTTTGAAAGGATACTTGAAAGAAATTCTTAAGGAAGCCAAAAAAAGACTTTCTAGTACATACCAAAGATACGTGAAGAGGTTCTGGTAGAATTCTCAGACTTTTTTTTATCAAATCCCTAGAAAAAAAATTCCGAAAGCTTTTTCTTTTTCTTTATGGTTCTATGTTCCCACAAAAATGAGTCTACGTAGTTTATGGACAGCGTAGTAGTGAGACCTGAAAGAACGACATATCCTCAAAATAGGAAAAATATTCGTTGAAAATGTGGTCTTCCACTTGGTGCACTGTTAATTACCCAAAGCGGGTCTCCTGAAAGGCTTGTGGTTAACGCATTTGGGGTAATGGATCATTCGGGTAACGAAGTTGGGAAAATACCGGCTTTGTTATACCAACAAGAAAAATAACATTGCTCCAAGAGCTTTTTCATAATTTTATTCTATGATGATTCGGAAAATTTTCCTGAAAAAAATCGACAAAAACAACTCTGAGATTTTTCCAACGACGAAAACATTGACACTAATAAGTGAAATAATCTGCACTTAGACCATCGATAGAAGCAGGTTTCATTTCGAGTTCCCTATTTTCCCACTATGCGACGCCCGGGCGCTACACTGGTGTGTGATGTGTAGAAGCGTGAAAAAGGTCCAATTTAGCAGAAGATAAAATTTACATTCTAATCACGGCAAGGAATCAAAACTTCACCGAAGCGTTTTTCGCAACTTAATCTCCGCCGCATCCCAGAGACCAACACGGTGACGACGGCGACGACGACGACGTCATGGAACGAAGCTCATTCGCAGTCAGCTCGCTCCATGGTGAAAGGTAGCTCAGGTAGCAGGCAGCTACCTATCTCTGCTCAACTCGTCAACTTTTCGCATATGCCCAGCGTGGCTTCTTCCGCCCCAGTAATGCTATTTTGTTGGATCTTGCTTATCGAGATGAAAGGGAAAACGAAAATTAACGCTCCGGAATGCGCTTCACCCACAGTTATCTTGTACGAAGTTGGTAGTAATTGACACCGGGTGCTGTTCTTGACACCTGACGCACGAACCGTATTTGGAACATTGTTGGGCATCGGCAACCACGGAGCGTCAACGATGTGACACAGATTTTGAAGAGGATAATCCTTGCTGCCAAGGGAAGCACGCATTCTATAGGGGCCTTATCCGGTGCCTTAAGGCTATCTACTTTGAGAAAAAAAAAATCCTAATTGAGTAAATATACAATTTCTTGGTCACTTCAGTAAGCAGACGTATCACTTTAAACATATTGCGATTAAAAAACATCGTCAAAACTTCTACTTTCCTAATGGAAACCGACTAATCAAAACTCGATGGGAGTTGCGACTGGAACTTGATGTTAACTTTTATGTTCGGCTATCTCAGTCATACACTTAATTAGACGTTATATGTTTATTTTACCCAACGTTTCGAGACGAAGACGAGAAACCATGTAAGAAACACTAGACTAAATTAACACAACTCAAGACTAATTAAACATTTGTACAAAACAGTTTTCCTTTGAAAAAGGCCACACCCAATGGCCGAAACGTCGAGTAAAATAAACATATAACGTCTAATTAAGTGTATGACTGAGATAGCCGAACATAAAAGTTACTAATCAAAACTTTTAGCGGGGTAATCAATTGAATGATTTTGAAGGCACAATAAACCCAACACTCCGTCACTCGCTCAAGCAGGTGTGAAAAGGCTCCTCCCAAAAAATACATCATCACACCACACCGATCGGATCCCATCAGCTAATCCCTTGTTTGACCTAATGCCCTTCATCCTTTCTTCTCGTATTTCAATCAAAGCGACGCAACAAGTCACTTTCGAACTTTAAGATTGATCGAACACCACCCTCTTCTTCCACTTTGATATAGGATCAGCCGCATGATCAGCCGTCAGGACAAATACTTTTTAAAAGTTCCGTCGTAATCTACCGAGATCCGATCGCTGCTGATACCGAAGGATTGAAGGAGAAAGTGACACTTTTATCGTTTTCTCGATGATGGATTAGATCAAGGACATTACTTCGGAGTCCCCTACACCGAATGAAAGGAGTCTCGCTTTCTTTAATAGAGTGTGAGAAAGTTTGAACTCAGGCATCATCGGGAAGGTGGACCGAGAACGACGGGACGGCGATGGACCTCACCTCCGACCTGTCAGCGTTGAACTTGAAAGGGTCGCTCGCTCGTTTAGTGGCATAAGGACAGGGAACGGGAAGCGATCATTCATAAGGGATTTTTATGACTATTTTTCCTGTGTTTTCGAGCTATAAAAGCATCATTATGCCCGAGTATACGGAAAATGAACTGGATTTTACAATAGTATGATCACTTTCGAATTAACATATGATGAAGAGAAGCAGAATGAAATGTTTTATATTGATCAAACATTTTTTTTTTCAAAATTTTCTATTAATTCTAAACTTAAATTGGGCTTTTAATTCTGAAAAAGTTTCACAATATCGGTATTAAATGACAGTAAAACTTCAAATGAAGCACAACAGTGTTGCCAGATTTTAAGGTCTTATTTCATTATCATTCCATAGATCCGATCCCAAAGTAGCTCTTTGGGATACTGAAAAATTGATTCAATTATCTTATGGATAACTAATAGTGACACTTTGTCACGTGAACACACAATATCGTACAGCATCATAAAACTGTTCAGAAAAGGAAGTGCGGCACAAGTTTATGCGTACCAGTCAGTCAGTCAGAGTACGAGATACAGAGTCAGTTGCAGCAAGTTGGATGATGTCTCTGCCCGTCGGTCGCTCGGTTCGACGTATTTGGAGTGTGGAGAGTTGAAGTACAAATTACCATAAAGTCTATTTTTATCTGTTCCTTTGAAGGGCATTAAAAATGTCGTAAAAAATGGTGGAAATGTGGCTTTTGGAGTACGGCCATCGCATTTCATTGAAGCGGTGGCGGCGGCGGCAGCGTACGGTCAGCAATAAGTCTCTTTGAATGCAGTGCAGCCAGCCAACCAACGCAACGCACTGCACTGACTGCCTGGCGGAGGACGGAATTTGCTTCGCAATGAAAGAACCCCGATCTGGGAAACTACTTGCTAATTAAAACTTGTCGCTGCCTCTGGGCGTCCGCCCGGGGTGGAGAAAATATGATTTACGACCGGTGGTTCACGACAGTTGTGATATAGTTTCGTCATCGGATATACTGCGAAGGAGTTTTTTCTTGAGCATTTGTGTCTTATTTTTATGGTCTTTCACTGATGTGGAGTGTGGATTCTGAAAAATAAAAAAATGGTTTATGGCCTGCAAATTAGTGACACAAAGTAGTCAATATCGGCCGGAAATGCATCTGCATAATAATCGTGCATTCAGTTAAGTTAAACTATTAAGAGAATCGATTACAGATATGTAACCTCAACAATATTGGGGTTTCCGACTTTCTACTACTTTTCGAGTATAATAATGAATGAACGAATTCTTAACAGAATCATTAAAAGCATCAGAAAACCAGACTACTTACTTTCAGTCCTGAGCACCCATGGTGGTGCAAAGGGACGAATTAAAAGCTCCTCATCCTGGGCGATTGCCAGCCATTGCATCACTTTGATCTGTGGCCAGGTTCAGATATCAGGTATCAGAAGGCCGGCTCTAGAGGCTCGTTATCCTTTATTTGGGACATTTGTGCCATCGCCATATATATAAACCTATTTTATCATTTACCTGAGAAAGAAAGGGACAAGGGATAGTAATTAGGAAAGGGAAAGGTGATGAAATAGGAAGGGGTGCCCTAGAAGAGGGAATGAACGCATAAGGCCAACGAGAGATCATAGCTCATTCCTTACTTACCTTACCGATCAGGTTATGGCCAGGGTGGCCTCTGCTGTACATATTTAGTAGCCGTTTCCATTCCACTCTGTCCATGGCTGTTTGTCTCAAGTTCCGCACTCTACGTAGGGACCGCAGATCGTCCTCCACTTGATCGACCCACCTAGCTCGCTGCGCTCCACGTCTTCTTGTAGCGGTCGGATGACTCTCGGGAATCATTATAGTCGGGTTGCTATCGGATATCCTGATGACGTGACCCGCCCCCGATTTTCGCGGTGTGTACGATGGTTGGTTCTCTCAGCAGCTGATGCAGCTCGTGGTTCATTCACCTTCTTCAAGTCCCGTCTTCCATCTGCATTCCGCCGTAGATGGTACGCAACACCTTCCGTTCGAAAACTTCAAGGGCGCGTTGGTCCTCTGCACGTAGGGTCCATGTTTCGTGCCCATAGAGGACGACCGGTCTTATTAGCGTTTTGTAAATAGTTAACGTCGTGTTACGGCGAACTTTATTCGATCGTAGAGTCCTGCGGAGTCCAAAGTAAGCACGATCTCCTGCCACAATGCGCCTCTGAATTTCTCTGCTGGTGTCGTTGTCGGCGGTCACCAGTGAGTCCAAGTACAGCTCCCTGCAGCCCTTTGCCATCTTGTACTTTGTCTTCGACACATTAATGACTAATCCGATTCACCTGGCTTCTCTCTTTAGTCGGATGTACGTTTCCATCAACGTCTCAAATTTACGAGCCATACACAGAAAAAAAATTGCAATTAAAATTCAGCGAGAAATCATGCACATAAAGGGAATGCTAGAGTTAGTGCACTTTTACATGAGATATAATATAAAAATACATTACCATCGTGTAAATGTCGTGTAACATTTCATTATCCACTCTGATCTCTACTCCCTTATACTATGAGTAGAAAGAGACCGATATAGCCACAAAATCATCAAGTTATTAATAGAATACGGTCGATAAATCAGTATAAAATAAATTATATTTTAGCTTGTTATAAAGTCTTGGTATTGATCGGCCTCCAGTAATAGTTAAGGTGGTCACGCAGTCAACTAAGAGGTCTGATATTTTTCAGCTGTCTATACATTGACCATAACATTGGAAATATAGAGAAATATGTGCCGTCAATAAGTTTCCCAACGATGATGGCTTGGATAAAGTTCTTGCTTAATTAAATAAAGTATTCACAGAGTTCAGGATGCTTACGTCGACGGAAAGATCATGAGTACATATTCGACGAAAAAGGCACTATCACCACTAGGTGGATTAATTTTTCGCGAAGTTGGAACCGTTTGGGTAAAATACTATTATTTAGACAACTAATTTTTGAACTGTCATATCTCGGAAACCAGTGAACCGAATTGAATGAATTTTATTACGTTTATCAACAATATATTGACACTTAATACGACGTTATAAAATGTAATATTTTCTCACGGCGAATTAAGTTATACCGGATTGAAATTTACCCATATAGGGGAAATAAGTCAAATTTACAATACCACACAAAAATTACTAAATGTGTTCTTCCTTCAATCTAAATAGGCTTTAATATATCTGATTAGAGATAACTTGAGAACAGAAGTAGAAAATCTTTGGATATCAACAATAAAATTTATTGACATTGATGTAAAAAAATACATTTTTTCGAGAAAAATCCAAAAAATGTCAATCCATGATAACTTTTTTCAACGTTTAAAAAGTATCTATGTTTTAATAGTTTGTGAAGCATTTACATATTGTTAGTGTACGTTCAAAATTTCATTCAATTCGGTTCACTGGTTTCCGAGATATGACACCTCAAAAATGAGTTGTTTGAAAAATAGTGTTTTACCCGAACGGTTCTAACTTCGCGAAATATTAATCAATCGAGCCCAAATTTGTACCAAACATTTTGGCCATCCCCTGTAGGTGGTATTATCTCGGAGAAACGCAAGGTCCACTGCACTATTGCTCCGATAAGCGCAGTAAGGGCGTAATACTGTGGAGGAAGTCCTAATTCTCCACAGGCTCCGTTTGTGGTTAGGTTTTTATGAGACCCCCTTGTCATTCATTCCTTGAAACGGTAAACATAAAGCCACATTACACCATGAATTAGGGGTCACCTGTTTAGTGCACTCTTACCACAGGAACAGGCGGTCCGTAGTTTTATTTTAAGCCAATTGAGATCAATCGCAAAATCTTGCAATCCAATCAGCAGTTGTGCAGATACTGCGGGGTCAGCTTTCAGCATCTCAGCTGATATGCGATCGCCCCGCGAGGCTCTGTTCGATTTCACACTATACGGATGGCTGTTTCTATCTCCTGCACTGATGGAGCTTCGGTGTTGACACGGGCAATGCGTCGAACCCTTGGCGGATCATGCTGAGGCGTGAAAACTGATCATACTGAGTGGCGTGAAAAATGAAGGCGTTCTTGATGGCATTTCATTGATCTTCAACGCTTCCACCTTCCTGAATATCCGCAGCATGATTCTCTAGCTCCTCAACGAAGGACCTTTTCACCTCATCGTCTAATTATACATGAGTAGTTGTAAGTATACAGGAGAAAATCCAGAAGGAATATGAGGAGTTCCTTATGTTACCTGAGGAGAGTACTTGAAGGAATCAAGTGCAATAATGTCTTAAAATATAGGCATACCAAGACGTAACCAAGAGGTTTATCTTCCAATAAGCATTTTGTATTTGTTTATCGTCAGGCAAGAGAATACCCACAAAGGTAATTTACATTACGAATAGTTGCCGAACCGATCGGAAAACGAACCCGTTACTCTCAGAGTTGCCTTGCTGAATACTCGTGCGCTTACTTCATGTTGGCCATCATAAAAGAATCCTAGGAGGAAATTCCTGGGAAACTTTAGAGAAATTGCTGAACGAATAATTGAAAGATTTTTTTCTAGAAACTTAAAAATTACTTAGGAATTGATTCAATACTTAAGGTCCCAAGCAACACACATGCATGATGGATTTTTCGGATGTGTTTGTTAGGAATTCCTTCAATATATCATTGATGGAATCTGTGGAGAAATTCTGAAGGAGTAAATTGATATCGAATTCTTTAGAAGAATGAACACTTTACAATTTTTTTAAATAATTGTTGGGGCATTCCTGAAAGAATCATTGGAAGAATTCTTTGAAGAAATTTTGGAGGAAATCCTGAAACAAAAAAATAGCGGAAGAATTGCGGATTGATTCGTTAGAGGATTCCTTGAAAGAACTGTCGTAGGAATCTTGGAAGCATTTCCTGTAGCAATTGGAGGCCTTCGTGAAGTAATCCTTGGAGAAATTGCTGAAAAAATCTCCAGCTGCAACTTCTCGAAGAACTCCAGGTTGAACATATTTAAGGGCTCTTGAAAAAAAAAAATGCCTGATTGTTTGCATGGAGAAGCAAGAATCGCCAAGAAACCTCTCGGAGAAATCGCTGGAAGAACTTCTAGTGAAATTCCTAGGAGAACTACAAGAGAAATACTTCCTTGATCTGATCAAAAGTTATGTACTAACAGGCCACCGTTTTCAATAAAAATACTATTACTATTACTATTAATATATCCAGAAGTAATTCCCGAAGACATGTACAAAACCTATATTTAAAATTCTAGTCCCAAAAAAATGACCACGTGGTTTATGGACAGCCCCCAATGAGCTCTTGTTCCTATTCCAGTCCGATTGAGGGTTTATTATGAGTTACCGCTCGCCGATATCCAAGTCCCCGGGTCCGTTAGAGCTGTGGGTCAGTTTTAGCCACTCTCGGAGGGAAGAAACATTGCAAGTGCCGGTGCTGGGATCGAACCTATGAACATCCACTTATGACGGGGGCCCCGGCAAAGTTGCTATTCAGAAGATGAAAATTAGGCATGAAAGCCATATATGAACAATACGTCAAATCTATCTATCTATCTATATATATCTACTAGCTGACCCGGCAAACCATGTATTGCCCATTTTAATTGTTGCTCTTGCACAGTTTTTCTAATGTTTTTGTTAATTTCTTAACTTGTTCTACATATGAACATAGCCACCCACCATGAGGACAAATTGAATCGTTCAAAAATCTTGTTGATCATTTCATTAAATAATTGGTTGTATGGCTCCAAAGAGTATGTAAACTCATTTGCATTAACATCGGAAGCCCAACTTCAGAGACACGTTATCTTCCATCTGGAACCTTTGTCTCAGATAAAGAATACTGTTTGGTGGTTTGGTTGCTAACCAACTTTTTATCAATGTAACTTAAACGGACAACTCGACCATAGAATTTACAGTTCAACTGCCATAAACTACACAACAGCACCACTCGAAAGAAAAACCTACGATAAAAAGAAGGAAATATTTAGGTAAGGTATGGGACCATTTGGGTAGGTGGACCTATTTTGGGCACTTTCCGCTATAACACAGTCAAATTAAAACCGATTGACTTCAATTTTTGATCATGGCTAGATACTGTACGTATCTGATCGTGTCCTAAAAATCAAGTCGATCTGTTCAAAATTGACTGAGTTATAGCAGCAAGTGCCCAAAATTGCCCCCCCCCTGCCCAAATGGTCTCCGACCCTATGTTGTAAATTTTAGCAGTTGGTCCGTAAAGAAAATGAAACAGTATGACTTGATAGTTATCTGTATGCTATGAACCTTCCCAAAAATATGTATCTACCTACAAAATTCACACCGATCGGATAAAGTAGTTTCCGAATGCATAAGGGTCAGACAGACAGACAGCGCGAGTAATAAATTCCTAGAGAAATTCCCAGAGGTATTTCTGCAGTAATTCCATGAAGAATTCTTGCATGAATATCTGGATGAATTACTGGAGAAAGAATCTTTAGTGGAATCCCTGAAGGTATTCCTGGTAAATTCCTCGATAAATTACTGGTAAAATACTGGGAAAACCTGGTGGAATTACTGGAGGTATTTCTTGAACCAATTCCTGGAGGAATCCCTGGATTCTTGGAATAATGCGTGTATAAACTCCGGGAGGATGATTTCTTGGATAAATTGCCGTTGTGATTTCTGAACGAATTACTGCTTTAATTTCTGCGAGAATTCCTGAAGTAATATCTGCAGGAGTTCCTGGGGTGATTCCTGGTGGAATTCTTAAATGTATTCCTGGAGGAGTCCCAGAATCAAATGCTGAAAAATTACCTGCATGAATCCCTGGGGGAATCCCTATTAAAATCCCTGGAGTTACTCCTAGAGGAATGCCTGGAAGTATTCCTAAAAAAATCCTGGAGGAATTCCTAGAGCGATCCCTAGAGGATTCCCTAGAGAAGCTCCTGAAGGAATGCCTGGAGACATGCCTGTGCGAATTCCTGGAGGAATATCTAGAGAAATTCCTCGAGAAATCTTCAGGTAGAACCCCTGGAGAAATTCTTTAAAGAAATTCTGGAGAAATTCCTCGAGGAATCCCTAGTGCATTTTCTACCGGAATTTCATAAGGTATCTCTAGAGAAATACCTGGAGTAATTCCTCGATGAATCCTTGAGAAATCTCCTTGAGGAATTCCTGCAGAAATTCCATTATCAATTTCAGGAATGTCTGGAGGAATTCCAGGAAAAAATCTTAGAAGAACATCTGGATGAATTATTGGAGTAATTATCGTAGGAATTCCTGCAGGAATCTCTGGAAGAATCTTTGGAGGAATCCCTGAAGGAATTTCTGGTAAATACCTGGACCAATTCCTGAAGGAATTCCTGGAGGAAATGCTGGTGGGATTCCTGGAGGGATCCCATGAATCAATTTCTGGTGAAATCTCTGAGGGATCCTTGGAGCAATACCTGGAGATTTTTTTGGAAAAACTCCTCAAGAAAACCCTGGAAGTATTCCCGTAAAAAATCCTGGAGGAATTACTGAAGAAATTCTTAAAAGAATTTCAAAAAGTAATCCCTGGAGGATTTTCTGGATCAATTCCTGGATCAATTCTTGGGGTGATTTCTGGAGCTATTCTTAGTGGCAAGCCTGCAGGAAATGCCTGGATGAAATCCAGAATTCCTGAGGTAAATTCAGCAGGAATTCCTGAGTTAATATCTGTAGGAATTCCTGGGGTTATTCCTGGTGGAATTCTCAAAAGCAATCCTGGAGGAGTCCCAGAATTAAATCCAGAAGGAATGGCTGGATGAATTTGTGGAGAAATCCCTCTAGAAATCCCTTGAGGAATGCCTGGAGGTATTTCTGAAAGAATTCCTGGAGAGATTCCTTATGGAATTTGTGGAGGAATTCCAAGAGCAATCGCTAGAGGAACTCCTGAAGAAATGCCTGGGTGAGCTTCTGAAGGAATTCCAGTAGACTTACCTGAGAGAATTTCTGGAGAAATCTCTAGAGAAAATCCTTGAGCTATCTTCTAAGGATCTCCTAGAGAAATCTTTAGAGAAATCCCTAGAAGAATTTCTGGAAGGTTTTCTTGAAGAATCACTGGAGAACTTTCAAGAAGAATCCCTGGAGGAATTCTTTGACAAATCCCCGAAAGATTTCCTGGATGAACTCCTGGTGGAATCTCTAGAGGAATTGCTTAAGGTATATCTAGGGGAATACCTGGAGGAATTTTTAGCGGAATCTCTAGCAGACTTTATAGAGGAATTCCTGGACGAATCCCTGTAGGAATTTTTAGACGAATCCCGGAATTCACAGAGGAATCCTGGAACAACTCCCGAAGAAATTTCTGGAGGAATCCCAAGCAGAGTGCTTGGAGTCATTTTTAAAATAATCCCGAAAGGTTTTGTACCAGAAGCCTTTACTACTCACGTGAAATAATTGGTCACCTGAATTCTTCCATGGATTCTTCCAGACAAACTATTTGCTAAAAGCCCAGAATGCAACGAAACTCCAGACGAAGTTCAGGTGACCAATTATTTCACGTGAGTAGTAAAGGCTTCTGGTACAAAACCTTTCGGGATTATTTTAAAAATGACTCTAAGCACTCTGCTTGGGATTCCTCCAGAAATTTCATCGGGAGTTGTTCCAGGACTCCTCTGTGAATTCCGGGATTCGTCTAAAAATTCCTAATCAACCCAAATCAAAAACCCTAAATCACCCCAAGAATTGATCCAGAAAATCCTCCAGGGATTACTTTTTGAAATTCTTTTAAGAATTTCTTCAGTAATTCCTCCAGGATTTTTTACGGGAATACTTCCAGGGTTTTCTTGAGGAGTTTTTCCAAAAAAATCTCCAGGTATTGCTCCAAGGATCCCTCAGAGATTTCACCAGAAATTGATTCATGGGATAACTCCAGGAATCCCACCAGCATTTCCTCCAGGAATTCCTTCAGGAATTGGTCCAGGTATTTACCAGAAATTCCTTCAGGGATTCCTCCAAAGATTCTTCCAGAGATACCTGCAGGAATTCCTACGATAATTACTCCAATAATTCATCCAGATGTTCTTCTAAGATTTTTTCCTGGAATTCCTCCAGACATTCCTGAAATTGCTAATGGAATTTCTGCAGGAATTCCTCAAGGAGATTTCTCAAGGATTCATCGAGGAATTACTCCAGGTATTTCTCTAGAGATACCTTATGAAATTCCGGTAGAAAATGCACTAGGGATTCCTCGAGGAATTTCTCCAGAATTTCTTTAAAGAATTTCTCCAGGGGTTCTACCTGAAGATTTCTCGAGGAATTTCTCTAGATATTCCTCCAGGAATTCGCACAGGCATGTCTCCAGGCATTCCTTCAGGAGCTTCTCTAGGGAATCCTCTAGGGATCGCTCTAGGAATTCCTCCAGGATTTTTTTAGGAATACTTCCAGGCATTCCTCTAGGAGTAACTCCAGGGATTTTAATAGGGATTCCCCCAGGGATTCATGCAGGTAATTTTTCAGCATTTGATTCTGGGACTCCTCCAGGAATACATTTAAGAATTCCACCAGGAATCACCCCAGGAACTCCTGCAGATATTACTTCAGGAATTCTCGCAGAAATTAAAGCAGTAATTCGTTCAGAAATCACAACGGCAATTTATCCAAGAAATCATCCTCCCGGAGTTTATACACGCATTATTCCAAGAATCCAGGGATTCCTCCAGGAATTGGTTCAAGAAATACCTCCAGTAATTCCACCAGGTTTTCCCAGTATTTTACCAGTAATTTATCGAGGAATTTACCAGGAATACCTTCAGGGATTCCACTAAAGATTCTTTCTCCAGTAATTCATCCAGATATTCATGCAAGAATTCTTCATGGAATTACTGCAGAAATACCTCTGGGAATTTCTCTAGGAATTTACTACTCGCGCTGTCTGTCTGTCTGACCCTTATGCATTCGGAAACTACTTTATCCGATCGGTGTGAATTTTGTAGGTAGATACATATTTTTGGGAAGGTTCATAGCATACAGATAACTATCAAGTCATACTGTTTCATTTTCTTTACGGACCAACTGCTAAAATTTACAACATAGGGTCGGAGACCATTTGGGCAGGGGGGGGGGCAATTTTGGGCACTTGCTGCTATAACTCAGTCAATTTTGAACAGATCGACTTGATTTTTAGGACACGATCAGATACGTACAGTATCTAGCCATGATCAAAAATTGAAGTCAATCGGTTTTAATTTGACTGTGTTATAGCGGAAAGTGCCCAAAATAGGTCCACCTACCCAAATGGTCCCATACCTTACCTAAATATTTCCTTCTTTTTATCGTAGGTTTTTCTTTCGAGTGGCGCTGTTGTGTAGTTTATGGCAGTTGAACTGTAAATTCTATGGTCGAGTTGTCCGTTTAAGTTACATTGATAAAAAGTTGGTTAGCAACCAAACCACCAAACAGTATTCTTTATCTGAGACAAAGGTTCCAGATGGAAGATAACGTGTCTCTGAAGCTGGGCTTCCGATGTTAATGCAAATGAGTTTACATACTCTTTGGAGCCATACAACCAATTATTTAATGAAATGATCAACAAGATTTTTGAACGATTCAATTTGTCCTCATGGTGGGTGGCTATGTTCATATGTAGAACAAGTTAAGAAATTAACAAAAACATTAGAAAAACTGTGCAAGAGCAACAATTAAAATGGGCAATACATGGTTTGCCGGGTCAGCTAGTTGCATATATTTTTAACGCAATGGCCACATCACTACACCAAGACATAACTTTGCCGCAACATATAAATCATCGATTGGATGAAACCAGTTTAAAACAGTCTTCCTCAGGGTCGAGTGTTTGCCAAAGGAAAAGCATTAGAGGACGGAATTTAAAAATACCAAAAAATCATTTAATTCAATAGAACTAATCTGATAATCTGCCTAAGAGGTAATCTGCAAGATTGAAATAAATGAATACAGCATCCAATCGTTCGTAGTTTGTGTGAAAATTTGTTTTTAATGAGCAACCCCGTCAAATGTGAACTATGTTATGAAATGTGTGTGTTCTGTCATAGCTTTCGAGAACAGTAACTCAATCATCCTCACACAATTCACGCCACCGTACTGGCTCGACCAAACCAAATGCATCACGCCAGATCAAAAGAAATTGAAACGTCTCATCAAACATCAAATTGCACTCTAATTAAGACCTCGGGTGAATTCTTGCCCATCCTGCTCGCTATACCGACACCAATTTCTCCCCACATCAAGTTTTGACGAGCAACGTGGTAGGCATCCAAGAACCAGAAAACCCGTCATGTTGAAGAACGCTACGCTGCCCCCCGTCTACCTCTCGGAGGTCGTAATGTCATTTTCACGTCTTCAGTCGGAGTCCCTCGGCCCAGCCAGCTAGCAGCCGCGTAGAAAAGATTCATTCGTCCCTGTCAGCGAAACAGGGAAATATTTCGCTAATTAAATTCCGCAAACGATTTTTCAAATTTTCACTCGTTCTATTTCAGGAACCGGTCTCAGATGAGGAGACATTTAGCGAATCACAACAACCATCGGGCCAGGACAACCGTCGAGTCGTGCAGGTCGCAGACGTTGACGTTGCGGGAAAATGATGTTCCTTTTCACGACATGGCCGTTGAGTAATTAATTAGCCTTTGTGACGATCTGCGATATGTTCGCTCGGGTGCAGCTTTCTTTCCGTGCGGAGGGATGATTTCCTTCTATATCTGTGTTAACTGAGCCGTATGTGGGACACTTCTTGCCAAGAAACGCTTGATTAATGCTACCAACCGTCATTTCACAAGTCACCAAATGTCCTCTCGGTACTGTATGGGCGAGACTGTATCGAGACGCAGATGGAAATGGATAGGCGAGTACTGCTAGGAGAAGCGTGACGTTTGACAAATGATCTTGCCGGACGGGATGGATGCTAATTGAGTGGATCTTTCAGTCAGCAAATCATCTGTTTTAACGATGTCGCCCGATGACCACCGATTCTCGGTAACAGTTTGACCGTGCATGATTTAGTTTCGGGTCAGTGTTGAAATAGTTTCAGTTTTCCTTTCGGTCAATTTCCTTTCAGTCCTCAGTACCTATGGAGGTTCAGTCGATTTCCATACAGTCGCCGTCTATACTATGGACATGGAGAGAGACAGTAGAGCTTACTGGTGTACATGCGGAGGCGCATAGCAGCTACAGAAGCAGACCCCTTTGAATTCGCCAACCATTGCGTCCTTGTGTAGACACCATCTCGTAGGGGCTTAGACTGAGTACTTAGACTCGTCCGTCTTGATGACAAGGGCGTCTCCCTTCTCACGCTTGACACTTGGCCTCCTGCATCTGCTTGGCTATCCGAAGGCTTCTGTCCCTATTTCTTCTTGCTTTTCGTCTTCTCTCTGTCCCCTAGGGTAAGGAAAACGTCCTTCTCTTGACCTGCCTTGTGCTGCGGTGACTTAGGGTCTACAGAAGGTCGCAACACCTTGCTCTCTTCAGTCTTGCTCGGGACGCTTGGTTGAGGTCCGAGTTACTGGCATTACTGCTTTTAACATTCGGAGTTGAAAACCTGATAGCGTTCCCCTCACGGCTACCTCGCGCGCTTCTGATGTACCTTTCGAGCTACCCGTGAATTTGAAGGCCTTGATTTGGATAAACTCTGATACCTTTAGGTCGTGCAGGACTCTTGCCATGAGTTTATCATGACGCTGCATGACCGCCATCAGCGACTTATGAAGTTTCAGCAAGCCCTGCTTGAGGTGTTTGCTGATGTTCGACTTAGAGCCCGCATAGTCAATGCAATGGAATCCAACTGCTGTGCAGCCACCTTCAGGATTTCAGAAAGCCTTATTCTGCATATCAATGCGTCGTTGAGCTAACATACCAATGTTCAACCAGATGATATTCAGATGGTCCATGGAATGTTATAGATGCTGAGGCCGATGAATCTTGGAACTCCTCCACAATGCAGCGAAACCATATGGTCGGCACGGAATTCTGCCTGCAGCCGTTGAGAAGTTACATCCAGGGCGCAAAATTTTCGAGCACACGAGTTGAAGTTCACCGTGCGGCAATTTTCATTCACTTGCCTGCATATTCATGTTCAGCTGCTCGATACTCGTTTGTCAACTGAATGAAAGTCAAGGAATATTTGTAAACATCTTACAAAGTGTTAAATTGCTGATAAAATATTAAAGTTTCAATTACATTTAACGGTGCTTTACACAGATCTTTCTCCATTTGATGGTTGTGGAGTGTTTTTGGAAGGAATCGTAGCCATAAACGTAGGTAATTATGAAGATGTTTCTCCATCGGCTTCATATTCAATGACTACGAATTGACTGACTGTGTGAAGAGGGAGAGCGAAAATGAATTTGATTGTTTTGAATATTCAGTGCATAATCATTCAAATTCGTGCTGTTTTCAGTCAATGACTATGACTGATAAATTTTGCGCCCTGGTTACATCATTCTTTTCTTGTATCTGGTTCAGTACCCTTTTGAAATTTTGATTTCCAATGGATAGTTTTGTGTTTTGACAACAAATTGTCATCCTTCTCCAAGGAGAAAAGAGTAGCAATTGTTCATTCGGTTATTGCATTCTCATAGGTGACTCTTCCTCATTTGAACGATACAATTTTATTCCATTGAAGAACTAATTTTCCTCGTATGATTCCAGAGAAAATCGTTCCAACCGTCAAACTCCATAAAACAACAAAATCGCAACGAAACGGTCTGGGACGGGAAGTCATTAAATTGAAACGCCACCGAAGAGCGCGCACTTCAGTTCGATGGTGACGGGAACAGTCACAGTCACAGATCATGACTCCCTCTGGCACACCATATTCTTTCCTTAGAGGCCCAAGCACTTCAACTCCCGGCAGCTCGCTGGAAAAAGGAATAATTTGTAGCAGACGATAATTGCACTGAAAATGTGCTAACAAACATGTGATTGCAATTTTTCATGCCCGAATCGGCCGATTCGTTGCTGCCCGCTCTGCTGTCGCCGGCGGAGTTTGGCCCAAGCGTTGTAGGTCCGAAGGCAGCCGGGCAGAGATTCGATGGTAATTGCCTCAAGTGCTGAGAAGCGATAAATTTGCTGCCACGCGGAGGTCTACCGGATTTTCTAGCACAGGCCACCCTCGCGCACTCATTGATCGCGCCGCTGACTGCCACGGAGCAAAACCAGAAGCTTAATTGCGCCCACCATCTTCATCTTCTGAGAGAATCACATCAGCACCACGTGTGTCTATTTTTGGGAACCCATCTAGCTTCCGTCTGGATTTCTTCTCTCCAGTTTCACCAAATTATCGCCATTCGAAAGTGAACCTCACACTTTCGCCATCCATCAAAGGCCATCCCGTACACTCTGTTGGATGTGGGTGGGTCTGGCTGGATATTGCTATGGGCGGGTATCATAATGAGGCTGAAGAACGAAATAAAGACAACGTTTCTCAAGTGTTTCAATTAATGAGATCAGTCGACTGTTTTTTTATTATCATGAGCCGAGCTAGGGCAGGTCCGGTTTGAATAACGATCCATCCACTTCTATGATCAGAAAAGAGAATTTAGCTCCACCACCAGCATATGATAGTATACCAAGCACAGGAAGTACCATTGCTGTACAATGGTCCATTAGGGCAGTTCAGATTATGAACACGTAAAAAAGTTCATTACAGTCCTTGATGCAAAACTAGAGTCCCGTCATATTTTCCGCCATTTCAGTGGTGATTTAATGGTGGCCCAAAAGCTAAATAGATTTATATGATAACTAATATGGAGAATTTTAGAAAAAGGTTCTGCGCGAGCATTCACACATCGATGAAGTTGTAATAATTCCTTCAAAAAAATTCCTTATTTTCCTACGATTATTTTTTCCCGGTATTCCATAGATTCCATATAAAAAACTTTCCATGAAATATTAAAAAAAAAAATGCCCCAAGGATTCTTTTACAATTTCCTAATTTTAGTTTTGGGTGAGCAAACTGCTTTCGAAATTTCAATGATGACGAATACATCAATGACGACTTCTTCAACCTTAACCAGATTTTCAACTCGAGGCTGGCTCATTGCGAGACTTGCTGGTTTACTTATCATCCAAAGAAAAAACTCACTGTATGAGCAATCTCTTGGAGTAGGATTCGATCCCCTGTCTTCTGCATGATAGGCATGTGCTCTAACCATTCCACTAGCTTCACTCAACTCCTAAAGAATGGTCATAAACCAAGCAGGACATTTTTGCCTTTCTCGTACACTAAGTGTACTGGAAAGGCTATATGTTCACTCCAAAAATGACTTTTTGATAGAAGGCCCGGAGGGTCGAGTCACATATACCAATCAACTCAGCTCGACGATTTGAGGTGATGTCTGTGTGTGTGTATGTATGTGTGTGTGTGTGTGTATGTGTGTGTGTGAGTATGTGTGTGTACAAAATAAACTCACATCACTTTTTGGCAGTAAACCTCAACCGATTTTTATGACCGACGGTTCATTCGACGCGGAATCTGGTCCCATTGTTTCCTATTCAAAATGGTTCAGATCGGTTCAGCCGTTCCGGAGTTATGGCCATTTAGGTGTTCCGGATCTGTACCCTAGGGAGGGGCCAGATACGAAAATGCTACAAAACCATGCATGCGACATATCAGACCGCGGCTTTTTCGATAACCTGACGAACGGAAAGCAGGAAAATAATCTCAGTCCATATCTGAACCTGTAGTATTCCGGAATCGGTTCCGGATGTCCCGCCGGAGGTTGCCAGATATAAAAGTTAGCCAAATCCATGCATGCGACACATCAAATAGCGGCTTTTTCGATAACCTGATGAACAGTGAGCAGGAAAATAGCCTCTGACCCAGCAGAGACTACTGGTAGTGTTCCGGAACCGGTTCCGGGTGCCCCGCCGAAAGTGGCCAAATATAAAATTGAACCAAACCCATGCATGCGACACATCAAATCGCGTCTCTATAGATAACCTGATGAACGGTTAGCAATAAAATGGAATCAGACTATATTTAGGAAAACCAGTAGTATTTCGGAACCGGTTCCGTGTGTCCCGCCGGAAGTGGTCAAATATAGATGGGAACCAAACCCATGCATGAGCATGAGCATGAGCATAGATGACCGCACAATTCGTAGTTGCTACTCCGTGATTGACCAGAGCAATCGAAATTGCACAAGGAACCAATGAATAGGGTTTGGGACTAGCTTACTATTCTCAATGTACACAGGTCGAGAGCTCTCAACTTTAATAAGGTCAATAACGGCGCCGGCCACGTCCTTACGGTCATCGAGGATGGAAGGGAATGTTAGTAAGACAAACGTTGTTAAAAAGACCGCGAATCGCTGCATCTCCACGTTTGTCTCAGGAAGGAATTTTTTGTTAGTAGGGTAAGGTACATTGTCAGTCCGGGAGTCACCTATGGTTGGTGATATGATTTGACAATGGATCAATATACACAAACCGCCGTTAACAACCGACCACTTTTCGACGCAAGAACTAGCCAAAAAGAAAATTCTATCGCGCGTCTCCACTCCACTAGGGAGCAGAAACCTTAAGTCTATTCCACACAGAAATACACTGAACGCGACTCACTTGTCGGCGCCCGGATTTTTTCTCGACCGGCGAACCCGAACTAACATTTTTCACTCTTTTGTGTAAATGCAAAAAATGAAAGAAAATATTTATTATCAACTAAAAGTGTATTGGAAACTAGCGCCGAAGGGAAGCAAAAAATTCGGAACCGACTCAACCACGGCGCGCGCACACTCGTCCCGTCGTCGGAGCCCCGCAGAGAGAAGAGAAAAAAAAATCGCAAAAATCTAGCAAAGCCAGCGCGCGAAACTTTGCTGCTGCCGAACTACCGCACACTACTGACTGCTTGGCGTCCCGTCATCGGTGCCCCGCAGAGAAGAAAAACAAATCGCAAAAATCTAGCAAAGCGAGCGCGCGAAACTTTGCTGCTGCCGAACTACCGCACACTACTGACTCTGGGAACCAAACCCATGCATGCGGCACATTAAATAGCAGCTTTGCTTTTTCGATAACCTGAAGAACGGTAGGCAGGAAAATAGCTTTAGATCACAGCAGAGACTACCGGTTGTGTTTTGGAACCGGCTCCGGATGTCCCGCCGGAAGTGGTCCAATATAAAAGTGAACCAAACCCTTGACCAAACCCATACATGCGACACATCAAATAGCGGCTTTTTCGATAACCTGGTGAACAGTAAGCAGGAAAATAGCCAGCAGAGACTACCGGTAGTGCTGTAGAACCAGTTCCGTATGTCCCGCCGGAAGTGGTCGAATGTAAAAGTGAACCAAATCCATGCATGCAACACATCAAATCGCGGCTCTTTAGATAACCTGATAAACGGTTAGCAAGAAAAAGGTTTCAAACCATATTTGAGACAACAAGTAGTATTCCGGAACCGGTTCCGGGTGTCTTGCTGGAAGTGGTCAAATGCATATAAGAGCCAAACCCATGCATGCGACATATCAAACCACGGCTTTTTTGATAAATTGATGAACGATTTACAAAAAAATAGTCACATTAGAGACTACCGGTACAACCCGTTTTGTATGTCCCGCCAGAATGACTAAAATATAAAATGAATCCAATCCATGCATGCATATCATTTTTCGGCTTTTCAGAAAACCTATTGAACAGTTAGCAAGAGACTCTCAGACCATATTTGAGACAATAGGTACAGTCTTGGAACCGGTTCCGGGTATCTTACAGGAAGTGGTAAAACAGTGAAAACAATCAATGCAAGCGATAAATATGTGTAAGAGAACAAAATATTGACCAAGATCTTGACAAAACTGATGCAGGCTCATCAAATCACATCTTCTCATATTCCTGAGGTGTAAATATACAGTAGAATGGGGGTTCCATGAGAACATTGAAATTTAATCGCATCAACCTCGAGCAAAGTTTTTCAATCGCCTTTTGCGTCTAAAATTGCTGCGCAACATTTTGATCCAACTGATTGCTCCTCGCGCTCTGTGATATGGTTCTTATTTGAATTGGATTCAGTACGAAAAATTTCACTTGCTTCCATTTTTTTGGTTAATGTTTTTGAATCTAGTAACCAATGATAATAAAATATAGCCTCAAGTGTGCAGGAAAAAGTTTATCGAAGACTGTAAAGTGATTTTTGGTTGTGAAATAAATTATATTTAAGTTTGTTATTATAAATAAATTATTCACAGGATTCAGAATGCTTACGTCGACGGAAAGATCATGAGTACATATTCGACGAGAAAGGCACTATCACCACTAGGTGGATTAATCCGAGTTTTTTTGGGAATATTAGACCCTTACCCCTCATAGACTTTTGTCTTTAAAATACTGTTGATGTTTGTAAGCAGCGTAGAATTTCATCAGATTACCACCATTTTCCTCCCTGAAAGCCTACGAGTCGTAATAATAGAATTGCACTAGAACTCCAATGGCGCTGTAGTCACTTTTCTCCTTTAATTATTTTAATAATTTTAATTGTAATAATTTACTATTTTTAAGTGTCCTTCTTGTAGAGGACCTTGTGTTTTGGTAAACAAAAATTATTTGACACTTCTAGTACCGCTACTGACGCTGTATAGACGTGGCAAACTAGATGTTAGTCACACGAACAATCGCGACTTTGGATTTCTGTGGCTAGTTATTCTAATGTCGTAATAGACGAATTTCGCGCCAACTCGACCAACGGTTGGCAGCACCCTCTCAGAATCGAACGAAACTTTGTGGGCATAAACAATAGGTCTTTCTAAGCATCTTGCATATTTTGTTTTTCGAAATTTTTCAAGAGTAACATTTGAAGAGGGCCTAATTTTTTTTCATAGATTTTTTTTTCAAATCGATGTAACTCAAAAATGACAAGACCTACAAAAAAGTGTTGTATGGCGGACTATCGTGAAATTCCATGAAGTTTTTTAGAAAAATATCCAAAAAATACAAAATTAATTCCTATACTGAAAAATAAAGGTTTTAAAAATTTAAATCGATATTACACAAAACCCTATGTTTTTAAATCAATGATTTTTTTTCTGGAGAAAGGTATTTTAATTACCTACATTTTCTCCAAACAATGTTGCTGTGACATATTTAAGGGAAAAAAGTTTTTCTATGTCCATATTGAGTGAATATTTTTCATCGTGTTTCGTGCCAACATGGCCATACACCGTGTCCAATAAGTTCTCATACAAAATACAAATTTAGAAAATATAACTTTATTTCGCATCTGTGTTTCATATTTTAGAAATAAATGCATGTATTTAAGGGTCACATAATACTGATTAAATAAAGCATACGGTATAGAATAACTTCATTTTCTATTAGTTTTTCATAAGCCTAGCAGTACACTTCCGTTTTCTGAAATCTGTTTGCTCCGGCACGCGAGAAAAGTGATCGAAAAGTCTTTCATTCTACGACAGCTAAATAGAATCCATAAGGTTAAATTTTGAGTTTTTATCCCAAGTATTGTACAAAATGAATATACAAAGGGTAAAACAATACAATTTTAGTGATGATATGGTAATAAATTTGCAAGTATGCTCATTTTGGGTTGATTTCCTTGAAAATTACCGTTATATTGAAAATAAACATAATAAAACGTAAATTTTGGACAAAATTTATCTCAATAGGAGTCCAAGCATGTTTTGGAAGTGATGTTGGTGTGAATCAACACGATAAGATGCAGCCATGCTTTTTTAACACAACAAATCTCATTAAAACAGGTAAATGGACATTTTTGTTTAATATACGTTTTATTTTGTATAAAATAAAACGGCTTCGTACTTTACCAATACAGAGTCTCATATTTTTTTCTCTTCTGGTCATAGTTGCTACTAGTAATGGTGGAGACAGGAACCTAATTTGTTTCAACTTTAAACCATTACTCGTTAAAATGAGGCGAGGTCCCAATGGAATGACGTGCGTGCCAGCTGAAATGGACTTACGACACATAAGCGATCAGCAGGAAAGGATAAAGGACAGTTAATTCCAAAACATATGCTGTATTTGTTCAGTGTTAGTTGGCCTTTCAATAAATAAATTTACTTTTAAAATCCTAATTACAGATGTGAGATAAATTCAATTTGATTTTGTATGAGAACTTATTGGACACGGTGTTGTATATAGATTCAACAGCCTCTCATAACCAATGAAACTTTATGGAAGTTCAAAAAATTTTTCAAGAAGCAACTTTGCATAATCTAATATTTATCTAGACTAACATTTGAAAAGGGCGTATTGGAGTGACCCACACTTATATGAAAAACATAAAAATTCAAAAAATGCCAAGCCTTACCTCCTGCATCAGTTGTTTTGGATTCCCAGAAGCTACGTTCAGCATTTGAGCAAAATCGATTTAGTCTTGTCTAAGGGGTGATACACAAATTATGTCACGCAAAATTCGACCTTCTTCAACCCCCCTCTCCTTTATGTCACGCTTTGTGTATGGGACCTCACGATTGTTTGTATGGGTTGTAACGTTCTGCAAAACCCCCTCCCCTCCTAAAGCGTGACGTAATTAGTGCATGGCCCCTAATGGGGCGCTCAACGAGCATGAAGTTTTTATGGGAAAACTTGGCCAAATGTATGCAGAAATCTTAAGCTTTTGATTTTTCCGCTAGATGGCGCTGCAAGTGTTCAATTAATAAAAATATTTTAAAAACCTTAGCTATTCTTGTAGGTGACGATATGCCAAACAACTTTAAGACCGCGAAGTGATCCGAAGCCTGTTAAAAATTTATACTCAAGGTAAAGTGAGGTGAAACATTATTGTCGTTTTTCCAATACATGTAAAGGAATATCAATAATGAAATCCCAATGCTTCGCCTCACTGACGGATCACTTACGGGTCTTCAACAAAGTTGTTTGGCATATAGTCACCTACAATAATACCAATGTGTTTATTAATTGAACGCTTACAGCGCCACCTAGCGGCAAAAATCAAAAGCTTAAGATTTCTGCATACAGGGGATGGCCAAAATGTTTGGGATAGGCAACTTTTTTTCTCCCACAAAAAAATTCAACATGCTATAACTTTTCATAGAGTGCATCAAAAAATCTCAAATTTTAACTTTTTGTCAACCTATTATATGTGCATCATTGGTACAAATTTGGGTTCGATTGATTAATCTTTCGCAAAGTTAGAACCGTTCGTGTAAAACACTATTTTTCAGACAACTCATGTTTGAGCTGTCATATCTCGGAAACCAGTGAACCGAATTGAATGAAATTTTTAACCCTTTATAAGGCAGTGGCAACTATATTGCCACCTTATACACATATTTTTTTTCTGTTCGTTTAGAAAATTTTTACAACTTCTGTTTCAACTGATGGACACATTAGGCCTTTGTGAACACTCATGATTTTTTTTGAGCCATAACAAATATGAATGGGCTTTTTTAGAACAAAATGTCTCTCCAGAAACATCCATTTTTGAGTGCATAAAGGTTTATAAGCTCGAAATTCTGTTATGGTGAGCGAATTGAAAATCAAATGATGGGGAATGAAAGGCCTATGTTCCTTTTACTTGTGGACAAAATTTCAACCTGATTGCTTCATTATTATAAGAAACTCAGCCTTTTGAAAAAATGTACTATTATAAATGGGCATGTACTAAAATTGCCATAACGTCCAAAATAATTGACCAATCGAGTTCAAATCCACACAAGTAACTCATGAATATTAGGGCAATAACCTGTCAAAAAATCAGCATGATTGATTAACGCATCACAAAATAACAACATTTTAAACTTTGTTGACAAAAAGTTGAAATTTTGACCAATTTTTTTCATACAAAATCGACCATCGAATTTTTTGAAAATAAAAACGTTTTTGTTCATTACACCACATGTACTTTATATTCCAATGTAAAACGTGTGAATTCCGTGCCTGGTTCTCTCGGCCTTATGAAGGGTTAACGTTTATCAACAATATATTGATACTTAATACGACGTTATAAAATGTAATATTTTCTCACGACGAATTAAGTTATACCGGGTTGAAATTTTTACCCATATAGAGGAAAATAAGTAAAATTTACAATACCACACAAAAATTATTAAATGTGTTCTTCCTTCAATTTAAATAGTCTCTAACAGGCTTGTCCACACTGAACGCATGAAAATTCTGCTCTTTCGATTTACACTACCAAAACCATTGCATTTATGCAATCTTCCTATCTTACCTGATAGAAGGATGATTGAATATCCTAAATGTCATTTTGAACTGTCAAAAAATCGCACCGCAGTGCCACACTGTGCATGCAAAGAGAATTTCACCCGGGTGAATTCACCCCAGTGAATTTCTCTTTGCGCGCTCAGTGCGGCACTGCGGTGCGATTTTTTGACAGTTCGAAATGACATTTAGGATATTCAAACATCCTTCTTTCAGGTAAGATTGGAAGATTGCATAAATGCAATGGTTTTGGTAGTGTAAATCGAAAGAGCAGAATTTTCATGCGTTCAGTGCGGACAAGCCTGGTCTCTAATATACCTGATTTGAGATAATTTGAGAACAGAAGTGGAAAATCTTTGGATATCAACACTAAAAATTAATTGACATTGATGTGAAAAAATTACATTTTTTCGAGAAAAATCCAAAAAGTGTCAATCCATGATAACTTTTTTCAACGTTTAAAAAGTACCTATGTTTTAATAGTTTGTGATGCATTTACATATTGTTAATGTACGTTCAAAATTTCATTCAATTCGGTTCACTGGTTTCCGAGATATGACAGCTCAAAAATGAGTTGTCTGAAAAATAGTGTTTTACCCGAACGGTTCTAACTTTGCGAAAGATTAATCAATCGAGCTCAAATTTGTACCAATGATGCACATATAATAGGTTGACAAACAGTCAAAATTTGAGATTTTTTGATGCGCTCTATGAAAAGTTATAGCATGTTGAACTTTTTTGTGAGAGAAAAAAAAGTTGCCTATCCCAAACATTTTGGCCATCCCCTGTACATTTGGCCAAGTTTTCCCATACAAACTTCAAGCTCGTTGAGCGCCCATTAGGGGCCATGCACAAATTACGTCACGCTTTAGAAGGGAAGGGGACGAGGTTTTGCAGAACGTGACGACCCATACAAACAGTGGTGAGGTCCCATATAAAAAGCGTGACATAGAGGGGAGGGGAGAGGGGTTGAAAAAAGGACGTATTTTGCGTGACATAATTTGTGTATCACCCCTTAGACCATCTCGTTTTCGCTCAAATGCTGAACGTAGCTCCTGGGAGTCCAAAACAATCGATACAGGAGGTAAGACTTGTCATTTTTCGAATTTTATGTTTTTCACATAAGTGTGGGCCACCCTAATACACCCTTTTCAAATGGCAGTCTAGATAAATGTTAGATTATGCAAAATTGCTTTTTCAACAATTTTTTGAACTTCCATAAAGTTTCATTGGTTGATGAGAGGCTACTGAACCTATATATGGCCATGTTGGCACGAAATACGATGGAAAATGTTCACTCAATGTGGACATGAAAAAAGTTTTTGCTAGAAAAACGTTTTTCCCTCAAATATGTCACAGCAACATTGTTTGGAGAAAATGTAGATAATTGAAATACCTTTCTTCAGAAAAAAAAATCATCGATTTAAAAACATTGGGTTTTGTGTAATATCGATTTAAATTTTTAAAACCTTTATTTTTCAGTGTAGGAATTAATTTTGCATTTTTTAGATATTTTTCTAAAACAATTCATGGAATTTCACGATAGTCCGCCATACAACACTTTTTTTTAGGCCTCTTCAAATGTTACTCTTGAAAAATTTCGAAAAACAAAATATGCAAAGTTGCTTAGAAAGACCTAGTGTTTATGCCCAAAAAGTTTCGTTCGATTCTGAGAGGGTGTTGCCAGCCCCATAGAAGGGTTGGCGCGAAATTCGTCAATAAATGTCCCGATTATTTAAAAACATCTAATTTTTTGAGATTTTTTTTTGAGATTTTTTTTGAGATTTTTATACGAATTCATTCACTTCTTCAGAACATATTGTTTTCTTGTTCTTGTTGTTATATTTAGATATTCCTCCAGAGTTTTCCATAAGAGTTTGACTAGGAATTCTTTTGATATTTCTCCATAGCCCTCTTATTTCTTCCGTATTTTAAAGATTTCTTCAGGAGTTTTTACCAGGGTTTCATAAATTTTTGGAATCTCTAGGTTTCCACCCTAATAAGAAAATCATACTTTTTAGAACTTTAACTGATAAAATTTACGATTTTGTTTTAAATAGTATCAATAGTGTCGGCAAGAGTCAGCACAATTTAAATATTTTTCTAACAGGTACCTGGAAGCGGATGATTAAAAATAAAACATTTTATTTCCATCTCGATTTTTATACATGATGGACTTGTGCTATAATCATTCTCAATTTCTAATGAAATTTCTAGGAGAAGCCTGGGGAAAATGCCTTTGGAAACCCCTGGAGGAATTCGCAAAAGTAATTCTTGGTGGAATCGCATTTGACATTTTAGTATGATATCTTCAAGAATCCTCTCATCGAAATTCCTGGAGGATTTTCTGAAAAAGATCCTGGTGGTACCCGTGGAGGGAATCCTGGAAAAAATCAAAGAAAAACATGAAACCATATATTAGTAATATAAGGATTCCTTCTGGAATTAATAATGCTAAGCTCTGAAAAATACCGCTGGAATGAATTCTTGAAGAACCATTGAAAGAAATTTCTTAAAAATGCCTGGAGAAAGGTCAACCATGATGGAGTCCAGGTAATACTTTCTAAAGGGTACATTGAAACATATTTCAAAAAATCTTAGAGGAATAGCTAAAAAAAATCCATGAAGCAACTACTTATGGAATCCTTGAATAATTTCTGGATCAATCTTTGGAGAATTTTCTAAGAATTTCATAGCCAGATAATGTTATGGAGTGCTTTTATAATTTCTCAAAGCATCTGTGGACGATTCCTAAAAAAAATAAGGAACCCATGCAGCTATTTGGAAGCAATCCGAGGAAATTTGTCTTGAAGAATTCATGAAACAAATTCTGGAGGAATCTCTTGAGGCCTTAACAAGCATTTTCTGTAAGAATTTTTGAAGGAAACTTTGGAGGAATTTATTAATAATGTATCCTGAAAGAATCCATGGAAGAATTTCCGAAATAAAGCTCTGGGGGAATTTCTGAACGAATTCACGGAGATTTTTCCGAATGAATCCGTGAAAGATATCCTAGGGAAATCCTTGAATAAGTTTATCCTAGGGGAACTCATGAATTCTGAATCTGTATTTTCATGAATTATCATGAAGTTACAGCTAGTTGACCGCTTTTTTAAAAGTGAAAATTTTGATTGTCACGATCATTTTGTCTATCCCTGTACATGTTTCAATAGGAATCCCTGGGAAAGGCATTGAAAAAGCAATTTCAGAATGAAGCAACAACAAATTTCAAAAGGAATTTTTGGAGAAATTTCTGGAGGATTTTTATAAGATTTTTGAAGGAATTCCTTTAAAATTTTCTTAAAAATTTTTCGTTAAAGGCTGAAGTATTTTCTAAAAAAAAATCCAGGAAGAATTCATAAAAAAACTTAGACGGAGAGGCTTGAGAAATCTATGAAAAATTTTGGTAAAGTTATCTCCATAAGTTATCCTGAAGAAATTCTTGGGTGAATTTTAAAAGAAAGCTCCTGATTTTCTTGACAAATATTTGAATGAGTCCTTTGATAATTTCTCAACAAATCACAAGATGAATTAAGGGAAGAAATTCGGGATGAATCCATGACAGATTTTCTCATTTGATACGTTGGAAGATTATCCTTAGATTCTTTACTAGAGAAGTCTCAGGAAAACTCACCGAAAGCCGATCTAGGGGGTTAAACAAAGAAATCCGTGGAACATTTTCAAAAGGAGTCTCTTGAAAAGAATCAGGAAAAATAACACTTTTTTAAATAAAAACCCTCTAAAAAATCTTGGGGTAGCTTATGAATTAATCCTTAAAGACATTTTCGTAGCCAAGGAATTTCAATTCATGCAATGGCAGGCCCTTGCGAACGTCGAGCCACAAAGAAGAAGAAGAAGATACGCTCATGCCCGAAAGACGAAAAAAAAATATTTTTTTCTCTTCACCTCTGAGTACAGGGGATGGCCAAAATGTTTGGGATAGGCATTTTTTTTTTCTCTCACAAAAAAGTTCAACAAGCTATAACTTTTCATAGAGCGCATCAAAAAATCTCAAATTTTGACTGTTTGTCAACCTGTTATGTGTGCATCATTGGTACAAATTTGGGCTCGATTGATTATTATTTCGCAAAGTTAGAACCGTTCGCGTAAAACACTATTTTTCAGACTCATTTTTGAGGTGTCATATCTCGGAAACCAGTGAATGAAATTTTGAACGTACACTAAAAATTAGCAAATGCTTCACAAACTATTAAAACATAGGTACTTTTTAAACGTTGAAAAAAGTTATCATGGATTGACACTTTTTGGATTTTTCTAAAAAAAATGTAATTTTTCAATGTCAATAAATTTTAGTGTTGATATCCAAAGATTTTCCACTTCTGTTCTCAAGTTATCTCTAATCAGATATATTAGCGCCTATGACGAATTTCGCCCCAAATCGTATTCGGAGTTGGCAGCACCCTCTCAGATTACAATGAAACTTTCTGGGTATGTACACCAAGACTAGATAAGCCACTTTGCATACTTAAGGACTGTTCAATTTATAAAACGGACAACTTTACAAGGCTATAAAAAGAAGACGCGTAGTTCAAATTTAACCACCCTTGGTTCGTTGTCCAGTACATCATCTGTCATTATAGTGACCATTTTTGAATCGAATAAAAATAGTTTTATTTTATAGAAAATCGGCCAGGTGTTGAATAAGGTGAATTTTTCGATTGCTGAAAATTGAAAATATATATAAAATTACTGTTCACACATGGTATATCGTTTTTAATACCAGAAAAGTATGTGCCATGCTGCAGCAGCATGAGTAATAAACATTCTGGCAAAATTTAAACTCAATTGGAAATTCAAGTGTTGAGATATTAAAGTCTCAAGTTAGATTCGATTTTTTGAATAAAATTCATTTGTGAAGTAAAAAGTTCATGAAAATATTAAATAATCAATTTTTTTATGCATCCAGTCAAAAGTGGGAATAATGTGGTTTTAAATGCAGAAAACTGCTTCTTAATGGCATTGCTGATTTGGTTACTGTGCGCCATTACAGATACAGTAATCAAAACAGTTTCGTTCTTTGATGGTTCTTCCAAATAACAATGCTTCCTAATGCAAATTTTGCATAACAATGATGTTGGAAATAAAAACTTTGCATCCGATTATTATTAAATAAGGTGCACAATAACATAAGACCAACTTTGTTGGAAATATATAATAACAAGATTCGTTAGAGTCGAAAATCTGCATCAATGGAGTAAAAAGTATGATTTTTTTTAATATGACCATCTTTATGGATTAAATTTTTGATGAAAAATGCAATTAATAGTTATTTTTTCTTCTGTATCATTCAGAGAGCAATATTCTACTACCCTGGACAAATTTTTAGGCGAATCCGTGATGCTATTACAACACAGGACTTAAATGAACATTTTTCAATAATTTCTATGAAAACAAGGCAACTCACTATATCAAGCTGGAGCCTGCTTGGTGCATTATTACTGATCAACTATTGAGCTTTACCTTTAGTAGAATAGTGTAAGCTTCCAATTTATTAAAAAAATCATGAAAATGTGCATGTTAAGTATGTGGAAAGTCATGCCGAATTTTGAAAAATGGGTTTTTATTGATGTTTTACGAAAACCGCTTCAGTTACACAATAAAGAACATTTTGCTTAATGTTATATTTTTCCTACATTTGAGAATAGCTATAGAAAGTTACGCAAAAAATTGATAATGATTTTATTGAAAAATAAAAAAGATATCGCACAAGCAAGTTGTCCGTTTTATAAATTGAACAGTCCTTAGTTTCTTCAAAATTTATCTGGACTGACTTTTGATAAGAGCTAAACTTTTTTTTATGGATTTTTCAAACATGTTTTTAATTAAAAAATGACTACTCCTACAAAAAAGTGTTGTTTTGGATTTTTTTCAGTATTTTTTTCTTAAAATTTGACTTATTTTGTGATAATCACCCATACAACACTTTTTTGTAGGAGTAGTCATTTTTTGATTAAAAACATTTTTAAAAAATCCATAAAAAAAGTTTAGCCTTTTTCAAAAGTCAGTCGAGAAAAAAAATTAGAAAAATGAGTATGCAAAGTGGCTTATCTGGGCAAGGTCTACACACCAAGAAAGTTTCGTTGTAATCTGAGAGGGTGCTGCCAACATTTGTTCGAGTTGGCGCGAAATCCGTCCTATTTAGATTGAAGAAGAACGCATTTAGTAATTTTTGTGTGGTATTGTAAATTTGACTTATTTTCCTATATATGGGTAAAAATTTCAATCCAGTATAACTGAATTCGCCGTGAGAAAATATTACATTTTATAACGTTGTATTAAGTATCAATATATTGTTGATAAACGTTAAAAAATTAATTCAATTCGGTTCACTGGTTTCCGAGATATGACAGTTCAAAAATTAGTTGTCTAAATAATAGTGTTTTACCCGATCGGTTCTAACTTCGCGAAAAATTATTCAATCGAGCCCAAATTTGTACCAATGATGCACATATAATAGGTTGACAAACAGTCAAAATTTGAGATTTTTTGATGCACTCTGTGAAAAGTTACAGCATGTTGATTTTTTTTGTGAGAGAAAAAAAGTTGCCTATCCCAAACATTTTGGCCATCCCCTGTAGATACAACAAGTAGTAAAGTTTGCTATTTGTGATTCATACGACCCAATGTCTAGTTTCATTTTTTTTGTCTGTATAAACGAGATTTTTAGCCCTAGGCTAGTTCATCCCGGGACCCACGCTTTATTTCCCTTCCGAAGGAAGAACTCACATTTTGTGAGTTTGTCGGGAGTGAGATTCGATCCCAGGTCCTCGGCGTGATAGTCAAGTTTTCTAACCATCATACCAGGTCCGCTCCAGTTTCAATTTAATTTATGGATCCCTTTAAGAAGGCCGAGTCCAATGGCTGAAACGTCAGATTTAAACAAGTAGGACTCATCACTTGGGTGTACCAGAATCAATTTCTTTCCCGACAATCTTGCAGCACTACTTACTAAACTACTACCATCAATCCCATCCCAGCAGCGATAGCAATCAGTCGCTTTGGCTCGTAAACTCCGTTGCATTATTGAAACACTCAACGAAATCATTCCCTCCTATCATCGAGAGTCCCGCGTCGAAAACTATGGTTACATACCTACATGTCCTTGTGCGTCACCCTCATCACATCCCCTAGGTAGCCGTGATAAAGGGTGGTAAAAGTTAATTGTAATTACAACAGTTACACAAATTGTACTTCTGTTTCCCTTTGCCGTCACGTCACCAAATGCCAGATTGTCGTCATCCCGCAGTGAGCAGGAACCAGATACCATAATCAGGAACACACGATCGGAAACCGTCAAGTGATTTTATTATTTGCTCTAATCTGTTTAATTCTTTAACCCCCTGCCTGCGCCACCCTCGTTCGAGACGAGAGTCTCTACTGGTGTTGCAATTTGTGAAACCGATACTGAAACTGTGATAACATCATCGACCGAGGACTCTACTCTCAGTCAGCCAGCAGAAGTTTTGCTACTTTTGGTAGAACGGAAGGATGAAGCATACGGGGTGAAGGGAGGATACACTCTTATTGTTCAATATCACTTCATCCCCTAAGGATTCAGCTAATAATGTTGTTTTTATTAGAGTTAGACGGTAGATGGTAGTGGTTGCGTATGTTCAGTTGCTTAGTTTAATGCACGGAGGGGCTGAAGCCACAGTAGTTGGTCAAAAGCTTTTTTCACACTCTTGTACAGCAAAATTGCATTGAATATTTATTTTCGTCATAGATCAATCAAGCAAATTTCTGTCAATCCATTATCATTCCCTTATTCTTCATGCATAATGATTCAACTGTCTTTTCTAGTTTCGTCCCACTGTGTGATGGAGGGTAATCCATGAAGAGTCAAACGGATGCCACTCTAGAGACTGACTCTCAACTGACTGGTTACCAACGTATTGCCGTATGCTATTCAATTTCCTCGGGAACTATTCCTGGCAACCCTATCGAACTGCCCATTAGTAGCTAGAGAGAAACCGAGAAAAGATTGAGATCGTATTCGAGCTACGTGTACGCTGGGAATTGCATGCATCCTTTCTCCATCGATACCTCGGCCAATTGCATTGTACCGAAATAAGTGTGATTTTGTTTAATTTTATTACCTTTCGAAGTTATAAATTGAAATCGGTTTTCCCTGGTTCCTCCCTCGGACAGAACATGCCAACCGACAACGACTACGACGAGGACGATTCAATCGAGCGAGGATAACAAGTGCGTGTGCGTGCATTGGCACTTGTTCGTCCTGGGGCTGCTGCCAGTGCCAGGGTTCGGCCATCGGTTAAACCCACAGGCAAACACACAAATAAAATGCTCGTTTGGTTCGGGGCGCAAATAAAAGCAACTACTGCAGCACCGACCGACCGACCGACCAACAAACTGCAATTTCCACTTTCATTCATTCGATCGATGCTTTCAGGTCTTTCCCTAGGAGAAACTGCGTGCTGGTGTATCCGCATCGCATCACCGTCAGTGAGGGACGACCGGCGAGGGGTTTTAGCCGGGTTCGGATTGTGCCGAATCTTATAGGGCTTAAGGATAATAGAATGTCGAAATTTATTATCAATTATTTTGCTTTGATAAACCCCGGAACAAGTGTAACTAATTTTATGGCCCCTGCGCTGTCAGTTGCACTGCAGGGGTTTGCCCAAGGACGACGACGTCGAGTGAGTTGCTGGTGACTGCAGGTCGAGAAAAAAAGATTGAGATGTTTCTGGGTTATTTTGAAATTACTGCATCATACAAAAACTTCATATGTGTTTTATGAGTAGGATAAAAATTGACTTTGCCATATGCGCTAGTTTCCGTCATGACGAATAATTGAAATTATTCCAATTTACATTTGCCATTGACTCATCAGATGAAAGCAAAAAAGATGTAGACTATCAATAACCAGCTCCTGTAGCACTGGAAATCTAATAATTACGCAACATTACACGATTCAATATCACTCCATTTATAACTTCAATTTTTTTTTGTGTTTTGCGTATGCCGAAGGAAACCGCACCAAAACAGCAGCTAGCCGAATTGTGATGAACGTTAAATTTCGCTTCTCCAGGTTCACTCATTCAACTGACCTCCAATTCACACCACCCCTAAACTATGTGGCACTTTAAAGTTGGATTTCACTGATCCAGAATGCATCAAAAGCTGCTCAACTATTGAAATACATTGCTTTATCCCGTCGGTAAATTTTGAAAGAAAAGTTGTCTTCGTCCTTGGAAAGATGCAGGCAATTGTGTGCGTGAGTTTTCTGCATCGTACCTATTTCAAAACCACTGAGAAAGATTACTTCCATTGTGATGGTATTTTATGATCTGGTAGGCAAAAATATTAATTGGAATATTTTTGTCGAAATTCTTAAGCTACATTTACGTCAGTTTTAAATGTTTCTGCTCATTAGTACAATGAACACACGATTTGATTTGGAGTGCGAAGAATTTGACCAAATTTTGAATAAACATCTATGGTCAGATAATAATTTTTGACCATCCTATGTACAATCCTTCGTCATCCGCCAGGTGTTGCAGAAATGCCGCGAATATAACGTGCCCACACATCACTTGTTCATCGATTTCAAATCGGCGTATGATACAATCGATCGAGAACAGCTATGGTAGATGCACGAATACGGATTCCCGGATAAACTGATA
This sequence comes from Aedes albopictus, assembly GCF_035046485.1. NCBI lineage: Eukaryota > Metazoa > Arthropoda > Insecta > Diptera > Culicidae > Aedes > Aedes albopictus. The sequence goes on from NC_085137.1 coordinate 136,660,402, forward strand.
CGGTTGATCAAGGCGACGATGGATCGAGTGATGTGCGTAGTTCGAGTATCAGGATCACTCTCGAGTCTCTTCGAATCTCGCAGAGGGTTACGGCAAGGTGATGGCCTTTCGTGCTGACTGTTCAACATTACGTTAGAAGGTGTTATAAGGAGAGCGGGGATAAACACGAGTGGGGCAATTTTCACGAAGTCCGTTCAGCTGCTTGGTTTCGCTGATGATATAGATATTATTGCTCGTAAATTTGAAACGATGACGGAAACGTACATTCGACTAAAGAGTTAGACCAGGCGAATCCAACTAGTCATTAATGTGTCGAAGATAAAGTACATTGATGGCAAAGGGTTCCAGGAAGGAATCGTCGCGCCTGCCGAATTTCTATCGATACGGTGATGAAATCGGGGCGGTTGACGAATTTGTGTACTTGCCCGAGCAGGAGAAAATAGCTGAAGAATAACTAACTCAGGTATGGAAAACCGAATACTTACAACCAGAATGAGGTATTAATTAGCCCTGCATAAGAGATAAAATACCTTAAATAATAACTGGTGTGTATTCTGTGCATAACGCGTGAATAATGACATCAGGTATGGCAATACCTAAATAATAATCGACGATTTTTCCATACAAATAGCGATTTTTCCATAATTGGATAATACCTCAAACAGTCCTCAACACCAAACCAATAACTCATTGAGGTATTGTATCAATACCTACAAAATACCAAAATAAGTTATTTTCAATACCTGGATAGCCGAGCAATACCTTGTCTTGGTATGATACCTGACTTTGGTATTCTCCAGTTATGTATCAGTTATTCATTCCTGCTCGGGTGGGCTCACTGGTGACCGCCGACAACGTGGTGACACAATCAGAGGCGCATTGTGGCAAGAAATCGAGCGTACTCTGCAGAACTCTACGATCGAACGAAGTTCGCCGTCACATGATATTCTTTCATTTCATTTATTTAGTTAACATCAAATTCATGATAATACTAAATCAACAATTTGCCGCCATAATACTCGATTTGCAGCTGCAGCTCTCCAACGTCGGTCACGCCCAACGCTCGCCAGATCACGCTCCACCTGGTCCGCCCATCGTGCTCTCTGCGCTCCACGCCTTCTTGTACCAACCGGATGGTTAGCAAACACCAACTTTGCAGGGTTGTTGTCCGGCATTCTTGCAACATGCCCTGCCCATCGTATCCTTCCGGCTTTGGCCACTTTCTGGATGCTGGGTTCGCCGTAAAGTGCAGCGAGCTCGTGGTTCATCCTTCTCCGCCACACACCGTTCTCCTGCACGCCGCCGAAGATCGTCCTTAGCACCCGTCGCTCGAAAACTCCGAGTGCTTGTGGTCCTCCTCGAGCATCGTCCATGTCTCGTGTCCGTAGAGAACCACCGGTCTTATTAACGTCCACAGAAAAAAATAATTAAATTTAAACTACATGTAAATGGCAGAAGCTGTGAATTTAAACGAATTTAAATCAAAAAATGATTGAAAATTGAGTTGAATTTGATGCACATAATAAGAGCATTGAAAAACATACAATTTTGCACTTTTATGAACCTAAAATTCCATGGCAAAGAATTTTCAGGTTTGGATTTAAAATTAAATTGAATATCAACCGATTTATAAGGGCCCATATAGCCGAGGCGGTAAACGCACGGGTATTCAGCATGACCATGCTGAGGGTGACGGGTTCGATTCCCGGTCGGTTCAGGATCTTTTCGTAAAGGAAATTTCCTCGACTTCCTTGGGCATAGAGTATCTTCGTGCCTGCCACACGATATACACATGCAAAATGGTCATTGGCAGAGGAAGCTCTCAGTTAATAACTGTGGAAGTGCTCATAGAACACTAAGCTGAGAAGCAGGCTTTGTCCCAGTGAGGACGTTACGCCAAGAAGAGGAGAGGATCAACCGATTTTCTGTTAAAAACACTGTAAATTTGAATTGGCGTGTAAATTTACAGCGACACTCGTTTACAATCAATACAAATGGCGTCTCTGTTTCAGTTTTGTTTTGCGCGACGACAGAAGGCAGTTGGTCGTGAGAGAAGCACCGAAAGACGCACTGATTGTTGGTTTTGTGTAGCGAATTTTCGTGTTTTAAAATTGCTTGTACGTACGCAAGTGCATAAAATGTATAATTGATACAAGTGCAATTTATCAGATTGTTGATTCTGATACAGCACTATCGAGTTCTTTCAAAAACAAGTTCATCAGCAGCAGCAGCACCAACTGCAATCGCAGTGCGTCTCCCGGTGCTCCGTTTTGCGATGCGGCTGCGTCAAGAACAACTGTTGATGCCAAAGAATTTGAACTGCCAAATAATGAGCGGCAAGTATGAGTTATCGTAACACCGCATCGCCGTGAAGTTTGTCTCCTCAACAAAATAAGCTCTGGCAGTCGTGCGGCGAAAAAAAAAAACATCCATGTTAACAAACGGAATCGCCAAAAATAAATCGTTTAAATTTAAACGATATTTAATTTTACACGACTCATGTACGAGACATGAACCGTGTAAAATTAAAGTCGTGTAATTTTAAAGTCAAACCTAATTTTGCGTTTATTTCGATGCTCCAAATATGTGCATCGAAATAAACGCAAATTTACACAAAAATTTTAACTGTGTCTTGTACATGGTACATTTGGTGCGGGGGGAATCTTTTTTGACCGCAGTTTCTTCTGGAGCCCATAATAGGCACGACTTCCACTGATGATGCGCCTTCGTATTTCACGGCTCACGTTATTGTCAGCCGTTAGCAAGGAACCGAGGTAGACGAATTCTTCTACCACCTCGAAAGTATCCCCGTCTATCGTAACATTGCTGCCAAGGTTTGTCCTGTCTCGCTCAGTCCCACCTACCAGCATGTACTTTGTCTTAGCCGCATTCACCACCAGTCCGACCTTTGCTGCTTCACGTTTCAGGCGGGTGTACTGTTCTGCCACCGTTCCAAATGTTCTAGCAATAATATCCATGTCATCCGCAAAACAGACAAATTGGCTGGATTTCGTGAAGATCGTACCCCGGCTGTTGAGCCCGGCTCGTCGCATAACACCTTCCAGGGCAATGTTGAATAGTAGGCAGGAAAGTCCATCACCTTGTCGTAGTCCCCGTCGAGATTCAAATGAACTGGATAGTTCACCCGAAATCCTTACGCTGTTCTGCACACCGTCCATCGTTGCTCTTATCAGTCTAGTCAGCTTCCCGGGAAAGCTGTTCTCGTCCATAATTTTCCATAGCTCTGTGCGGTCGATACTGTCGTATGCCGCTTTGAAGTCGATGAACAGGTGATGCGTTGGGACCTGGTATTCACGGCATTTCTGGAGGATTTGCCGTACGGTGAAGATCTGGTCCATTGTCGACCGGCCGTCGATGAAACCGGCTTGGTAACTTCCCACGAACTCATTTACTTTAGGTGAGAGACGACGGAAGATGATCTGGGATAGCATTTTGTAGGCGGCGTTTAAAATGGTGATCGCTCGAAAGTTCTCACACATTAACTTGTCGCCTTTCTTGTGGATGGGACAGATTATCCCTTCCTTCCACTCCTCCGGTAGCTGTTCGGTTTCCCAGATCTTGACTACTAACTGGTGCAGACAGGTGGCCAACTTTTCCGGGCCCATCTTGATGAGTTCTGCTGCGATACCGTCCTTACCTGCTGCTCTGTTGTTTTTGAGCTGGTGGATGGCCTCCTTAACTTCCCTCAGTGTGGGAGTTGGTTCGTTCCCGTCCTCTGCTGCACCAACATAGTCATTTCCTCCGCTGCCTTGGACCTCCGTGCCTACATTCTCTTCGCCATTCAGGTGCTCGTCGAAGTGCTGCTTCCACCTTTCGATCACCTCACGTTTGTCCGTCAGGAGGCTCCCGTCCTTATCCCTGCAGATTTCGGCTTGCGGCACGTAGCCTTTGCGGGATGCGTTGAGCTTCTGGTAGAACTTGCGTGTTTCCTGTGAACGGCACAGCAGTTCCATTCCCTCGCACTCCGCTTCTTCCAGGCGGCGCTTTTTCTCCCGGAAGAGACGGATCTGCTGCTTCCGCTTCTGTCTGTATCGCTCCACATTCTGTCGGGTTCCATGCTGCAGCATTACTGCCCGCGCTGCATCCTTCTCCTCCAGAACCGCTCTGCACTCCTCGTCGAACCAATCGTTTCGTCGACTCCGTTCTACATACCCGATAGTGCTCTCGGCTGCGTTGTTGATGGCTGCTTTGACTGTACTCCAGCAGTCCTCTAGAGGGGCCACATCGAGCACACCCTCGTCCGGCAACGCTGCCTCGAGATTCTGCGCGTATGCGGTGGCGACATTCGGTTGCTTCAGTCGCTCTAGATCGTACCGGGGCGGCCGCCGGTAATGTACGTTGTTAATAACGGAGAGTTTTGGGCGCAGTTTAACCATCACCAGGTAGTGATCGGAGTCGATATTAGCGCCACGATAGGTCCTGACGTCGATAATGTCGGAGAAGTGCCGTCCATCAATCAGAACGTGGTCGATTTGCGATTCCGTTTGTTGTGGTGATCTCCAGGTGTAACGATACGGGAGGCTGTGCTGGAAGAAGGTGCTACGAATGACCATGTTCTTAGAGGCGGCGAAATCGATGAGGCGTAGGCCATTTTCGTTCGTCAGCTGGTGGGCGCTGAACTTTCCAATCGTTGGTCTGAATTCCTCCTCCTGGCCTACCTGAGCGTTAAGATCCCCTATGATGATCTTGACGTCGTGGTTTGGGCAGCGGTCGTACTCGCGTTCGAGCTGCGCGTAAAATGCGTCTTTGTCATCATCAGTGCTTCCGGAATGAGGGCTGTGCACGTTTATTATGCTAATGTTGAAGAATCGGCCCTTGATCCTCAACCTGCACATTCTTTCGTCGATCGGCCACCAACCGATCACGCGCCTCTGCATGTCGCCCATCACTATAAAAGCTGTTCCCAGCTCGCGTGTGTTACCGCAGCTCTGGTAGATGGTATGGTTACCTCTAAACGTTCGCACCATAGATCCTGTCCAACACACCTCCTGCAGCGCTACGATGCCGAACCCGCGGTCCTTCAGTATATCGGCGAGTATGCGGGTGCTCCCGATGAAGTTGAGAGATCTGCAGTTCCACGTACCGAGCTTCCAATCGCAAGTCCCTTTTCGTCGCTGTGGTCGTCGCCATTGGTATCGGTTCGCATTCTTCTCTTGTTGATTTTCCGGTGCTAGTCTTTTTTACGGCTGGCTCGCAGGGCCTGACACCAACCCACTAACCCAGGGAGCTGGGCTTACCTTCCCGGAAGCTACGGGTTCTGCATTGGCATTTCCTCCAACTACAGTGCTAAATAGCTAGGCTCGAGCGCCAGTCTTCGCCAGTCACATGATATAAAATATCTAAAAAAAACGCTGATTAGACCGGTAGTCCTCTATGGGCACGAATAATGGACCCTACGTGCAGAGGACCAACGCGCCCTTGGAGTTTTCGAACGGAAGGTGTTGCGAACGATCTACGGCGGAGAGCAGATGGAAGACGGGGCTTGGAGATGGCGAATGAACCACGAGCTACATCAGCTGCTGAGAGAACCAACCATCGTCCATACCGCGAAAATCGGGAGGCTACGGTGGGCGGGTCACGTCATCAGGATGTCGGATAGCAACGCGACTAAAATGGTTTTCGAAAGCCATCCGACCGGTACAAGAAGACTTGGAGCGCAGCGAGCTAGGTGGGTCGACCAAGTGGAGGACTATCTGCGGACCCTACGCAGAGTGCGGAATTGGAGACAAACAGCCATGGACCGAGTGGAATGGAGACGGCTACACGCTAAAACTGCTCAGCACTAAAATGTGTAAGACCTACTTATAAGTGCATAATTTCCAGACCACACAAAAATGTGTGGCAGTTACACATTCTCAAAAAACAGCTCGTACACTCGTCTAGATGCGAAATGTTGATTTTTTTTTTTGTTTTCCAAGGTCACTAGTAAACCTAGCTAGATTGACGTACAAAAAATTTTGCGAATTTAACGATTTTGCGGACACTGGAGCTGATTTTGTAAATGTACAAGGGTTACACATTTTTGGTGTAGTCTGGAAATTATGCACTTTAGTGCTGAGCGGCGTTAGCGTGTACTGTGTACAGCAGAGGCCACCCAGGCCTTAGCCTGATCGATAAGTAAGGTAAGTATGTACCATGGTGCCACGTAGAAGGTGTGCAGGGAATTGAATTCAAGTTGTGCCCGAAATAGATGAGAATTAGACGGAAACAGAATTCGTGGGACAATTATTCAATATTATTATTTCAAAAGAAAAAGTGTAGCAGTTTTTTTACAATATGCTTTTACATGATATGGAAGCAAACACCAATAAGTAATTTATACCAAAATGACAATGAGGCGTTAGGCAATGATCAATAGGTCGATGATTAGATAAACAGAAATTACATAAAAATGCTATAACACAAGAAGACATGCCCATTTAAGCCTGTCGCTTGGCCTGTAACTATATTTTACTGAGACTACTGTGTTTCTTGAGAATCGGTTGGGTGGTTCTGGTGTGATGGCTGGAACAGGTGACTATCACGTCGAGGACCTGGGATCGAATCCCACTCCCGACAAATTCACAAAATGTGAGTTCTCCCTTCGGATGAGAAGTAAGTAAAGCGTGGTAAAGCGAGATGAACCAGCCGCGGGTTAAAATCTAGTCAAAAAAAATTGCTTGAGAACGTTTATTTCTCTGGTTCTTCTAACAGCTTCTGTTTTCGTGTCTGAATTCTTCCGCTTCAAAATCTCTCTGTGCTCCTCTTGTAACTAATCGGTCCGTGAACTTCACGTTCTTGACAGTGCTCTGGGTTACGTCGTTGATGGCTTAGGATGCAAGTGAGTTTATGTTAACTGTGTTTGTAACGAGGTTACAGAAGCTAATAAGATAAATTGAAAGTTGCACACAACTTTCCAAAATACTCTAACATCTCATTTTATGATGGTTATTTTTAAGCTCTTTTCATTTATCCACCTTTTTAGAGCCTAGCATCTAAAGGAGGAAGAGCTATTCAGAACTAATATTATGCCAGGTGCAGCATAGTTGTCCCATGTTCTAAGGGAATCCCCAAGATATGTGTACATATAACGGTCACTGTGGCAACGGAAGCCAGGGGGTCTTTTATTGAGGAAAGCAAATGGTGGTTGTAGGGGTGTTTCAGAGGGACTCAAGGGGTTTTGTCGGGGTATCAAGAGCGTTTCAATGAGTACCAAAATGACTCAGGGAAGTTTAAAGAGGTTTCTGGGTCCTCTCAGCAGGCTTCAATGGATTTCAGGGGCCCAAGGGACGCTTCAAGAGGTATCATGATGTTCCAGGGGATCACAGGGGTACCAGGGGTCTCTGGGACGCTTCAAAGGGTCTTAGAGGGTACAAGAGGAGTTGCAATGGGTCAGAGATTTCTGGAGGTACCAGGAAGTGGCAGGAGGGGCGTTTTAGGGAGTCGCAATGGCGTCTTAGGGGGTCCCAAGGGGCACCAGGAGACTCCAAGGAATCTATGGGTCGTTTTAGGGGGTGTCAGGAGATCCAAATGGTTTTTGGGGGGTACGCAGGTCTCAGGGTCTTTATTTGGTTTTCAAGAGCGTTTTAGAGGCTCCCAGGGGGATTCATGTAGTGAGCCGTAAAGTACTTTTTCACCACTCGTCATTTGTAATAGAGACTTTATTGACAACCTAGAAAATCCTGAACACCATGAAGTTTGGAGAAACGAGATAATTGACATACCAGTTGTTTTAAAGGCTGAATTTGTATGTGGGTTGCGTTCATATGTATTCATTTAACCTTCGTCAAGAATAACAACAGGTGTTTTATATCCTGGGATTCTAGGTGTTCCAAACTGTCCTGTACGGAAGTCCATAAAATCAACGGGAATAATTTTATATGTTTTACTGAAAGTCTCTCAAATAAAAACAAATCAATCAATCAATTTATTTGTTTTCGCCATAAATAAAAGCATTGCATAATCTGCTGGGATATGTGAAGCTCTTGACATATCTTGACACGATTGGTACTTCAATTTGTTTTCGTTGCAAGCGCCTATCTGATTCACTAAAATGCTTCACTCCATCGAAACGTTGTTCATATTCCCTTCCTCGCCTTTCAAAACGGAAGGAGGCCATAATCCCTCTCTAATGAGATCTTCGCAGCTACTTCGCGCAAATCTCCTTCACCATCTTTCCGTTCATGAACTCTTGCTCCTCGTTTGCCCTGGATCGTCACGGTGTGCAACAGCGGCGCTTAGCAATTTCAATATCCCGCGACGGCGACCCCACTGACTGAGCTGTTTGAACGGGGCCATACATTGCCACTTCTCTGACGACTGAAACCATAAAAACCTTTTTCTTCTTTGTAGCATCGCAACACCCGCACCATCAAGCCGCATAAAATCCTCGCGCCTCGCAATCATAAATCGATACGGTGGAGTGCGAAAAAAGGCCATAAATTATGGTCGCACGGCGCGTCTCGTCTTCCATTCCACATCCCGTTGTTGCCGGTTCCCGTAGCATGATTTTCGCGAATCGTCGCCCGGACCGAAATTGGGTAAAATGTGTCGAACCAAAAACCTTTCGCCTCTTGCCTCGCTCGTTTTGGGTGAGCTCCTTCCCACCACCATCCGACCATGACGGGGACCTACCACGACGAAATGCTTTCCCACTTACGACTTACGGAGGACGAAGATTAGGGGTGTTGTTGGCTTATGGGACAGGCATCGAATTACTGGCACGGAAGGCGAGCGTGCGTGTGATCATACCCAATGCTATCTGCTGAGATTCTAGCAAGTGTAGCACAGTGCCTCATTGCCCACCGAGGTGTCATCCCGAAAGAGATCAGGGATTAAGGATAGGAAACGAAGCGTCACTTCCTTTTTCGACGCTGTGGAGAAGGGAACCGATGAAATTACGGGTGTCGCTTTTTCAATAAGATACGTTACTACATAAAAGTTATTTAATAAGAAATTGCTTCTTTGAGAAAAAGAATGTTGTGTAGTCTAACTGCAATTATTTTCATTTGTTTAGTTCATTAGTATCTCTGACAGATTTTGGGCCGCTGAATCCAAATCCGGACTCAGATTTGCTTCAGCACGTCACAATTTTGAGCTATACCTCAATTTATAGGGCAAAATAAACGATTTTGTTTTTTTTTTTGACTGCAAGCCATTAAGCATGGAAATACAGTCGAATTCCTATTAAATGGACCCCTACTAGACAGGGGTAATCGTTATAGAAGACCAAGAGCTTTTGAGATTTCGGCTTTTTGGGGGTGTGGCCTATTATCTCGGGTGTGTTAAGACGTAGCGCAACACTTTCTTCGGCAAAGTTTTCGGACTTGAAAAGAACTACCAATTAGAATTTTGCTTCATATGATTAGTTGGCAACTTGGCCGATAGAGGCACCACCATCAACAGTTTGATGCTTAGAAAGTTGGTGTCTTCGGCAAAGTTGATCAGGATGACATAAGTTATCGAACGGATCCAGCCATCCACAGCCAATATTAACTTAGCCACATTCACAACGGCTAACCAAACCACCAAAATCAGCATTCCGGCAACTTTGCCCACAGCCAGGGCCCGGCAACCGACGACGACGACGCAGACGACTACGATCGCGCGTGGCACCGTCAGACAAGACATTCCGCTGACCACGCGAAACCCCACACCGGCAGTTCCATAATTCAAATATGAGAAAAGAACCAACAATTAATTTCAATCATGAATAAAAGTTAGTCTTTAGCAGGCCTTCAGCCAAGTAAGTTCTTTTTTTAAAAACCCTTATCCGAAGTCCGGATAAATTTTTCATATACTTACATAAAAATGAACATTTGTTTCGTAATTTTGCCACTAGGCGGCGCTAGTGAACATGCCTAGAGGCAGAATTGTGGAACAAGTGTTTAGTTTTATGTACACTGATAGGCAAAATAAAGTGCCCACCTTTTAGTTTTTTTTCAATTTCTCTCATTTACTTGGTTCAAATTAAAGGAAACACACTGTAGTTTTTTTATTATCATATTTTTTATATTCTTTTTAAGTTTCACTTATGGAATACTGAAAAAAAGGAGTTTACTTAAAGAAAAAAAAATCAATTTGTGTTGAAAAAAAAAATCAGTGACAAAAAAAAGTGCCCACATCAAAAATCGATATGTTTTCGATAAGTTTCCATTGGAAGACCCCTCGATTGTTTATGTTTTGATATTTTGACATGTTTTGAAGCAAACGGCTTGACCTGGTGCATTTGTTTACGTGATCGCGCTTGATTAAGTTGGAAAAAATGGAGAACGTAGTGGTTTCGAAAGCAATTCCGTTGTGTATCCGAAAACTGGTAGTTCGTGATGTGCAAAACGGTGAATCGCACCGGGCTGTCGCTAGGAAGTACAGTATCAGTAAGGCAGCGGTTGGCAGAATTCTTCTGAAGCTTAAAACGTTTGGATCAGTGGTGGATCGCCCTGGCAGAGGCAGGAAGCGGAAAACGGATGCGAGAACGGACACCAAGATCATGCGCGAAGTCAAGAAGAACCCGATGGTAACTGTCCGCGAGATTCAGGAAACCCTTCAGTTATCAGTTTCCGGTCGAACTGTTCGTCGCCGTCTCGTAGCACAGGGGTTGAATAGCAAACTTGCCCGGAAGCGCCCATTTATCAGCAAGGCAAACAAAGCCAAACGGCTTAAGTTTGCTAAGGAGCATGCTGATAAGCCCCTAGAGTTCTGGAAAACGGTTCGCTGGACGGACGAATCAAAATTCGAGCTGATTAACCGAAAGCGGCGGGTTCGTGTTTGGTGCAGATCGGGAGAGGAGCTTCAGGAGCGCCACATCCAAGGCACGGTGAAGCATGGAGGAGGAAATGTAATGGTGTGGGGATGTTTTTCGTGGAGTGGAGTGGGTAGTCTCGTGAAAATCGACGGGATAATGACGGCGGATTCCTACATCCCCATCCTGCGAGAAAATCTGGAGGTTTCACTGCTCCAGACGGGCCTTGAATAGTAGTTCGTATTCCAGCAGGACAACGACCCGAAGCATACTGCCAAGAAGACCAAGTCTTTCTTCCGGTCTTGTCGGATCAAACCGCTGGAATGGCCTCCACAAAGCCCGGACCTCAATCCCATCGAGAATTTGTGGGCGATTCTCGATGCCAGGGTTGACAAAACTGGTGTTACCAATAAAAATAACTATTTTGAAGCCCTGAAGCGCGCCTGGGAAGAGCTAGATCCACAGCACCTAAAAAACCTGGTCGAGAGCATGCCGAAGCGCCTGCAGGAGGTCCTGAAGGCCAAAGGAGGACACATCAATTATTGGAAAGCTTTTGTTTTACTTTAATTTATGTTTTCTGTAGCCTAAATGAAGTGGGCACTTTTTTTTGTCACTGTTTTTTTCAACACAAATTCATTTTTTTTTTTCTTTAAGTAAAACTCCTTTTTTTCGGTATTCCATAAGAGAAACTTAAAAAGAATATAAAAAAATAGATAATAAAAAAACTACAGTGTGTTTACTTTATTTTGAACCAAGTAAATGAGAGAAATTGAATAAACGATGACGTGGGCACTTTATTTTGCCTATCAGTGTAAGTCTATGTCATATTGATCAACTTTGCCGAAGACACCAACATTCTAAGTATTCGGGATTCTGAGGTATGAGGTTTTGAAAATTTATATGCTCACTAGCGCCGCCCAGTGGAGGAATTTCGAACTTCGCAATTAATCATCTGTAAGTTATTGGCGTACCCAACAACTTTCCCGAAGACACTATCCTACCAAATTATCAGGGTCCTGAACAGTCGCATATCGTAACGTTTTCTTGACAACCTGATACGGTTCCTTTAGTGCAATTTTGCATCAAACTGTTGATGGTGCCTCTAACGGCCAAGTTGCCAGCTAATCATGAATGAACCAAAGTTTCAAATGGTTGATCTTTTCAAGCCCTACAACTTTGCCGAAGAAAGTATTGCGCTATCTCTTAACATACCCGGGATAATAGGCCTAACCCCCAAAAAGCCGAAATCCCATAAGCTTTTAGTCACCTATTAAGCGGATTCCTGTTGCGCCCCCGACCAGTGATCTTATAAGAGCCTCGACTGTATATTTTTTATGCAATCAAAAGGTAAATTGGTAAATTAACATCTAAATTAACGACTCATGCCAAATATTTTGTTTTACCAAATCAAATGTGATAGATTTAAGCATTTTATGTTCTTATTAGCGTCCTATACATGGTCCTACATTTGCTGCGGAAATGTAACTTTTCGACCGCATTTCTTCTAGTAGGCACGACTTCCGCTGATGATAAGGATTCGAAGTAGATGAACTCCTCTGTTTCCTCCGATAAAGGGCACTGCAGGGTCTAAATTACCACAGCTGCAAAGGCGTGAGTATTTCCAGACAACCAGGAATCGCATAAGGATACACGCTGTACATCGTATAAAGTACTATTTTAAGTCACTATCGCATATATGTACGGCTAAGGGGTAATTTTCATCGCATATGATGTTATTTTTTGAACTTACTGCGATGTATCTGGTAAAATCAAAAAGAGTGCAAATTAACTTTTATAATGCATGGCTACATCGTAGTAGATGACATTCCGATGTTTTGTTGCGACGAACTTTGCTTATTCGCAAAAGCGTTCGAGTGAACTCGCAAAGTGTCAATTGAATTCGCATAATTGCGTGCTGCGATGATTATACGACTTCGCTTGATGCTTTTCTAATTATGTCAGTTTAACTCGCATTGGTGTACAAACTAAATCGCATAAAAGTGAAAATAAACTCGTTCAAATGTACATACAAACTCGCATAAGCTAGAATCGTTAACGTTGGCGTATTACGATATAATATGTGATAACAATATCGACTCTGATCACTACCTGGTGATGGTTAAACTGCGCCCAAAACAGTACCGGCGGCCGCCCCGGTACGATCTAGAGCGACTGAAGCAACCGAATGTCGCCACCGCATACGCGCAGAATCTCGAGGCAGCGTTGCCGGACGAGGGTGTGCTCGATGTGGCCCCTCTAGAGGACTGCTGGAGTACAGTCAAAGCAGCCATCAACAACGCAGCCGAGAGCACTATCGGGTATGTAGAACGGAGTCGACGAAACGATTGGTTCGACGAAGAGTGCAGAGCGGTTCTGGAGGAGAAGGATGCAGCGCGGGCGGTAATGCTGCAGCATGGAACCCGACAGAATGTGGAGCGATACAGACAGAAGCGGAAGCAGCAGACCCGTCTCTTCCGGGAGAAAAAGCGCTGCCTGGAAGAAGCGGAGTGCGAGGAAATGGAACTGCTGTGCCGTTCACAGGAAACACGGAAGTTCTATCAGAAGCTCAACGCATCCCGCAAAGGCTACGTGCCGCAAGCCGAAATCTGCAGGGATAAGGATGGGAGCCTCCTGACGGACAAACGTGAGGTGATCGAAAGGTGGAAGCAGCACTTCGACGAGCACCTGAATGGCGAAGAGAATGTAGGCACGGAGGACCAAGGCAGCGGAGGAAATGACTATGTTGGTGCAGCAGAGGACGGGAACGAACCAACTCCCACGCTGAGGGAAGTTAAGGATGCCATCTACCAGCTCAAAAACAACAAAGCGGCTGGTAAGGACGGTATCGCAGCAGAACTCATCAAGATGGGCCCGGAAAAGTTGGCCACCTGTCTGCACCAGTTAGTAGTCAAGATCTGGGAAACCGAACAGCTACCGGAGGAGTGGAAGGAAGGGATAACCTGTCCCATCCACAAGAAAGGCGACAAGTTAATGTGTGAGAACTTTCGAGCGATCACCATTTTAAACGCCGCCTACAAAGTGCTATCCCAGATCATCTTCCGTCGTCTCTCACCTAAAGTAAATGAGTTCGTGGGAAGTTACCAAGCCGGTTTCATTGACGGCCGGTCGACAACGGACCAGATCTTCACCGTACGGCAAATCCTCCAGAAATGCCGTGAATACCAGGTCCCAACGCATCACCTGTTCATCGACTTCAAAGCGGCATACGACAGTATCGACCGCACAGAGCTATGGAAAATTATGGACGAGAACAGCTTTCCCGGGAAGCTGACTCGACTGATAAGAGCAACGATGGACGGTGTGCAGAACAGCGTAAGGATTTCGGGTGAACTATCCAGTTCATTTGAATCTCGACGGGGACTACGACAAGGTGATGGACTTTCCTGCCTGCCGATGTTGAATATCGCCCTGGACGAGCCGGGCTCAACAGCCGGGGTACGATCTTCACGAAATCCAGCCAATTTGTCTGTTTTGCGGATGACATGGATATTATTGCTAGAACATTTGGAACGGTGGCAGAACAGTACACCCACCTGAAACGTGAAGCAGCAAAGGTCGGACTGGTGGTGAATGCGGCTAAGACAAAGTACATGCTGGTAGGTGGGACTGAGCGAGACAGGACAAGCCTTGGCAGCAATGTTACGATAGACGGGGATACTTTCGAGGTGGTAGAAGAATTCGTCTACCTCGGTTCCTTGCTAACGGCTGACAATAACGTGAGCCGTGAAATACGAAGGCGCATCATCAGTGGAAGTCGTGCCTATTATGGGCTCCAGAAGAAACTGCGGTCAAAAAAGATTCAACCCGCACCAAATGTACCATGTACAAGACGTTAATAAGACCGGTGGTTCTCTACGGACACGAGACATGGACGATGCTCGAGGAGGACCAGCAAGCACTCGGAGTTTTCGAGCGACGGGTGCTAAGGACGATCTTCGGCGGCGTGCAGGAGAACGGTGTGTGGCGGAGAAGGATGAACCACGAGCTCGCTGCACTTTACGGCGAACCCAGCATCCAGAAAGTGGCCAAAGCCGGAAGGATACGATGGGCAGGGCATGTTGCAAGAATGCCGGACAACAACCCTGCAAAGTTGGTGTTTGCTAACCATCCGGTTGGTACAAGAAGGCGTGGAGCGCAGAGAGCACGATGGGCGGACCAGGTGGAGCGTGATCTGGCGAGTGTTGGGCGTGACCGACGTTGGAGAGCTGCAGCTGCAAATCGAGTATTATGGCGGCAAATTGTTGATTCAGTATTATCATGAATTTGATGTTAACTAAATAAATGAAATGAATGTGATAACAATGAAAGAGGTGCTGTTGGAGTGCCAAAAAGCTAAAAGAAAGTGAAAAGTCATCATTATGGTTACAAAACAAGTTACAAAGTCATCATTTTTGTTTTGTTGACCTTATTACTAAACATGGGTGGTGCTAGCAAGAGAGGAGTAGTGGTAACTGTGCGGGAAATCATGCTACATCATTTTGATTTCCAAAGAGCCTGCCGCACACGTACAGCGCACGGAAACCAAGTGCATTCCAACAAGCACTGAGGTGAGTTAGAATGTCATGACATTTAATCAGTGTGTTTCATAAGTAGTGTTTGGTGCTAAGTGTGAACTGCGGCTCGATAATCCAAAGGTTATTAGTTCGATACTTAGGTGACAAATTTTTTTTTTTTTTAATATTTTAAGTCGCATAAGGTGCTATATTACGTCGCAATAGTGCATACCGTACATCGCATAAGACATCGCTTCAAGTCATATAGCGTCATTATTTTCCCGTCAATGCACGTATAGCGCCTCCACTTTTGTACGCATAAGGCACTTTTACTGCATCTTATGCGATGTAACTTTACCGTATAAAAGTACGTATAACATGAACATAAACTTCATTATACGTGCAAATTGGTTGTCTGGGTTGAGCTTCACCATGCTGTGAATGAATGGTTCGATCTTCGGTCAGTCCATGAACTATTCGTGGGGGGAAATTTACTTGACTTCCTTGGGTATAGAGTATCTTCGTGCCAGTCACTGCCACACGATATTCACCTTCACATGCAAACATATCGTTGGCAGCGGAACTGCCGCAATTCTGCAAAGTGACGTAAGCGACATTGAAAGTTTTGGCCCATTTTTTAGTTATGATGCTTAAAACTCTTGCTTATCCACTAAGTTTTTTTCCATAGATGATAGATTACGACTAGATCTTGCATTCTAATACAGCAGGAATACCACAGTGTTATTCTTTCCCCAGATATTATATATAATATACCCGAATAGATCGAAATTTTGAATGGCGCTTACGTCACTTTGCAGAATTACGGCAGGTAAGCTCTCAGTTAATAGTTGGGGAAGTGCTGATAGAACACTAAACTGAGCTTTTTCTTGGACTCTTAAAGGAATTTCTTCTGACACTCCTGCAGAAATCCTTTTTCCTAAAGAAAATCTTTTTCCTGATTCTTTAAGAATTTCTTTGACATTTCTGAGAATAATCTAAAAAATCCTTTCGAGATTCCTTCCAAGAACTTCTTCCTGGAATTCCCTAGGAACTCTTTCTGGGATTTTTTTTTTGGAAATCTTTCCGGGAATCCTTCAAAAACTTTTCCAAGTATTTTTAAAAAACTTTTTCCAGGATTCTTTCAGGAATAACTTCCGGAATTGCTTCAAGAGCTTCTTAGGAATTCCTCCGAGAACTCCTTCCGGTTCCTAGATGCCTCCAAGAATCTCTTCTGGGATTGCTCCAGGAGCTTCTTCCATGTTTCTGCCAAGGACTGAAAGTCTCTCTAATAAAGACAAATCAATCAATTCCATGTTTCTTTCGGGTACTTCTTCCAGGAATCCTTCTGGATCTCCTTTTAAGATTCGTCCGGTAACTCTTTCCAGGAATCCTCCAAGAACTTTTGGGAGCGCTTTCTGCGATACCGGAATATTGTCAGAAACTGATTCCAAACTTTTTTCAGGAACTCCATCCTCTAGGAACTCTTCTTCGTTCCTCCAGGAGTTTCTTCTGGGATTTTTGCAGACCATTCTAAAATTCCTTCGGAAATCCATTCTAGAATTCTTCCAGATGATCCTGAGATGGAAATCTTCCAGGGGTTTATTAAGGAATTGTTCCATGAGTTTTTGTGTCACGCTTCATGGCATTACTCAAGTAGTTCCTTGTGAAGTTCCTGCAGGAGTTCCATGAGGAAATGCTTCAATAATTTCTTAAAGAATTCCTTCACCAGCTTCTGGCAGCTTTGCCAATTTCGAATAAAATTCTTAGGAAGTCAATACGAAAGTGGGATCATTTCCCTCCTCTGCTGTGCAGATGAAATCATTTTCTCCGTTGAAAAAGTTTGTAAAAAAGCCGAAAAAAACTATGCCAGAACTCGCGGAAAACTTTCAAAAAAATATTTTAGAGAAGATAATTTCATAAGCTTTGATTGCTGATATTTTTGGAATGCATTTTTTTTTCATTCCTGAGTTATGGCCAATGACCATATAATATAGAGGCTTACATGGCCAATTTTCACAAAATTGGTGATAACTCAGGAACGAAAAAAAAATGCTTTTCAAAAATTTCAACTTATAAAATTACCTTCACAAAATTATTTTTTTGAAAATTTTCCGCCAATCGGGTATAGCTTTTTTGGCTTTTCTTTATGAATTTTCTCAACGCTGGAAAATTTTGTGGATAACTTTTTGCACTCCATATTTTTTTTTTGATTTCTGAGAAAACTTGCTTTCTTTTTAATTAAAAAACTTTGTTTCTGCGATGCTTCGTACTTGAGTTATGATTTTTCGATGAAAAGGCTTATTTGGCACATTTGGACATTGATGATGATTAACCTAGGCTTGTTAGGGGAATATCTGTAAATAAAAGAAAATCGGGTTAAGTACGGTTCCTTTGAATTCCACTAAGAATTTGCATCCTTTGACAGATACGTATTTCGACCTCAACTGTAAGGTCGTCTTCAGTGTCTTGTACTTGAGTCGAGTCAAGTACAAGACACTGAAGACGACCTTACAGTTGAGGTCGAAATACGTATCTGTCAAAGGATGCAAATTCTTAGTGGAATTCAAAGAAACCGTACTTAACCCGATTTTCTTTTATTTACATTTGGACATTTTTAACAAAATAGGTCATAACTCAAAAACTAAAGAAAAGTGCATTCTAAAAATGTCAGCGTTGAAGCTTATAAAATATCATTCTTAATTTTTTTTTAAATTTTCCACGAGTTCGGACGTAGTTTCCGAGCTTTTCTTTACGAATTTTCTCAACCGTGGAAAATTTTGTGGAAAACTTTTTCCAGTTCATATTTTTTTTTTTGATTTCTCAGAAAATTTGCTTTCATTTTCTTAAAAAATCTGATTCTACCATGCTTGAGTCCTAGAGTTATGGTTTTTAAAATAAGTAGTGTCGGGGGAAAACAAAAAAATCTACCTGACTTTTCCAGGAAAACAGGCGACCCTGATTTTTCCCATTTTTTTTTTGTTTATATATCCATGAACCCTGCTTGTTGACAAAATTTTATTGAAAATCTGAGACCCTTCGGCCCAATTTGTAGGATAAAAATAAAAACCCCGCTAGGGACTAATAGTCATCTTCAGTGTGTGGGTGTTGGTGATCTTAAGACAAAACTAGTTCTAAGAGCAACACCACCCAACTCTCCAAGAGATAAGTTCTGAGCGCAAAGTAAGACCTTCCATCATCCTTTCCCATCAAGGAGCAACATTGCAGATAGAAGTTCAGCATAAGCAGGAAGAACCATACCGAGCATCGCACTAAAGAGTGTGGAACAACATAAATATGTTTATCTCGCTGGAGTGTGAAATTTTAATAAGACCGAGTTTTTCAACAGTTTTTTTTTTGCTGATGCTGCTTCGCTGGCTCCGTATACAGGCGTTCAGTACTGCGCATGCATCAGTAGCAAACAAAAGCATAAATTATGTTGTGGGTCGAGGAGTTGTTGGTGTGATTTTTTTGTGTGTGTTTTGCTTTTTCTGTCGTCTTTTGGGATGTTCTAGTCTGGTGGCAGCAGCTTGTTATCTCTTGTTTGTTTCTGTTTCGCCTATATCTGTCAGAGTACTCTGTCTAAGAAAAGCCAAATTTGTTTCGATTTTCCTCCGCTGCCGCGTGCTTCTCAGGCGTTGACTACGACGAGACGAGCATGGTGGCATTACGGCTGGGTGCTATTTAGGTTTGTTTGGATTGCTGTTTTTTGCTGGGTGGTACACACGTACTTTCGTTTCGATTGTGGCTGAGATGCTGAGAAGTGTGCTCCAGGGGGAAGGGAGTGACGCGAGGGTCGGTGCTGAGTTATACATTTTTTTACGGGACACGGAGCTGGCAGCCGGTGTCGGAGTTGAAAGATATTGTTATGGCACTTTTGACAGTTATTTTCATGTAAATTAGGCAGCAAACTAAAAATATGCGCTCTGACGGTGGGTGGGTTGCGGAACTACGTGGGTTTTGTTCTGAGGGCTCAAAACGAGATCGAATGAGGGAAAACGAGGAAGTGATAAATGGGAGATTGATTCATTTATTTGGAATTTAATTAAGCTATAAACATGTGCGACGGCAGTCGAGTGGAAAGCTGAATCGTGGACCACCGATTGAGATGAGAGTAGTTCAAGCAAATAGCAAAATTTCAGCATAAAGGTCTTCATTCAGTGCAACCAAGTTTGTCCATCACTTTTGCCAGAAACATCTCCAGTTAGTTTGTACTCAATTGATAAGGGAACACAATGCTGAAAAATATGTTACATCACTGTAGTCTATGTTTGGGCAATATTTGAGTTTTCTTCTCTCTCGTTTGTCGGGTGAAGATCACTGTGTCCAGATTTTAGAACTATTGTGATATACCCTTTTTCTGTGAGGTATGCAAGTTATCTCAGTAACATATTTGTCACTGAGATACCTTGGGGTCGACTGAACTGAAGACCATCTATTATTGATGAATAGGGATTCTGAGTTACAGTATGTGACTCCCCCATTCTGGCGAGACTAGCTTTATGAGGCCAACCACGTCCTTGGGAGGGAGATAAGATCCATATGTAAGCATGCCCTAAAAAGGGCTTGCTGAGAACTTTGAACCTACGTTGAGTGAGTGCACTGCAATAGCAGAGGATGTGTTCTGATGTTTCCCTCTTCTCGTCACAGAAGCGGCAGTTTGAGGTTTGGATTGCTCCGATCTTTTGAAGATGGTATCTGCAGGGGCAGTGTCCAGTTATTAGACCGGTGTAGATGTTGAGATCCCTTTTGTTGAGACCTAATAGTTGTTGGGTTTTCTTGGGGTTTATCGTTACAATCCTTTTGGATTGGCTCGTGTGGGGAAGTGCATTCCAGTTTGATGTGATTTGACTGACCATATATTTGTTCAGTTCCAATTTTACAGAGCAGTCTGAGATCCCGCAGAAGGGCTCAGGGCCAATGAACCTTTCTTTGAGTTACAGGTGTAGTTATTAAGCGACTTAAGTGCCGCTTGGCTGTCAGAGAAAATACATTTTTTTGCAAACCTATACTTTCTCCTCAGACATAATAACACGCATTCTAATATTACATATATTTCCGCCTGAAATACTGTGGGCCACTGTCCTAAGTGGACAGAGATTCTTGTTCTAGGGCCATACATTCCGGAGCCTGTCAGATTATTCATTTTCGAACCATTTGTGAAGAAATTTATAGAGCCTGTTGGAACGCTGGGTCCACCTCCTTCCCACTCCTAGCGGGAAGGAATGAACACAACGTAAGGTAAGTCATAATTGACTACCGTTTCCATCCAGTCACTACAAATTCCTATTGCGGGATTTATGGCAAATTCATTTAGTATGCTGAGATGACCCGTAAGGTCTCCCAACAGCAGTGTTTTTGTTCTCTTTAACCTTAGAGCACTTTTTTCCGCTTCCAGCTTTATGAATTGATCTAACCAGGGCAGGTGAAGCATTGCGTCTAGGGCCAAAGTGGGTGTATTACGAACAGCATCAGCGATGGCTATGCAAGCGGTGCGTTGGATTTTGTTGAGCTTAGCCCTTGCAGCGGCCTCATTAGTTTTAGGCCACCAGACAAGGGAAGCGTAAGTAGTCCTGGGACGGACAATGGTTTTATATATCCACATGATCATACTTGGTTTTAGGCCCAGGGTTTTTGAACAAACCCAAAGTGTATTGAGACCTTTCTGCACAACTGATTGGAGATGAGACTTCCAATTCAGTTTTGTGTCGAGTATGACACCTAGATATTTTACTTCGCTTGAATAAACTAGTTGTGTGTGATTCAAGAAAATGGGTTTCAGTTGGACCTTCCTCCGTTTGGTGAAAGGGATAATGGAAGTTTTTGTAGGATTTATGCCTAGTTGTTCCTTTTGACACCAGGAAAAAATGTGATTTAGGGCAGATTGCACTCTTTCCACGATAACACTTTCGAATTTGCCTCGTACAATAATGACAACGTCATCAGCATATCCAACCACTTCGAAGCCTCTTCTCTCTAAGCTGTCTAGAAGCTCATCCACCACCAGTGACCACAACAAAGGAGAAAGCACTCCGCCTTGCGGACATCCCCCTGTTGCTTTAACAGTAATGTATGAACCGCTAAGCTCAGAGGAGATTTTTCGATTTGCTAGCATAGCATGTACCCAGGTAACAATGCATGGGTCGAATTTTCTCCTCAACATTGCTGGCCCTATAGACGAATAAGAAGCATTATCGAATGCACCCTCAATATCAAGAAATGCTACAAGAGCAATTTCTTTTGCTTTAAGTGTTTTTCGATCTTTTGAACTACCGTATGTAGTGCCGAGATCGCAGATTTTCCACTTTGATAAGTGAATTGTTTTTTTGACAAAGGCATTGCTTTCATAAATTTGTGATTTATGTACTCGATTGGTACCTTTTCCATAATTTTGAGCATTACAGAGGATAAACTTATCGGCCTGAATGCTTTGGGGTTGGTTTTATCTATCTTTCCTGCCTTCGGAATGAAGACAGCCCGGAATTGACGCCGATCGTTGGGTATATGCCCCAAAATCAGACTCGCCCTAAAAATCTCAAGCAAGGTTGGAACCAGTGTTTTCTCCTCTTTTTGGATCAACTCTGGGAATATTCCATCCATGCCAGGAGACTTAAATGACTCGAAAGATCTCACAGCCCTCTCAACCCAGCCCCGAGTGAAAGCTTCCTTTGCAACCTTTATTGCGTCTTTTTTAGATCCAGAAACCCATGATTGGATCTCTTGTGGATCTGAGACAGCAATTCCAGTGCCTTGGTCGCCGATGCTCGACTCAGAGATTGAATCAGGGAAGTGGATCTTTAACATTTCGCTCAGTGTATCGCTAGGCTCTACAGTGAGCGAACCATCTGTCTTTCGGAGGCTACCCACACCATTGGAGTGGTCTTTTGAAAGAGTTTTTTGGAGTCTGGCCACTACGGGTGTATTCTCTATGCTTTCACACAT
The DNA here is from genome assembly GCF_035046485.1 of Aedes albopictus. NCBI lineage: Eukaryota > Metazoa > Arthropoda > Insecta > Diptera > Culicidae > Aedes > Aedes albopictus. The sequence goes on from NC_085137.1 coordinate 136,682,596, forward strand.
TAGAATACACGATTTTCGTTTGGCTGACCTTATTTCTTTGTTGTAGTTCGTCAGGGCCTTTCTGTATAGGCTCCAATCGCCGGTTCCCTTGGCACGATTGAATTCCTACGCGCAGTTTTCCTAAGCTTCTCAAGAGTTTTATTCCACCATGGAACGTCTCTACTCGAACTAATTGATTTAGTTGGGTAGCTCTCTTGGTAGGCATTAAGGATTTTGTTTTTAATGGATTTGGACACATCTTCAAATTGTGCAATGGACTAAATGTGACTTTCTATGATGTACTCTTCGAATTGTAGGATAGCTGAGTAGGATTCCCAATCAGTTTTCTTAGGATCTTTCAATGTTTTGCCTTTCTCGTACACCAAGGTGTACCGAAAGGCTATATGTTCACTCCAAAAACGAAAATTTGATAGAGCCTCTGGAGGGGTCAAGTGTTATATACCAATCGACTCAGCTCGACGAGTTGAGATGATGTCTGTGTGTGTGTATGTGTGTGTGTGTGTATGTATGTGTGTGCGTATGTGTGTGTGTGTGTGTACAAAAAAGGTCACCTAACTTTTAGATAGTAAACATCAACCGATTTTAACGACCGACGGTTCATTCGACGCGGAATCTGGTCCCATTGTTTCCTATTGAAAATGATTCGGATCGGTCCAGCCGTTCCGGAGTTATGGCCATTTAGGTGTTCCGGATCGGTACCCCAGGAAGGAACCAGATATGAAAATGCAACAAACCCATGCATGCGACCCAACAAACCACGGCATTTTCGATTATCTGATGAACGAGAAGTAGGAAAATAGTCTCAGACTATATCTGAACCGGTAGTGTTCCGGAACCGGTTCCGGGTGTCCTGCCGGAAGTCATCAATATAGAAGTGAACATAACCTATTCATGTGACACATCAAAGAGCGGCTTTTTCGATAACCAGTTGAATGATAAACAGGAAAGTAGTTTCAGACCATATTTGAACCGGTAGTGTTCTGGAACCGGTTCCGGGTGTCCTGCCGGAAGTGGCCAATTAAAAAAATGAACCAAACCCATGCATGCGACGCATCAAAGAGCGGCTTTTTCGATAACCAGATGAACGGTAAGCAGGAAAATAGTTTCATACCGTATCTGAACCAGTTGTGTTCCGAAACCGGTTCCAGGTGTCCCGCCGGAAGTGGCCAATTAAAAAAGTGAACCAAACCCATGCACGCGACACATCAAAAAGCGGCTTTTCCGATAACCAGATGAACGGTAAGCAGGAAAATATCTTACCTGAACCGGTTGTGTTCCGAAACCGGTTCCAGGTGTCCCGCCGGAAGTGGCCAATTAAAAAAGTGAACCAAACCCATGCATGCGACATATCAAAGAGCGGCTTTTTCGATAACCAAATGAATGGTTAGCAGGAAAATAGTTTCATACCGTATTTGAACCGGTTGTGTTCCGGAACCGGTTCCATGTATCCCGTCGGATGTGACCAATTAAAAAACTGAACCAAACCTATGCATGTGACACACGAAATAGTGGCTTTATCGATAACCAGATGAACGGTAAGCAGGAAAATAGTTTCAGACCATATCTGAACCGCTTATTAAACTGACGAAGTTGAAGGGGTGAATCCAACTGAATGCGTCTGACGATGACCGAAGAATAGTTGATCGAAACGCGTAACGCTTAACAAACTGTTTCCGATATATTGCTGTGTGCGTTCAGAATGCAAATACCAAATGCGGTAAGATTTTCTAACAAGTAACCCGATGTCAGCGAGAGGTTTTGAATCCTAGGTTGGCGGTGATATTGACTATGGTTGCAAAGTTCCCTTTGGTAACACAGTGTAACCGCGTTTAAAGCGCATTTGAGCACCGTTTGCATATTTAAGGCACACAGCAATATGTCACCGATAATTATCAATCAATCCACAAATAACATACCTGAACCGGTTGTGTTCCGGAACCGGTTCCAGTTATCCCGCCGGAAGTGGCCAGTTAAAAAAGTGAACCAAACCCATGCATATGAAACATCAAATTATCAAAAATGTTGGGTAACCAGATAAATGGGCAGCAAGAAAATAGTCTCTGACCACACCTAAGCTTTCCAGCAGTGTTGCAGAATCAGAATTGGATGCATCGCTGAAAGTACGAAGGTGAACAAAATCAACGCAAGCGATAAATATGCGTAAAAGAATAAAAATTAAAGCGATCTTGTCAAATCACACCATTTAAGATTCCTGAGACGTAATCATACAGTAGGATGAATCAACGTTGTATGGGGAAATTTAATTTTTAGAGCATCAATCTCCTTTTGCGGTTGAAATTACTATACACAATTTTGATGCAACTGGTTGAGCCCTCGCGCTCTGTAACACGGTTGAAATTTGAATGGGTTTTATTATGAGAAATATTACTAGCTTGCACTTTTTTTTATCAAATTTTACATAAATTTTATAACCAATGATAATAAAATAAAGGCTAAAGTGTGCAGAAAAAAAATTGCCGAAATATCTTGATAATGATCGGCATCTAGTGCTAGTGAAGGTGGTCAAGCAGTCAAACTGAAACTTTGATATTTTTCAGCTCTGCTTATACGTTTAACATAGGGGCCGTTCATAAACCACGTAGACTTCTTGGGGGAAGGGTGGCGGGTCTGGCCAAAGTCTACGCTCCATACAAATTTCAAAATTTTTGTATGGACGAAAGTCTACGAGGGGGAGGGGGGGGTCTGAGATTGCCAAATTTTGGTCTACGTGGTTTATGAACAACCCCATAATACATAACTTGGAATATGGCATAGGGCAACATAGGGCGGAATTAAAAGGTACTAAACAGATTACATTCATTCGAATTCGGAATATGAGTCATCAATAAGTTTCCAAATTCGATTATGGCTTTGATATGATTGATGTTTTTCTGAATATGGCTGACACAAATCTCGATTTTTTTTCTGAAGTCAAAAGGGGCCCCCTTGGAAATTTTATTCGGAATTCATCATTTTGAGGAAGGGCACAAATAAATAGGGGAGATCGGGGCATAATGAGCACCCGGGTCAAAATAGACACCCCTATTTTTGCCGAAACCGTTGACTTTTATGTTAAACTTTTAATGCATAAGTGTAAAGGAACAAGTAATCGTTCTATTTTCCAAAAGTACCATTCATATGCCTCTAAACAAACCTTAATATTATTGAAATTTAAATATGCTTTTCATATGGTGAAATTCTTATAACTTCAACGCAGCAGCAAATAAGGTATTACGAGTGCTTGAGTGTGTCCACCATAAAAACAAGTGAACTGCTACCTTATCTGCATGTTTACGTAGATTTAGCAATGGATAAATTATCTTGTTTGTGATTAGGATTTACTCAAAATAGAAATTTCAATGTTGTAGTCGATTTGGGGCGAAATGAACACTGGCAATTACAAATGGATGTAAGCGCATTGCATACTCTTAGGCGTTTAAGAGTGTTTGGAAAAAATCAATTGGATTATATTAGCCTAAAGTTTATTTAATTAACTTTGAAGTTATGTAAACTCGTCTAAGATGGAGTATTTTATCTATGATATCGATCTCTGTGGGAAAATTACTTAGCTGATCGATATAATCAAAGAATTAGCATAAAATATGCAGGGGTGTCCATTATGCTCCGATGGGGGTCCATTTCGCCCCGTACCTTCTCTGCCAGCCCTAAAAACACACGATTTACAATTCATTATTTCTTCACAATAAAGACATTCTACCTGCTGTAAATGATTGAAATACGTAGGAAACAAACTAATAAGAGTCTTCCAGAAAATTTCTTACCAAATCCGATGAGCAAATTTGCTCAATTGTGTTTGGGTATTTTTTCATTAAATACATTCATTTTTTATCAACTCTACTCCCCCATTGATAATTCAACGAGCACTGTGACAAAAGAAGAAAATGAGATTTGTTTTGTTCTAGATTATTCTCAGAATTCAGAAACACTTCGGCTTATGGCTCTTGAGTACATATTCGACGAGAAAGGCACTATCACCACTAGGTGGATTAATCTGGGTTTTTTTTCTATCGATAGACTCCCTTCCCATTCAAAGATGATGTGTTGTGGTCTGACATTGATATTTCTTCAGAAACATGCCAGTTTTTTATTTTATCAAAGATAGACCGACTACATAGAGTCAAGTCCAAAACTTCCTGACGAATGGAGTTTTCAAACGTGGGCTTGTCACCAACATTACAAATGTCAATGTTCTTGGAAGAGATAAACTGTAACAGGTACTCACCTCTGGTGTTTATATTTGTACTTCCCCATACAGTGTGATGTGCATTTGCGTCACACCCTATGACGAAGGGGATGTTGTGTCGGTGGCTGTAGGCTACGAGTTGAGTTGAGTTTTCTTCCTTCCGCCCAAAATGCACTGTTAACAGTACATATGGAGTACTCAAAAGTGTTACCTTTGTAAGTCAAAGTAGTTATCAATGGAAGCTTTTTGTAGCCACAAAGTTCAAATCATCGTCTCCTAATCGTAGACATCCGCTTGTTAGCTGATGTCGCTGACGCCCTAGTTGGCTTCCCGGAAGCCAAAACACCATCCGATGACGCTAGCAAAACACGACGACATCCCGATGTTGCAGGATTAATGACTGAGTGGAAAGAACACCCGCCCCGGCAATTATTTTCGTATCAGCACACGGAACCATAGCTAGGTTCTAGGTTCAAAACGTGGAAAGTACCTACGTATTCGGAAAATTAGCTCGACAAACGGTGGTGCAGCCACGTGACCGGACAAATTGAGACGACCTCGCCGTCACCATCTACGGGGTGCCGTATCAGATAGCTTGCCTAACAACTCTTACTGATTGGCGGCGGTGGTGCTAAAGTGTCGAATTCCCCGAGGATGATCGGAACGAATCGAATTTATTGCTCAATTGTTTCACACGGCCGGCGACGAAAATGCAACGGATGGCGAGTGGATGGCTGGATGGTGTCGATGGATGGAGTGCGTTTTCCTACGACTTGCACTTGTCTACGCGCCCGCAGCAAGTTTAGTGCTGGTGACGGTGTGCGAAGAGGCGCTGAATGTCACGCCAAATTTCGCCAATTGCGCTGACACATGAGCGGTCACGTGACTCTTTCCTGTGATGATGAAGACAGTGGGTGTGGGCGCTGTGCTGGCGAATTAACTTAGATGATATGTGCATTCGATACGCAACAAATAACGCCTTTACACCCTCAGTGTGCCTCAACATTCGATCATGGATGATCTTTTCGAGCACCATCCTCGCCGTATTGATCAAGCATATTGGTCTATATGCCGACGGATCTTCGGGTGGTTTCCCCGCCTTTGACAATAGAACTAGGCTGTGCCGCTTCCAAACCTCTGGGAAAACTCCCTCGTCCAGGCATTTCTGCACCTAAACATTTCGGAAGCCTCTGCAATAACTACAATATTGGAACTCCGTCCGGACCTGGGGCCTTACCGACGTTGAGAGACTTTTATAATCCGCGCAAGTTCTACATCGATGACCTTCTCCTTATCGCCAGCCCCAGTTCCCGGCCAAGACTAGGATCATGACAACGAAAAAGCCTCTCGATGATCTCCTCCAACATTTTAGAGATTCTTCAGTAGCAGCCATTACTTTCCCCAGAAAGCATAAAATTTGAAGTTATTTTCAATAAATTTAGTGGGAACTTTCTAAATTGCTGCTTGAACTTCAAATTATACATGAAAATTTGTACATATTCACACATGTTTTAGAAAAATAAATAGCACTAACAATATAAAACCGTCAAAACGTAGTACATTTTTGTTAGTTTCTATTGAAATCTAGGACTCTCGGTGTCTAATATACTCTCAAATACGATGATCTAGAAAAATCTGAATTGATAGAGATTTTTGATGAAACTGGTGCCGACATCATCCTGGTCGACATCTAGTATGGCCACTGTCACTAGCAGGATCTGGCCCCGCTGGTTCGTAAAACGGCTTCCCCATTCCTCGACCCAGGCATTGAAGTCCCCCCCATATTACCACCGGCCTTTGCCCTGTCAGCACGGGCGTCATACAGCATCTGCGTAAACTGCTCGATCGACCACCGCGGAGCTTGTGAAACCCGGTGTTTGTTACTATCAGTAAAAATGAAATGGCAAACTCGCGTGTTATGCCTCGAGCTTGTGTGCTTGTCAGCAACGCAATCGTCGCTACACTCGTCTCTGAATTAACTACCAGAGATGTATGTGTTGTCACAATTGATGTATCCGTTGGAAACCTCAACAGGAAATTCGTCTATTGTTCGGTTTATTTACCACATGATGAACCATCCCCTACGGATGCTTTCAAACAAGTCATCGCGTACTGAACTTCGAAAGGCCTTCCGCTGATTGCTGGCAGTGATGTTAATGCTCACCATATCATCTGGGGCAGCTCAGACATTAACTTGAGAGGCTCCAGTTTGATGGAGTACTTACAGTATGCGGCAGGAAAAAATGCGAAAGTGTTTTTTAACTTCAAATCTCGTTTTCGTCCATTTGACGTTAACCAATCTTTGTTTCAACGTTCCATGATCTCTGATAGGCTAGTTTTCTGAAAAGGTTATTAAAAATTTTCCCATTTTCGTCACTAACCTTTACAGGGCGGCGCCTGAAGCTGAAGACAATCAGAATTTTCAAACCGCAGAAAAGTACACAGGTCGCTAAATTTCGTATCTGATAAAACAAAATTTTCCATTTTCTCTACAATATCATCAAATATATGTACTTATTTCATCAAGTATGCAAAACTACATGGCTCTGGATCAGTGTGATCTGGTTGTTCATCGAATTTAAGCTAATTTTTTTTACTGTTATAGTCATTTTGTTTAATGACCATTGGGCGCGCAGTTTTTTGATACCCGCTTTTTAGGCTTACATTATCACATGTTAAACATCAAATTTGTTCATTTTTATTATGCAGTGTTAGAATATAGACATTGACTGATACACTGTTATGAAAAAAATACTCATATATATCCCATATTTAACGTGTAATAGTGCCTTGAACTTTTCGCATTTTTTCCTGCCGCACCCTGTAAGTAGTACAGATCTTGGATTACTTAACATAGGCAACCGCCCAACCTTCATGGTATCTGCTAGAGAGGAAGTGTTGGACATAACGCTTTGCTCTAGTAGAATTAGTCACGAGCTGACCAATTTGCATGTGTCAGATGAAGAACCACCATCGCTACATCTTTTTGAACATTTAAATGTTACTTCGCAAACTTTGCGTTTCAGGAATTCCCGTTCAACAAACTGGGATCTCTTTACTGAATTGGTTGGGGCCAAATTTTATAGATACTCACCATCCATTGACACTCCAAGTGATGCCGTTGATACTACAACGACCTTCATCATGGAAGCTTTTGAAGAAGCATGCCCTCTACGGTATGTGAAGATCACAAGAGGAACCCCTTGGTGGAATTCTGATCTGGCGAAACTCAGGAAACAGTGTAGACAGAGTTGGAACAGACAACGTTCGGCTGGTTCGGAGGCTTTCAGGTCGGCTCGCAAGGCCTATAGGAAAGCTCTCTGGTCTGCTGAACGATCCGGCTGGAAAAACCTTTGTACAAATGTTTCCAGTTTGAGTGATCTGACTTCCTCTGATGAGGAAGTTCTGGAATGCTTATTCAGCACACACTTCCCTGGATGTTTGGATATTACATCTTCGGATGAACCTGATGTCTTTTCTTGTAGTTATGATTCCCTGGCCTCGGCTCGGAGTATTGTAACTATAGAATCGATTGAGTGGGTACTTAATAGCTTTGCTCCATTCAAATCTCCTGAAGCAGATAGAATTTATCCTATTTTGCTTCAGAATGAATTTGATTATTTCAAACATGATTTGAAAAAAAAATACTTGTTTGCAGTTTTGCAACAGGGTATATTCCCAAACCTCAAACCTTGGCGGGATATTACTATACAGTTTATTCCGAAAGTGGGTCGTGCGTCGTATGAAGAAGCAAAGAGCTTCAGACCTATCAGTTTGGCCTCTTTTCTTCTGAAATGCTTAGAACGCATTGTCGATCATCACATCCGTGATGTTCATCTGGCCAACGCGTCTCTTCATGTGAATCAACATGCTTACCAACCTGGAAAGTCCACTGTGACTCTTTTACACTAAGTTGTTTACGATATCGAGAAAGCATACGCTCAAGAGCAATCCTGCTTGGGTGTTTTCTTAGATATCGAGGGATCCTTTGACAACGTGCCTTACGAAGCCACACGGGGTCAGGGTATATCTCCAATGATTTCCAATTGGATTCATCAAATGCTCAAAAACCGACATCTCTTCTCGACATTGCGTCAAGCAGCGATTAGGGAATTGAGTGTTTGTGGGTGCCCCTAAGGGGAGTCTTGTCACCGCTATTGTGGAATCTCGTAGCAGATACGTTATTTAGGCAACTCAACAATAGCGGTTTTCCTACTTAAGGTTTTGTCGACGACTACCTAACATTGTTAGTGGGTATGTGCATCAGCACCCTTTTCGATCTGATGCAAAACGCTCTTCGGGTAGTTGAGGGTTGGTGTCACCAATATGGCCTTTCGGTTAATCCGAGTAAAACATCTATTGTTATTTTCACGGAAAAGCGAAATCGTAATGGTGTTCGACCTTTGCGTCTATTTGATTCTGAAATCATTGTGACTCTGCAGGTGGAGTACGTTGGAGTCATTCTTGATTCCAAGCTTCCTGGACACCTCACATTGAGTTCAGAATCAAGAAAGCTTGTATGGCCTTCGGGCAATGCCGGCGAACCTTTGGTACAACTTGGGGTCTAAAACCCAAGTATATCAAATGGATCTATACAACTGCTGTTCGGCCAATATTGGCCAATGGATGTCTTGTGTGGTGGCCAAAGGGTGAAGTGAGAACGATCCAATCAAAATTAGGCCATCTCCAAAGGATGGGCTTAATGGCGACGTCTGGAGTGTTCTCTTCAACTCCCACGGCAGCGCTCGAAGTTCTCTTTGACGTTGCTCCACTACACATTCATCTCCAAACAAGAAGCACTTTCTTGCACTTACCGTCTACAGGTACTCGGTTTACTATAGGAAACTCCTGTAAACCGCAGATCAACATACACTTCGCTGTTTCCACTATTGGTGAATTGGGACAAAGTGCTCCTTGCTCCAAGTGATCTTTGAATTGCTTGTAATTTTCCATATAGGACATTTTCCATGAAATTTCCTTCCCGGGAAGAGTGGACATCTGATTGTCTGGAGAGAAGTATTTCAGAGGGCATCGTATGTTACACTGAGGGCTCCCTTCTCGAAGGTCGAGCAGGTGCTGGTGTTTATTCTCGTGAGCTAAGGCTACATCAGTCTCACTTGGAAGACACTGCACTGTTTTTCAGGCCGAAATATTTGCTCTTATGTGTAGAGTGCAATCAGCACTTCAGCAACACGTAATGGGCAAAGCAATATACTTCTGTTCAGATAGCCAGGCTGCTATTAAAGCACTTGCTTCGACCAACTCTAGGTCGAAGTTAGTTACCGCTTGTCGAACTCAAATCGAGGAGCTGAATTCACCTTGTATGGGTTCCTGGTCATTCTTCCATCGCTGGAAATGAATTGGCTGATGAGTTCCCGAGCAGAAGGGCATACCTTACAAATACCATTAGAAGAGCAACATATGCCCTAATACCTAAAATTGCTATTGCTGCGTTATTCTACGAAATTTTATGAGAACATCACAATAACAGTTGGAGGTATTTGAGCAGAGTTTGGTATTGATCTAGTATTTGTTGGATTAGCAGTGAAAATTACCGAAGAACAAGATTTGCTATTACATCATGAAGTCATCGAACAAATGAAACATTTAATAACAAGACATATAACTAGTTTGTTATTCAATAACTTTGGGATAACAAATACAGCACTTGAAATTTTAGGTATGCATTCATTATTGAAATAACAAGACTTGTTATTTTCTAGGTGTTATATATACAAAATTTTGGTATTCGTTTTTTGTTATTTTGCCTCTTATTACCACCTAATGAAGGGCATATCAAGGTATGGTAGTATTGAAGATAAATACCTTGATATGTTATTCTCTTGTTATTTTCTTCTGCTCGGGTTAGCTCGCACTGGAGCATCACATGATTTCATTGGCCCTGAGCCAGCTATTCCGATATGGAAATGTTAGGTAAAGCTTCAGATTCACACCTGGGCTGCCACTCAGCACAAACAATACTGGAATAGTTTGGAGTCATGTCGTCAAACAAAATTGTATTGTACTTCAAGACGTCTTCAAAGACGTCCAAGTGCTTAGACTGTTAGGTCTTGATGACGAGTGCGTTGCCCTTCTCGCTCTTGGCACCTGCTCTCTTACGTCTCCTAGGTCTGGTGTCGCTACACGGAAAGATCGATGTACACAGAGCAAGGAGTAACTTTCACGCAGCGATCGAAAAGACAAAAGATTTCATGCAAACTTGTGTGAATTTTTACGCAGATTTGTGTAACACCGGATCAGCACATTTTTTGTGCTGATCCAGTTTTTCGCAAATATGAGTGAAAAATCCTTTGTCTTTTCGCAAGTTACTCATTCGCTGTGTACTTTCGTTTAAGGGTGTACGCTCCTGCACATCTACCGGTTTCTTTTGCTTCCTCTTCCACTCAACTGTGGTCCAGGGGGGTTCTCTCCCTGATCTACCCTACTAGTAGTTGCTGAGGCCTGAGGGCCAAACATTGACCGCAACCCCCTGTTCCCTTCCATCTGGGACGGGCCAGCCTTTTCATATTCACCCTTCTCAGATTTCCGGGATGCCTAGCTGCGATCCGACTTACCGGCGATACTGCTGGCCTTGCGGGTACCGCCTGCAGCTCCTCACCTGACGGCTGCCTCATCCGCTTCTGTGAGTGCTTGTCAAAAACAGTCGCATCAGCCGCATCCTTCGGGCTATCTGTAAAAGCGAAGGCCTCCGTATGGATAGACGTCGTAACCTTTATCTACGCGGGTTCTGCCGCTGCTGTAGTTTCCATGTGTTTCTCATGGTCTCGCTTGGCGTCGGTAATTGACTTTCGAAGTCGCAACAGCCTTTGTAGTGGCAATTTTTTTTTTTCTAGAATAGTTCAACTGAGATACCATCTTTTCAACATCCTTAACTTGTCTCAGCGTGGGAGTTTTGTCACTTCCACATAGTCGCAGGAATAAAACATTGTTACGAGAACTTCATCTTATTGACTTACCCTAATGGCCGAGCAGCTGATGTGCATTTTCCACCTCGGCTAAAAAGGCCCCATGCGAAGCAATTTGGGTGGCCCTCGACAAACATCACAGGAAACAGTTCGAGCAAATCACTTCAAATATTTTCTCACTCATCTCAGCGGAGATCATCAATATCCCACATTCACACAGTCCATAAATCAATCCGGGTTACATATTGAATCAATTGATACCTAACGCTAGCACAACTCGTGAGAAACTCCCTCTCCGCCCCTACTCAACCGCGCGAACGAACGAAATCTATTTGATCATTTTCCCATCTGAACCGAACTGTGAAATGGAATCTATATTGTCAGAGAAAAATGTGTTCACCTCACGGCAAACAAGTGCCATAAACAAATTCCCTCGAGGCCTGAAACAATCAAACAACAATCGCACTGGCAAAAAGCGGCGAACAAGTGACGTGACGTGGGTATACGTCGGTGGAATGGAACAACCGAGAGAGAGAGATCCGTTCGGAAAGCACTCAATTACCGAAACCCATCGCATCCGTCCGCCCCCGAGAATACCTCTGCGTTTGCCGTCCATCGCGTCGCTCAGTCGCCGTCTTCTATATAGCTTTGCCCGACCGGGAAATAAGTGCACCCTAGAAATTAGCTAAATTGATATAATTTATCGTTCCGATTCGTTCTCTGTGCGAATTTCCCGGTGGCTTCGTTCTCGGAATTTCCACCAAATCAGACCGAAATAATCCCGAGAAAAACCAACAAACTCCCACACGTAGCGTCCTAGTAGAAGGTTGGGCGAAAAGGGAGTTGCTGTGGACTTTTTTTTTCTCGCTTGTAGAGGGTGGGATGGTGGGATTTTATTTGGGCGAAATCGTAAAAATAATTCGATATTGGAAGCGTCAGGGGCAAGGAGGATGATTGGAGAAAGCTCTGGTATAAAAATAGATGAAAGTGAAACCGGTGGGAAAACCGATCGTTAAAATAAGAAACTAGTATCGAGAGACTACTAAATGAGTATACTCGTTCTTTTGCGATATATTATCGGGAAAATCGTTTGCAAGGTAGCTCGTCTTGTCAGTGTTCGTCAGGAATCTCTGGTTTCCGGAACCCTGTAGCCCCATGATCGCTCCTAGGACCCTCTTAAACCATTTGAAACACTCTGGAAAGTTCCTCAAACTTCATAAAACTCTTATGACCCTGAAAACCTTTAGAACGCTCTCTAAACTCCATGAAACTCGCTGGAACACCTCTAAAAAAACTCCCGAAATGACCCCGTCCCCTGAAACCCCTTGAACCCACACGCCATTTAAACCTATTGATGTTCCAAGGAACGCCCTGAAATCCCATGAAGCACGCCTAGAAACCCCCGGAATACCGCTGGTATGTGTGTCATCTTTCATCCTTTGAAGCTTTTAAATAGTGTTAAACTAAGGTTTTTTTGTTGTAGCTCAAAAGATGTTTTATTTGATTTTTGAAGCTTGTTTTTGAAATCAGTATTCATAAATTATGTTGATCATTGGTTTAATTCATAATATAACATTAAATGTTTTTTCCTCTTTTGCAAGGTGTTTAAAAAAGTAGGGTAAATATAATCGGCTCCAAACGATACTTGTGACAACAGGGCTAGTGAACAAAGTCTTGCAACTTCATCATTTCAAGACTTTCGAATTCCCTTCTTCCTAAAATTTACCATAACTCACGCCAATCAATGATGAGCGCCTCTCTAATTCAATAAACTCCACCCACCCTCTATGTCCGATTGTCTTGCAAAGCACCCGAAACAAATTAACTTCATATCCAATCACTTGCACCAGTTGCCCAATCATTAATATAAATTATCTATCCACATCCCTCCGAGAGCGCCCGCAAACAAGCGAAGACCCCTGAACCTTGGATCGGGCCGAGCCGGGCTGGCAAGATAGTTTGCCAATGGTTTTCATCCTCACCCCCTCGGCACAACTCGAAATGCCAAAAGTTGCGTACTCACTTTTTTTGTTTGTTTCGGATCAGGTTTTTATCTGCCTGATCCTTATTTTCGGATCAAGGGAGGAAGAGGGTAAAGCACTGTTGGTTCCATTTAGCAGCCTCGAAATCAAGTGGGAAAGTTTCAACAATAAAAACGGTAATTTTATAAACCGCATAAAATCGATAAAATCGAATTAGTCGGGGTTAACTTTTTTTCCTCTCCCGGCATATCGACTCGATTCGATTCGATATCTTACGCGCTGTTGGTCTCTCACTCCCATAACAATAACGTCAAAGTAGTTGAGTGAGATTTTGCCAAAACTGTTAGGATGCTTTTGTGAGCGGTTCCTACCCAAGCAGTACACAAGTTGCAAAGAAGTGTAGACAGCGCAAGTTTTTGGTTGGACACGAGTCATTTTCAAGTTATTCTGCCTTGGAGTTAGAATTACATGAATGTAGCTCCTGTGCAACCAAAAACCTGCGCTGTCGATACTCCTTTGTAACTTGTGTGCTGCTTGGGTAATGTGGGAGGAAAAATAGGTGGGGATCAAAAATATGATTCTGTGTTTTTGTCTCTCTCGTACACAAAGTGTACTGGAAAGGCTATATGTTCACTCCAAAAATGATTTTTTGTTAGAAGGCCCGGAGGGTCGAGTCACATATACCAATCTACTCAGCTCGACGAATTGAGGTGATGTCTGTGTGTGTGTGTATGTGTGTATGTGTGTGTGTATGTGTACAAAAAAAACTCACATCACTTTTTAGAAGTAAAACTCAACCGTTTTAATGACCAACGGTTCATTCGACGCGGAATCTGGTCCCTTTGTTTCCTATTGAAAATGGTTTGGATCGATCCAGCTGTTCCGGAGTTATGGCCATTTAGGTGTTCCGGACCAGCACCCTTGGCAGGGGCCCTACATAAAAATGTAACGAACACGTACATGCGACATATCAAAGTGTGGCATTTTGGATAACCTGATGAACAGTTAGCCAGAAAACAGTCTCAGACCTTATCTGAACCGGTAGTGTTCCGGAATCGGTTCCGGATATTCCGCCGGAAGTGGCCAAATATAAAAGTGAACCAAAGCCATGCATGCGACACATCAACCTGCGGCAATTTCGATAACCTGATGAACAGTTAGCAAGAAAACAGTCTCAGACAATATCTGAACCGGTAGTGTTCCAGGAAGTGTCTCGCCGGAAGTGGCTAAATATTGAAGTGAAGCAAATCCATGCATGCGACATATCAAAGCGCGGCATAAAAAAGACTCAGACCATATCTGAACCAGTAGTGTTGCGGAACCGGTTCCGGGAGTTCCGCCGGAAGTGGCCGTATATAAAATTTGACAAAACTTTTGCATGCGGCACATTAAATCCCGGCTTTTCCGACAACTTGATGGCCGGTTATCAAGATAGTATGCTAAGACTACATTATGGACTGCCAGTAGTTCCGAAACTTGTTCCGGGTTTCCCTCCGAAAGCGGCTAAGTATAAAATTGTACTAGACCTACATGCGACACAAAGCGCGACTTTTTTGATAACCTAATAAACGTTTGCAAGCAAATAGGCTCAGACTATTTAAGGGACTATCGGTAGTGTTCCGCTACTGGTTCCGGGCAGGAAGTGGAACCAAATCCATGCATGCGATACCTCAAATCACTGCTTTTTAGGTAACATGATGAACAGTTGCAAGAAAATAGACACAAACCATGTCAGTGTGTTACGGAACCGATTCCGGGTGTCCCGCCAGAAATGGTCAAATGTAAAAGCGAACACATACATGTGACATATCAATGACTTATTCAGTAATCGGTTAGCCAACAAATATTCTCAAACCATATTTGGGAGAACCGGTAATGTAGCAGAACTGGTGACGAGACGGGTAACCCACCGGAAGTGGTAAAATATTGAAGGGAACTAAACCATAGCGGCGTTTTTGATAATCTGATGAATGATCAACAAGAAAATCGTCTGAGGCCACATCTAGAGCTTGTAATAATATTTCGGAATCGGTTGCGGGTGTTCCATCGGAAGTGATTTATTAGAAGCAAACCAAAATCATGCATGCGATACATAAAGACGTGGCTTTTTCAAAAAATGCTGAACGGTTAGCAAGAAAACAGCCTCAGATCGGGCTTCGTGGCCGAGCGGTTAGCGGCGTCAGTCGTTTAGGTGTCTCGTAAGTCTCGGAGTGTGGGTTCGATTCCCGCTCCAGTCGGGGAAAACTTTTCGTCAAACGAAAAATTCTCCACTGGGCCTCTGGGTGTAATATGTGCTGTCCGTTGTCAAATGTTTGTAATGATCAGTCTGTAGAGGCCGCAAGGTCGAAGACGGTGTAATTGTCTTTTTAAAAATTAATATTCAGCTTTTCAGGTAACCCGATGAACAGTTGACAAGAACATAGTCTCAGACCATATTTGAGACAACCGGAGTCGGTTCCAGGTGTCCCACCGGAAGTGGTCAAACGTAAAATTTAACAAAATCCATGCAAGCTCACATCAAATAGCGCAATTATAAAGTGAACAAAATAAATGTGATATTTCAGTCTTCATATATGCAAAATAACAAAATCGTGACCAAAGCGATCTCTTCAAATCACACCATTTCAGATTCCAGCAGTGTAAATGTATAGTAGGATGGATCAACGTTTTATGGAAAAATTATAATTTAATCACATTAACACCTTACCTTACAAGCAGCAACTATATTAAGCTATTTGTACAAAAATTCCGAATAGGTCCGACTTGCCCCGTGAAACGGAGTAAATGAAGTTCTGCTACACTTTTCATTAGATGCATAATATATTATTGTCAATAAATTGTGAATGGTGTTACAAGGTGTGTTTTACTATGAAATCCCGAAGACGCTTCTGCCAAGGCGCTACGGAAATCAACAACTCTCCAAGGAAACGATTGTGTCCCCACCAACCCAACCCAGGAATCACTATCGTCAACCCAAAATAAAAACAGTCCACGTCAGAAGGCAGGTAAGGACCAGCCCCCAAAACACATCACGTGACAGCACATAGATGCATGAGGCTGTGCAATCATGTATTTCATTCCAACAATCAAGCTATGCATGTAGATTCTTTTAATTATGCTCAAGAAAGTTTTTAGTGAATTTTAAATATTCGTACCCCTCTCTAATCTCTCACCCTGAACACTTCCTAAACTCCTCTTAACTTATCTCGTACTTCGATCCTGTAAATCAACCTTATCACTAATTTTAATCACTCAAACTGTTCTGAAAATAATCACATTTCATTTAGGTAAGGATACCTAAAAATAGTTTCAGTCAAGCTTGCTATTTGATGAAAACATTCGCGAAATGATGCGATTTGCTTTCGACAACGAATACGTTTTCACCCATCCTCGCTTTATTCAATCAACGTCCCATACGAGTAGCACACGAACGGACTCAACACCAGGGTTGCCAAATTTAAATCTGTATTTTGACCTTCCAAAAATCTGTATCATCTGTATGACTACTTTTTCCGAAAATCTGTATGAAATCTGTATTATTTTACGGAAAATCTGTATGAAATTCTGTAAGTTTTTGAAAAATCTGTATAATCTGCATCCTTTTCCAAAAATCTGTAATATTGGTATACAGAATTCTGTATGATGAGCTGCGAAAAAATCTGTATAATTACAGAAAAATCTGTATATTTGGCATCCCTGCTCAATACTGCTCAGCATAGTTGACTCTTCCTTTTCGCCGTTGAGCCGTTGCGTTCTAGCCAAGCATCTCTTTTCATCGCTTTCGATGCTTTTCGACAGCTTATCGCGAAGCATCGTTGGCTGGAAGCTTTATTTGTATGGTATCGGTACATGCGAATGTTGCTTCTGTGTGCGTGTCGAGCGTTCGTGCCGTAGCTTCGCAAACCAACCTATCCGGTATGGTTCGGCTGTTCGGGCGAGCGTGTGACGGCACAGTCAGATGTGTGCAAAATCGTTTGTGATTTACATCATGTTCGTTTTGCCACCTCTTTGCTGCTGGTCATCGCTGATCAGTGCACAGTTCAATCGCACGCGATAAATATACAGTTGATGAGTTGTGATGAGCACTAGTGAGGTGATCATTTGCATCATTGGTTTCAGTATAGTAAAATTTCTGAAATAATCATCAAACAAAAAGGAAAAATGTAGACTCACAAAATCAACTTCCACAACATCGAATAATTTTCAATATTCCGCGAAAGTTTTAACAATTACAGGTAATATTCGATATAAAGTAGTCTCGATACAGTAAATTCGATATACAGTACATTTACTGTTATATGGAAGCACGTAAATCTGAATGGCCATGGCTGGGCGGTCACTCAGAGGTACGTTTTACTCTAAACGGTTTGAACTCTTAACATGTTCTTGTATGAAATAATTTTGTAGTTGGAAATATTTTTTATACACAGATCGAAAAAAGAGTGTAAAATTCTGTGACATATGATGCACATAATTGGAGCGTGGGATATCATAGAAGTTTACATGACATATCATGTGAAGTTCATGGAATATCATGTAAACTTCCATTATTTGTCATGTAATTCAGCATGACTCTGAGAGTTTACATGACATATAACACAAATTTACATGATATATCATGTAAACCATCATAACATTAAGTTTACATGAGTAAAATGAAGTTTACATGACGTGTAAATCTCATTATTTTTATCTGTGTATGTTTATTTTAAAATTTGAAATACTGCGATCCATGGTCTGACCAAGCGTTGATGGACAATCGAATCCAAAACAGAACATGCATATAATGGCAAGCATAATAGCATTGAGATCTCACTCTCTTACCGTCTGCCCACCTAATGCCAAAACAGTCGACTCTTCCCAAGCTCGGATTAACTCATCTCAACGTCAAAATAGTATCCAACTATTTCGTCACATACCATTAAGTTGATGAATGACAATTAAAACAACCATTTCACATCACACTTTTCACCTGTTTTCACGAGTTGGCACCAAGCACAGTGAAGTCAGAATCAGCACTCCTCCGATGCGATGGATACCATCAGCTCAGCTGAGATGCAATGGAACCACATCGGAACGGAACGGCGTGGCACCCGTTTGGCCGTCCATTAATCTCCCGAAGCTGTTGTGGCCCTGTTTCGGCACAATTTGATGTCGGTAATTGGCCGTAAAATTTTCGCACTGCAGCGTAATTTTCTTCGAGGAGCGCGCCGTCGTCAGAAAAATCTGCATCGTTACGGCAATCCGGCCGGCTGAAAGACCCCAGTCGCACTACTGCACCGCACCGGCCCCCACCGCACCAGGCGATGATTGATTGAAGAATAAATTCGAACTTTCGTTGCATGCAAGCGTAGGTTTTCCCTTCGATGCAACCCGTCTTGAACAGTAGTGTTCAAACATGTTGAAAATTTGACCAGTTATATGTCTTAGAGAGGTTGAACAATATTCATCACGCTTCGGGTGGGATTCGAGCCCCACCAATTATAAATCTCCAATCGGATACGATTACAACCTGCACCAAAAATCTACACACTCAAGCTTGAAATTCAACTTTTTAAACGAAATTTGTTCATCACTGCATATTAGTTCACAAAGTCGCCTTGAAGGAAATCGGGTTGGCCGGATGAAAATGTGCGCGCAAAATGCTACGGCAATATTACCCGCCGCGTCAACCATGTGACACCTCTACGCTCTGTTGGCAAAGACTTGGCAAATACTGCTGTAATGCAATGCGCTGAGGAGAGGTCGAGTCTTAGACTTCTCCAACCGTGCGATGTCTTCCCACGAGCCGAATCGATAATAATTATCGCGAGCGGGCGCGCAAGGCGCAAGCATTGTGCATCAGTGTCGTCTCGTTGACATTTGAATGCAACGCGAATAAACAAATCACCGTTAATTGTGACGACGACGACGACGAAGACGGTTTGGCCGGTGACCTCGCACATTGTTGTAATTGCTTGTAATGTAGCCGAGTCTAGAACCGAGTAGTGTTTGAATGGTGCTTCTTTGATTGATTTGTTAATTACGATGACTGAGTTGAGGAAACAACTCTTTCATTGCACGCGTTCCCGCGCACTGAAGCGTAACTTGAATTGGAGACTGCTGCATTGTTTCAGTTTCATGTTATTTAGCTAAGGTATATTTCTTTGCATTTCTCTGTACATTAAGATATTTATATCCAAATGCTGTTACATTCAATGGAAAATGTTCGAATCAAATGTTAGTGACTCAATTTGTGATAGAAGTTAGTGATAGAAAGACGAGAATGGCTGCGAAGCTCACTGGTCCGATGAAAGGTGTAAAAACTGCGTGAGGTTTTCGGGCGATCTGTCTAGTTCATTCGAATCTTGCTGGGGATTTCGACATGGTGATGAACTCTCATGCCTGCTATTCAATATCGACCTGGAAGGTGCTATGCGACTAGCCAGACTCAACAACCGGGGTACGATCTTCACGAAATCCAGCCAATTTGTCTGTTTTGCGGATGACATGGATATTATTACTAGAACATTTGGAACGGTGTGGCAGAACTCTACACCCGCCTGGAACGTTAAGCAGCGAAGGTCGGACTGATGGTAAACGCGTCAAAAACGAAGTAGAGCGATTCCAAGCAACAGCATCAAAATTAAAGAAATTTTTTAATTCATGATTTTCTATTGAACTGAAACTTTGCACAGTTTTTCAGTTCCATCTAAATCGGCATTTTCCGATATCAATTTTTTATTTTGAACCACGACTAACTTTTCAAAAGGGTGTATGTGAAAATGGTTCAAAAATATTCAAAAATCTACACAGCCAAAATGGTTCGTTCAATTGCTATGAATTTTTCAGCAAAGTTAGATAACTAAATCACAGACAAACAGACGTAACACCTTGAACGATTTTCATGGAAATCCATCGCCCAGATCATACTACCATCACCTGGTGGGAAAGTTGCACGAATCACTGTGTTGTGCAATATCGCCAACAGAAGGCGCTAGTGTGAAACGTCAAACGCATAGAAAAACAATGCACGCGCCTCTGGTTGTGAAAGCTACAACTATGAAATTTTAAAATGTTCGTTGAAAGCGTGGTCGATGGAAGTTTCACAAGTTTTACGTCTGTTTGTCTGTGACTAAATGGCGATTCCTAAGAAAATATACACTGTGAAAAAACATCTTTTTTAAAATTAAAAAATATAATTTTTGTCACAAAAACTCAAATATTTCAAAACCCTATCTTTTTACCAACGTATTTTTTTTAGGGAAGACGGTCCATTGTATTAGCAATCTACCATAAAAATTTGGTGATGGTAAACTAATAAACAAAAAAGTTATAACATTTCAAACATTTCACAATTTTCACATTTAGTAAAAAATTTTTTTAGTGCAAATTATTTCGGCCGGAAACCGCAGTTTGATGCTGATTTTATTGTTAATGGCCTTGCGTGAGTAAAACAAGCTGTTTTTATCATGTATTATGTATATTATATGTACAGTAATGTTCCGATTTTATCACGCCCTCCGCGCATTAGTCGTTTATTCATTAATTTGCTGTTACATTTGAGGACAAGTGTTTTCCCTCTTCTTCAAGATGAATGTTGAAAGCGTGTTTTGCAACGTAAAAAATATTGAAATGGGTATAGATGTTGAAGTATATTTCGAAGCATTTTTGAAAAGGGGCGTGATTAAATTGTTTATACAGATGTCGCTGCCCAAGCAACACACATGTAATATATGAGTTACGGCAGCGCAAGTTTTGGTTGTATATAAGTTATTTTAGCGTTATTCTAACATAATGTTAAAATTACGTCAAATTTACTTCTATACAACCAAAACTTGCGCTGCCGTAACTCTTATATGACATGTGTGTTACTTGGGTGATGGTACGGTGGCATGACTCTCTGCACTTAGCACTTCTGGCAATTTCTCAGTTGTTGTCGTTTTCGAACTTCCTGCGCCCTGCTTTACCGATGATAACAGATGGCTCGTTTGTCAAAGTCTAGACGGAAGGACGTGCAAATGCGTAAATTTGTATTCAATTTGGGCATAACCAATCTCTTTCAGTTTATCTATGGTGCTTTCGGTGAGATTTCGTAACTCTTTTGAACATTTTTTTTTCATCAAATGGTCTACAAGAGAGCGTTGAGTTGAAGACCTTTGAGAAAGCGACTGTTCATGTTAAAAAAAAAAGACACGGACAACGTCTTCAGCTTTCGGCTGTACAGACTGTTTTGAACTTAACATTAGACAACGGACAACGGAGCATGCACCAGTGGAAACGGGGAAGAAACTAATCCCACGAAAAGTTTCAACGCCCGCAGCGGGAATCGAACCCTCACCCCATAGCATGGTGCGATTATAAGCTTGGTGACCCTAACCGCACGGCTACGAGGCTCCACAATGTTGTTCGTTAGATTATAATAAACAAAATCACTTATTCGTTTTAACTGACTAGTTTGATGTTGTTTGCTTGGCTGAAGAAAAAATTTACTATAAAATTTTTAATATCCGTAGCGGTAGTATTTTTTTTTCTTTTTCGTGAGCATTGTCATGGTATGTATACAGACAAACAAACGTAACACTGACGAAATTTTCATTAATCACGCCTTTAACGATCATTATGAATCTTGGTTGTGGCTTTCATAACCAGAAGAGTGCCCATCGTTTTTCTTTGCGTTTGACGTTTCACACTAGCGCCTTCTGATGACGATATTGCACAACGCAGTGTTTCGTGAAACATTTCCACCAAGTGGTGGTAGTGTGAACTGGGCGATGGATTTTCACGAAAATTGTTCTAGGCGTTTCGTCTGTTTGTCTGTGGTATGTACCTCTCATGCTTTTGTTGTTGTTGAAGTTACTCGCATTCTTCCGATCATAAAGTCTGTTCTCTAAGAGGTATTTTTTTTTTTGCAGATCAACTAGACGTATACGCGTATGTATAAAACTTTTATTATGCAGCTTTCGTCTTAAAAACAAGTTTTATTCCATTTTTCTTATGATCAACAGCTTTTTAACACTATCAAGGGATTTTTTCACCAGTCACGTATAATAAAAAGTATGACACTCTCAATATTTTTGATCACAACACTGGATCGCGTCTAAGTTTCAAATAGATACTTTAGTAATTATGAATAATCAAACAAAAATATCATGAAAACAACTTTTTTTTTATCTGTATTAACGAGATTTTTAGCCCTAGGCTAGTTCATCTCGGGAAAACAACTTGTTTAATTCAGGCGGTAGCCTTTACAATAAAATCAGCATCAAAATATAATTCTCGAAATAATTTACACAGAAATTTTTTTTTGTTACTAAATGTAAAAATTGTGAAATATTTGAAATGTCATAACTTTTTTGTTTATCAGTTTACCATCACCAAAATTTTATGGTAGATAGCTGAGATAATGGGCCATTTTCCCTAAAAAAATGACGTTGGTAAAAAGATAGGGTTTTGAGGTCGGACTCGATTATCCGGAGTATTGATTTTTATTTCACTCCGGATAATCGAATCGCGAAAAAAATATTAAATTGGAATTTAAAAACGCATGGGAAAGTATATGTTTTGTTATTTTATGTGCATAAAGCAGTGACGTAGCCAGAAATTTGAATTATGGGACTGCCCAGCCAGCAATTTGGTTGTTATATCAAAGTTGCAACTGAAATAGTCACACATATATAGAACCAAAGAAATCGTATTCAATGCACGAAACAGGCATATACATACTAAAGTGGAGGCCATATCGAAACATATATACGATTACTGCGATTCCATCCAACATGATTTACGATTTCTCGAAAAATGTCTACGATTTCGCCGATTTTATCCGTCTAAATATACGATTATGCATGATCTTATTACGATTGAGAGTACCAATATACGATTTCCAAGATTAAGATTCGACTATTAAGAGTGCAGTAACAATCATATGCGACTGTAAAAATGAATATACGATTTCATTCACTTCGTATACGACGCAAGTGTGACGCAAACGATCAATATACAACATTGTTATAGTTGTATACGATTTCACCGATTTTCATCATACCTTTAGGTAGCAAGCTCGATTTAGCAGATTCATATACGATGTGAAGCGCTCGACGATTTCCACGATTCACAGAAATCATATATACGATGCTAGCAAACTTCCAGCTTGATACTAAGAATGTATGTTTTTTTCACGATTCTTTCTGATTCTGTGCGATCCTACCGATAGTATCTCGCACCTTTTATGATCGGAGACGACTATATGAAACAAAATCGCAATTCAAATTTAATTTGGCATGAAATGCGATTTTACGCAATCATTGTCAACAAATATACGTATTATTATACAATTCTGATTCAATATATGAAAATATACGATTTTTTCCACACAATGATTTACGATATGTGGTTGGCTGGGTGGTACGTCCATAAATTACGTAACATTTTATTTTTATTTTTTCCTTTCCTCCTAGTCATACTGTTTTGATGAGACCCCTAAAGCTTTTGTATCGGTCATCACACTATGTTGAATTTCCCCTCTTCTCGTAAAGCGTGACGTAAGTTATATGCGTTCTCTTAGAATATTGTATACAGTGGGACCTTGATTGTATTTTAGGCTGACAAAATCGGCATAGTTTTTTGTTAATTTTGAACTCCATAAAAAGGTTCTGATTCTATCAAAGGAAACAATACAAGGGGGATGGTGAAGGAGTATGGTTTATGTTAATTTGTGCCAGTTTCGATGAACGAGGAAAATGTAATGAATAGGGCTGAAGTATTAGAAATATACTTTTGCTATTTATAGCGGATCAATTTTATCTTCTAACTTTTGTTGGCATGATATGCATACTGCAACACAGTCTTCTCGGAGTCGGAGCTTATAATAATTGGCTTTTTTAACGATGTTGAGATTATTTGATATTCTGCACGTCAAACAGAGCCAAAATCCAAATTTTCATGAATGTTGGTGCCCGAGAACCGATTTGAAAATCAATTTGAAGTTTGTATGGGAGCGAATTCTTGAATCACCCCTCGTCGCAGTTTGTAGTGGGCGGAGCTGTCAAACAGTTGCCCAGCTGTCAAAAGGTGATTGCAAAAAAAAGCTGATGAAAATTGATTTTAGGTACAAAAAAAAATCTAAACACTCAGAAAAAAATATGAGTGGTTCAGAAAAATTAATATTTCTTTTTAAATTTAAAAACCCAATTGTGTCACGATATGTGAAGTGAAACGGGTGTCGTCAGCTTGAATCATAAATCATAATTGGGCGGCAAATAAAAATAAACATCACAAATAACATTTCCCATTTCAGACCAACGAGTGGTTCCGTTTTCTTTGCTTTTCCGCGTTATATTACAAAATATTCTAACTCAGAAAACACGCTTAATATAAAAACGATCACAATCTCGCTAGCAAGATCCTTGTAGAAATCTCTAAGGGAATTCCTAGATTTGCCCCTGGAGAAACCACTGGAGGAATCCTTGGAGAAGTTTGAAATAAGTTTCACTACCGAAATAACTGTAATTCATAGAAGTTTTCTGTAAACATTTCTTGAAAAATCCCCAGAAGAATCCATGAACAACACCTGAAGGACTATACCCGAGCAGGAACGAATTAGATATCATACCAAGACAACGTATTGAGTCATCGACAAAAATACACACTTCAAAAATCACCGACTTCAGCAATGTTTTTCCAGAATCTTAACCGTTGAGTTTTCGGTAAAGTTTTCAACTTTTACCGAACTTCGATAGAGTTTGACTGATATAAACAATAAAATTTTACCGAAATTTGGTAAGTTTTTACAGAATTTCTTTAAAATCCCGTTACCAAACGCTCAGCAGTTGAGATTTCGGTAAAAATTACCGAACGCGACTAGCTGTGTACCTCAACGACTTATTGGTTTGGTAATGAGAACTGCTTGAGGTATTATTGAATTATAGAACAAGCACAATTTATTGTTTTAGGTTTTGCATACCTCAGTTTAATATTCTACACCTATTCACTCCTGCTCGGGTATATAGGAGTTTCTGGAGAAATCCCTAAAAGTATCCTGAGAAATATCTGAAGGAAATTCTGAAGAAATCCAAGCACGAATTTCTGCAGAAATTCAAGAAAAAGGAGCTCCTGGAATAAGCCTTGAAGAAATTCAAGCAGTACTCTTGGGACTTCCCCCCTAAAGGACTTCCTATGTTCCACCAACAGAAAATTCTGGAGGAAACTTTGAAAATTGCTTGGAGAAATCTTTCCAAGAATCGCAAGAATAATTCTTAGAAAATCCATAGAGGAAACCCTGGTGGTATTTTAGGTAAAGGAAGGTAAGGAAGAATCTGCAGCAGAAATTCTTGATAAAATCCTAGGCGACCGGAAGGAACTCCATACGGAATTCATGGAGGAATACCAATTGATACCAAGAGGAATTCTTCTTAAATGGATGCTTTCAACTGTTGGAAGTCTGTACCTACCGGGAATTCACCATTAAAAAAATCTCTAGAGGAGTTTTCCTTGGGAATTCTAGAGGAATCCCAGCAGTAATATTCGAAGCATTGTTTGGGAAATTCCTGGATTGGCGTAAATTTTCAAAGGATACTGTAAATTATATTTTGAAAACAGTCGAAAATTTAGCACTTTTTCCGCTGAAACGAAATTTTAAATTATTTGGCCCTTTTCAAATATAACGGGGGATTTGTTTGTTACGTAATTTGTATATGATTCCAAAATATATCTACTGATATTAAGGCTGACATAAATTTCGATTTTCTCTAATGTCACAACACCACCCCCCCTCGGACATTTTTTGTCGGTTTTCGACATTTTGAGGGGGGCATAAATAAATTATTTAAGAAATTAAAAAAAAAATAAAGTGAAATTAGAGTCGTCGAGAAAATTTCTTAACAAATCCGATGAGTTTTACGATTTTGCCTAATTGTTTGGGTAATTTTTCATAAAATACATTTATTATACTCTATAGATTAACGGCTACGCAGTCTTAGGGTTCAAAAAACGAGTTTTATTATTCACCCGACGTTTCGACACGGGGATAGTGTCTTCCTCAGGGGGAAAATAAATATTAACGTTTTTGGTCAAATGTTTTGTCTAACCAAAACATTTGACCAAAAACGTTAATATTTATTTTCCCCCTGAGGAAGACACTATCCCCGTGTCGAAACGTCGGGTGAATAATAAAACTCGTTTTTTGAACCCTAAGACTGCGTAGCCGTTAATCTATAGAGTCAAGATTACAGTCGATTCCCAACAGCAATACATTTATTATTTATCATCCACCCCCTTGACGAATCAACGAGCAAAATGACAAAAGAAGAAAATGAGATTTGTTCCGGCCTAAGATTGATTGTAAAATGGTATGCCGAATGCAAAACACTTTATCTTGTTAAAAATAAAAGCTAACACAATCGGATCAGAAAACCGACAAAATCTGGAGAAAATGCAATCGAGGCCTCCCAAAATCGGATCAGCACAGTATTATAATATTAAACGGTTTCGAATTTCTGCATTAAAATATTTAAAAAATCTCAATAAAAAATACTCCGGATAATCGAGTCTAAAATTCCGGATAATCGACTTCCGGATAATCGAGTCTCCGGATAATCGAGTCTCCGGATAATCGAGTCCGACCTGTATTTGAGTTTTTGTGACGAAGATCATATTTTTTTAAAGTAAAAAAAAAGAAAAAGAAAAGAAACGCAAGCATAGGCAGCACTGTTACGTAGAAGGTACACTTTCGAAATGGTGAAAGATTGGCTAAAATATAAACGACTCATAAAAAAGTGATCATTTTCCATTACAAAATCAGAAATTGCCAATAAAGAAGTAGAGGTGGGAGCAATAATAAACTATAAAATTTCCATAAACAAATCAAAAAGTGCATAAATAAATCAAAATTTCCCATAAATAATTGATTTTCGAGCAATAAAAAACGTCGGAATTTCCACGAATAATTCAATAATTGCAATAAATAACTGCATTTTTTCCACCGAAACAGTTAAAATTTTCCATAAATAAATCTGATTTTTCCATAAATAATTTAAAAATTCCCAATTGAAAAACATCAAAAAAGCAATTGAAAATTTAGCAATAAATAGGAACTGATGAGCAAGGTAAAAGTACCGGCTGAGCCATGCGGCGCAACATTTTTTTGTCTCAAGAGCAAACTTATGTGTCTCCGAAGGATTTTGGGCCGCTGAATCCGAATCCGGGCTCAGATTTGCTCCAACACGTCACAATTTTGAGCTATACCTCAATTTATAGGGCAAAACATGCGATTTTGGGCTTTTTTGACTGCAAGCCATTAAGCAAGGAAATATTTTTTTTAAGCAATCAAAAGGTTAATTGGTCAATTAACATCTAAATTAACGACTCATGCAAAATATTTCGTTTTACCTAATCAAATTTGATAGATTTAAGCATTTTATGTTAGCATGAAAACTTGCATGCAACTTTTGAAGGGTGACTTGTATGGGAAATGTCGTACCTAATATAAATCGCTTAAAGCTATCAAATTCGATTTGGTAAAACGAAATATTTTGCATAATTCGTTAATTTAGATGTTATTTGACCAATTAACCTTTTGATTGCTTAAAAAAAATATTTCCTTGCTTAATGGCTTGCAGTCAAAAAAGCCCAAAATCGCATATTTCGCCCTATAAATTGAGGTATAGCTCAAAAATGTGACGTGTTAAAGCAAATCTGAGCTCGGATTCGGATTCAGCGGCCCAAAATCCTTCGGAGACACATAAGTTTGCTCTTGAGACAGACAAAAAGTTAATTTTTGTTACGCTGTGTAATCGAGTCTAAAATTCCGGATAATCGACTTCCGGATAATCGAGTCTCCGGATAATCGAGTCTCCGGATAATCGAGTCCGACCTGTATTTGAGTTTTTGTGACGAAGATCATATTTTTTTAAAGTAAAAAAAAAGAAATTTTTGACAGTGTATATTCTCTAAGGAATCATCATTTAGTTATCTAACTTTGCTGAAAAATTCATAACAATCGAACAATCCGTTTTTGCTGTACAGATTTTAGAATATTTTTGAACTATTTTCGCATACACCCTTTTGAAAAGTTAGTCGTGAGTGAATATGAAGGTTTGATATCGAAAAATGGCGATTTAGATGAAATTGAAAAACTGTGCAAAGTTTCAGATATTTTTGAAATGGTCGCTCAGGACCGACTGACATGACTCCGTGGAATCCCTCAGTATATGCTGGCAGAAGGAACTGCCAACGCAAGCATAGGCAGCACTGTTACGTAGAAGGTACACTTTCAAAATGGTGAAAGATTGGCTAAAATATAAACGACTCATAAAAAAGTGATCATTTTCCATTACAAAATCAGAAATTGCCAATAAAGAAGTAGAGGTGGGAGCAATAATAAACTATAAAATTTCCATAAACAAATCAAAAAGTGCATAAATAAATCAAAATTTCCCATAAATAATTGATTTTCGAGCAATAAAAAACGTCGGAATTTCCACGAATAATTCAATAATTGCAATAAATAACTGCATTTTTTCCACCGAAACAGTTAAAATTTTCCATAAATAAATCTGATTTTTCCATAAATAATTTAAAAATTCCCAATTGAAAAACATCAAAAAAGCAATTGAAAATTTAGCAATAAATAGGAACTGATGAGCAAGGTAAAAGTACCGGCTGAGCCATGCGGCGAAGCCGCATAGACGATTGAGGAACTGAGGCGGCAGGAGGCCGCCGATGTTTCCGAAATCCGATGCGCCGTAACTGCGTCGATTCGGTTCTAGGCAATACACAGATCCAAGAATTTGCCCGGTATAATGCGATCAGAGATGTTATCCCTTTTTTAAGTCCGACGAGCGTTAGCGAGTTCGGACAGCAAGCGATTGTCTGTTGCATTGCATTTCAGTTTTTCTATCATAGTTCTATAATGTAGTATGTTCAAAAATTTTTGTTGGAAAAAATATAGTTTTTTATTGCAATTGTTGATTTCTTTGTGGAAATTCTTACATTTTTTATTGCTAGAAAATCAATTATTTATGGGAAGTTTCGATTTATTTATGCGCTTTTTGAATTGTTTATGGAACTTTTCTAGTTTATTATTGCTTCCACCCCTAATTATTTATTGGTAATTTTCGAATTATTTATGGAAACTTTATAATTTATTATGGGACGATTAATTGGCTGCCTGAAAGATTCAGTCTACCTCAGATCCTTATAAACGGCAGAGATCAACCTCAGTCGCGCTATAGGATGGTGCATCATCAGTGGAAGTCAGGCCTACTATGGGCTCCACAAGAGAATACGGTCGAAAGAGATTCACCCTCGCACCAAATATATCATGTACAAAACACCAATGACACATTCCACGCACTTCTACGCCAAGGGTGTGAAATTTCAAAGTGATTGTTTCGCCCCAAGCTTTCCAGCATAAGAAAAAGGGTAGATTCAATCTTAGAAAAACCATTTGTTTTTTTTAAATTTGACTGGTAACGTATTTAAATAGCTAGGTGAAGTAATAGCATTTTATGTTGGAAAAATGAAACTTTTCACTCATAATTTTCAAATATGCCTGCTTGCATGTTAAAGTTCGAAAACATTATACTTATTTTATCATTAATGTAGTATAATAACGTATATTTTGTACACCCAAAGGACACTTTTCATAAAAATGGGTTTTGATATGTTTTAAGCACTTTTTGCAATAGCCGCAATTTAATGGTATCCTGTTGTATGGTATTTGTTGTAATAACTTATTTATTACGAACTTTAGAAAAATGATTTTCAGGATTCTCTTAGTACTCGTGGAGACCTTTCTTCCAACATATGGGTTACCTTGATCGACGCGTTTTCTTAGGCGTTACAATGGGTGCGTAGAAATGGTGTCCTGTTACGAAAATTTTAAAGATATTCATAAGTGGTTAAATAAGTTTGGTTTGATCAAATATTTAACCAACAATCTGTAACCATGATGAAATGATATTATAGAGTGCACATATTTTCATTATCCTTCTTGGTGTAACGCCCCTGCTGGAACAAAGCCTGCTTCTCATCACTCCACGAAAACTACTTGAACAAAGGGCAGGTATTCTTGTGGATCAGTATAAAAAGTGATATTTTATTAAGTTTTGTAATGACAGCATACTCTTTAAAAGCTTTAACCTTTTTAACAGGTCCTATGAATTACCACTATGATGTATAAAAAGGTTTATAGAATCACACCGCGTTCTAAACTTGAAGATCCCGAAGTGATGGTTGGCATTCCTTATTTACTCCATTTATCACCGTATAATTTACTTTTATGACGACAAACATATTTTTAAGCTTATGTTCTTATTGAAAACAAAAAAGTGTCAAATGTATCACGAAAATGGCGTTGCATTACTTTTTGTGACATAAATTAGTAACCATTGGTTGAAAGTCTAGCGATCTCCCTCTTGTCGTTTTGGTTGTCAACCTTTGCAAGCGATGTCTTATCCAGATCTCAAAATTTTGAACTACCCATACGCACAGGCAAAATATATTTTTATAAAAAATTTCAATCACCCATCTAAGGAATCATGTTTTCGAATATATCATCCAAAAAAAATCGAAACAATTGTTTCGATTTTGGGTTTTTGGCAAGACCGTAAAAAAGTAGTTTGTGCAGAAGTTTTAGAAGTTGTTTTTTTCATTTAAAATATTCTGCATACAAAAACCCTTTTTAATGTTGAAACTCTTTACAGGTATCAATGAAAATACTTTGAATAGAAATACAAAAATATAAAAATTGTTGTTTGCTAAGAAAATGATTGCATTTTCGTTATACAAAGTTGTGCCCATACTTTCTGGGACACCCTATAGTACTAATAAACTTGTTTTTCTATACCTTCTTTAAGTTATACGTGGAGTTAAATTAAGGTTCAACGCTGCATATTCAATGGATTATCAAAAATAGCAAACATTCGGGAACATGAGGCAACATGACAGCGCAAGTCTTCAGCAAAGCTATGCTGAGAGTGACGGGTTCGAGTCCCAGTCGATTCAGGATCTTTGCGAAACATAAATATCCACTGGTATGATACATACTAAGACGGTCGATGGACAAAGAAAGCTCTCCGTTTAAGTGCTCGTCCATAAAACATTAATCTAAGAAGCAAGCAGGCTTTTCCCAACTGAGACAAAACGCCAGAAAGATCAACAATATCTCTAAACATTTCTAGTTCTACAAACAAGGTGTCAGGGTATATAACTCCGTCTTTGCGTTTACGAAACAATGTTTTCTTTTTGATTAGTCAATATCAGATACAAATTCAACTGAAGTACAATATTTCAAAGCAGGCTCTGTTTGAGTTGGGCTGTTGTTCCTGAAAGAATAATAGGAAAAATACGTACATTCTGTAGAAAAATACACTGCTATACAATATATATGTATATACAGAGTCGTAGCGTGGGGTTGGCCAAGTTGGCCAAGGGCGCCAGCCTCTAAGGGGCGCCGAAAAGGTTCAAGGCTAGAAGGAACAGTATAATGCTATTGTTTTCTTGTATGTTACCAAGACTTCTAAATTTCTAAGATTGATCGAGTGCTTTTTACATTACGTTATTCTTAAAAAATTGTTTTCTAGATTATTTATCATGATGTTGCTTAGGAATTCAGCTTGTTTTTTTTTCTTATTTTGAGAAGCTATTTTAGCTGTTTTTAACGAGCAAAGCAAAATCAATAGATTCTCGAAATTCTAGTGAAAGTTTTCTCTGAAAATTACTGGAAACTTATTTATTGACATATTTTAGAGTGTTTACATCAAGTATTTTAAATGAAAAATATTCAGGCGATGCTTTTCCTGATCGTCTTATTGTTATTACCAATACATTTTTCTTTGGGCTTAAACACTTGTAAATCTAACAGAAATCATTCGAGTCGTATTCACCACATTTTTCTTCGGATTTTGTGCTGGGTTTCTTTATGAAAATCTTTCAAAAAATATTTCAGAAATACCCTAAGCGGTTTCTTTGAAAAAAATTCAATGAATTTCCCCAGAAATTCTTTCAAAATCTTCTACAAAAATTATTGAAAAAAAAAACAAATAAAAAAAATCTTCTGGAGATTCTTACTAAAAATTCTCGAAGAATCCCTTTAGAAATGCCTTCAGGAAGATTTTAAGCATTGATTGATTTAGCTATATTATAGAAACTTTCAGCCCTTGGCTGGTTCGTCTTTTTCAAGGTTTTCAGGAAGTTATCTAGGAATTTATTCAGAAATTAGTCAAAGGATTCCTTTCGACATTTCTACATGGATATTTCATACTTTCCTTCAATGGATTCCTGTCTATAAGGATTTCTAAGAAACCCTTCAATAGATTTCTTTAGTAATTCCTCCATGGATTCCTGTGAAAAATCCTGCAGAGATTCCATAATAAATCACTTCAGGGATTCCTTAAGAAGTCCCTCTGATTCTTCTAGGGATTTTTGAAAGAAACTCTTCTATGAAACTTTACCATGTTCACTACTAGGGATTGATCCATAAATTTCTGATAGAATTTCACTAGAAAACTTTTCATGAATGTCTTCATAAATTCCTCCTTAAAATTATAAATTTGGAAATAATTCAGAAATTTCTACAGGTTTTCCGTTAGAAAATCTGCCATTAACTTCATCCAAAATTTCTCCAAAGCTTTCTTCTAAAAGCCATTCATAGATTCCTTAAGAAACTTTTTCAGAGATTCCTTTTTTTTTAACTCTTCCAATGGTCCTCTACAAACTATTACGGGCATTTCATCAGACATTTCTTCACGAATTGCTCCATGAATTCCTGCAAAAATTACTCCATGAATTCCATTTAGAAAGTTTACTTAAATTTTTTGAAGATTTTAATCATTTATTCCTCCGGATAAATGCTGGAATTCCTTCTCAATCTCTTTCATTATTTCATTCAGTAAATCCAGCAAAAATTCTTCCAGAGATTTCAATAAAAACTCATATAGAGATTCCTTCAGGAATTTCTCCTGGTAATCCTCTTTTTCCATGGTTTGCCAAATGATTTCTGAAAATGTTTCATTGAACTACAGAAGACACTTTTGCTGAAGTTATTAGAAAATTCTGGCAAAACCAATTGAAGTTTTATCCAAAAATTAGTAAAATCGTTGAGGATTTCTGAAAGCTCCTGAAATTCAATTCATTTATTTTGAAAACAAAATTCATTTATTAAAATACGAAAAAAAACTAAGATTTCCTTAAGAAATGTATGTTGGATTTAAATCACAGGAAATCTCTATCATGTAAAAGTCATAAAATATCTTGTAAACTAACATTATATGTCATGTAATTCAGCATGACTCTGGGTGTTTACATGAGATATATCACAAATTTACGTGAT
Source organism: Aedes albopictus (assembly GCF_035046485.1). Lineage (NCBI taxonomy): Eukaryota > Metazoa > Arthropoda > Insecta > Diptera > Culicidae > Aedes > Aedes albopictus. The sequence goes on from NC_085137.1 coordinate 136,716,019, forward strand.
ATATCATGTAAACCATCATAAGACTAAGTTTACATGACTGAACTGAAGTTTACATGACGTGTAAATATCATTATTTTTATCTGTTTAGGAGTAAAGAGATGTGTTTTCGTGTGTCATAATCCAAGAATATGATAATTGTGCTGGTCTAAATATGATTCTTAAAATGCAAAATGTGTTCGTACTTATACTCTTTGAAAACTTCGAAAACGTACATACTTATAACTTTATATAAACAAATTTAGCAAAACAATGATGTCTAGTTGTCGTGGGGCGCCAATCTGGATTCTTGCCAAGGGCGCCGTAGGACCACGCTACGGCTCTGTGTATATACTGTATAATGGAAACAATTTAATTTAAAAACAAAAAAGCTCTTAAATATCAAATAGTTCAAGAAGCGCTTCTAGAAAATGGCTTTGTAAAGAAACGAGCAGAAGGCACTTGAAACAAAAACATTCTTCTTATTTTTACAATGTAGTAAACAGTGGCGCACCAAGTGTTACGAGGGGCAAGATCTGTAGTTGCAAACTATAGGACGCAGTGGCTTAATTTCCTCAACAAGGGAAGAAAAAAAGATCTGTAGATCATTACATCAAGCCCGTGCACAAGGGGGGGGGGGGGGGGGGGTTTGGGTGTTAAACCCCTCCCATTACCGACGCTTCATACACTAGGCGCCCCTCCGCCTTTTGCTAAAATAGGGAAAAACCCCTCCCTTGGCGCCACTTCTGTGCACGGGCCTGCATTACATGTTTAGTTTAATTAATTGTTGTTAATAGAGTATGTGTCCTATGTACAGAACTCACATAGGCCAAAATATAAATCTTGTTTCCATGTGTATGATATATTGTTTGTTTATAGTATTGGAAAAAAAAAGTATCTCGAACTTACACCGTATTGTTTAAATTAAAAGAGGTTCGTCCATAACTTCCTCCCAATAAATGGTCCACAGTGAGCGAACATGTTCAAATGAAAAAGTTGTTCGAGGTCCCTCGGTGGATTTTTTTATCGACCCGTTAAATGAAAGCTAAAAACCTATATTTTCGAGTAACGAAGAATTTGGCGATGCCTATTTTTTTGCGATAATATTGTTCTACCAGACACACCGTGAGCGCGTTTCCCCATGATTCCAGCCTGAAATTGCCCCACGAGCTTCCATCCATTCATTCGGTAAAACTTCCTCCTCCCAAATCTTGGTAATGACCCAGTGTAGTGCTCACACTAGGGCTTCTGCACCGTATTTTAGAAGCCCGAGCTCTAGTGATCACCTGGTAGTTGATCTGCTCTAGCGGCTTTATTGTTTTTGAACGGGCTAACATCCTTTTAAATCTCTTGGAAGTTAGGGGCTGGAAATCTTTCGTCCTGCGCACGTACTCCTAGATCAGTTACCACGCAACGTCTCCATTGAGGTGCTCATCGTAATGCTGCCGCCACCTCTCGACCACCTCACGTTCGCTCTTGAGAAGATTCCCGCGATTGTCTTGGCACATTTTGGCTTGTGACAAAAAGCTTCTGCGCGAACGGTTCAGCTTCCGTGCGTCCTTAGCGCGGCGCAGCTTCGCGATCTTGTTCTTCCTGCTGGCACTTTTTCCTCCTGAAGACTGACTTCTGCCTGTTCCGCGCCGGTCTATAACTTGCCTCATTCGCCCTCGTACGGTGTTGCAACATTCTCGCCCAAGCTGTTTTCTTCTCGTTTTTCAACTGTTCACATTCATAGTCGTACCAGCTGATTCGGAGTCGTGGAGCCAAGGGCTGCACCAGAGATATTACCCATGGCAAATCGGATTTCCCTCCAGCCATCTTCAAGTGTAGCTGCGCCAAGCTGCTCTTCCGTTGCTAACTGCTGTGCGTAGTCTTAAGCCACTTTTACGTTAGCCAACAACTCGATGTTTAGCCGTGACGTTCGACTTCGACGCGTGGTAATACCCGTTGAAAGTTTTGAATGCATGCATACAGAGACGATCCGAAACTATATTCGCACTGTGGTATGTACGGACATTGATTATATCTTCTCGGATTTCCCTTCGCTTAGAACGTAGTATACTGCAGAGCCGTAGCGTGGGGTTGGCCAGGTTGGCCCCTGCCAAGGGCGCCAGCCTCAGAGGGGCGTCAAATTGGCCAAAGGCTGGAAGGAATGGTATGGTGTTTTTAACAAGATTCAAACTAATGCACTGTATCTCAGAAACACACATATTTTCACACCCCACAGTTATCATGTTTTTGCTGTTGTAGCATTTTTCCATATACAGATTTGTTCAGACTTTCTCTTGAATGTTTACAATAGTTTTTCCTGGGAATTCATACCCCTTTTAAGATATTATTCTATATTTTTCTCAATTTAATCCTAAAAATAAGAAATAAAAATAAGAAGCATTGTATAAATTTTCAAAAAATCACAATTTCTGTAGAAGTTTTATTAATTCCATCAGCATTCTCACTATGTCTCAAGTTATCTTCCAAATATATTTTCAACCAAATCAACCATTTCAAAAAATCTTGAGCATTGCATTTTAAAACTTGATCTCATCAATAAATATGGTTCCTGTGAAAATCTAGCTGTATGGCTACAAGTTGTTTGTCTTAGTTATGTTTTTTAAATAATTTATTGGCTATTCCAAGCGTTCTTTCCATAGTCCGTGCCCCCCGAATCAACATAAGTTGATGAAAGTTAAGGTTGATAAGATAGATTTTGTTATTAGAGCAACTAATTCGAAAAACAGCCCCTACCAATCTCAATTGCTTTTGCAATTAACTACTACAGATCTACTTATGAAATATTTCGATTTAATATCTTGAAAATTTCATAAAGCACCTGTGGTACGCACAAAACTGAATGAACTGTTCACGGAAATATAAGAATGGACCATGTGAGGCTTCTTAGAGGACTCCAGGATAGTTATAAACTTTAGGAAGTATGCTGTTAAAAAAGCTATTGAAGTTGTGCTGAAAAGTGATATAAAAAACTGAATGAATTCCTAATAAAACATGTGAAACAGTTTGGTAGAATTAAACAGATGAATGTCTAAATATCTCAAAAAATATAACGTTGAAAATACAATAAATTAAATACAATGCTTTCAAAACAGTTTTAATGGAAATTCGAAACAAATATGAAATTCTCGAGAAAAATTTTTTTTTTCTCAAAAAATGTCACCAAAATATCACAACAAAACAATGGATGCGTCCGAGCGAAAAAAAAAGTTCTTGTAAAAAAATTGCGTAACTTTGTGAAAATCGCGTATAAAATCTTGTAAAAGCAGAATTCTGTGTATGTATGTACATTGTACAAATGGTTGATGGTACAAACACTTGAAGGCTGATTTTTTTTTTTTCAAAAACCGACACGCCCCACAAATTTAGTTTCCGCCAGATGTGCAGTGGGAAATGAGAACTACACGCCGTTTACCCAAAACTTATCATGTCACACGGTCTGCCGTGTGCAGCATAATTATCCCATGTTCTATGGGAATCCCTATTAAAACATATGGAACCACCATGCTGCACACGGCAGCGGTGAAGTGTGCAGATCTGGTTGCATTCTGCCACGGCTGCTCCATTAGCAAACACAGCTCATGAAACCGTAATTCTTCGCGACGCACATACCCTTAGCAATCAGGACTCTTTGGCAGGATGAGGCCGACAAAATTGCGATGATGGCATCACCGTCCACCGGAAAGCATCCGCCAGGCAGCACCGGAAGCTGCTAGAACGAAGCTGATGACGGCACCATTCGTAGCGACAAAACCAAGGGCAAATCGACGCCAAAGATCGAATCGAATGGTGAATATAGGAATGACCCCTATACGGTTAGGGTCGGTCGGTATCGCGAACGTTTGCACTGTCCGCCGGCCGCCGCCGTAGATGGCGGATGTTTAATCTTCTGGTCGTCGGCGGTGGTGTGAAAGCGTGCATTCAGCTGCACTTGGGCTCAAAATCTTGCTGCACCCAATGCAGTGCGGTGCCACGGTCATAGCCCAGTGCGTGTTGAATGGCCTGTAGACGGCCTAATCACTATCGAGAAGATTAAACAAGTTCGCAAGTTGATGCAATTTATATTTTTGTCGCTTCAACGGGCTGTTTAGATAGCTTTCTGAGGAAAGATTTTTGCTTGTGTGTTCGGGATCGAATATCATTAATTTGAATATCTCTATTTGAATTCAAACCACATGCATGCAAAATAAGTCATTTCAGCGATGCACTCCAGTTAGCCTAGTGGTTAAGGCTATGGATCGCCAATCCGGAGACGGCGGGTTCGATTCCCGTTCCGGTCGGGAAAATTTTCTCGACTCCCTGGGCATAGTGTATCATTGTGCTTGCCTCACAATATACTAATTATGCAATGGCTGGCAAAGAAAGCCCTTCAATTAATAACTGTGGAAATGCTCAAAGAACACTTTGTTGAAGCGAGGCAGGCCAAGTCCCAGCGGGGACGTAGAGCCATAAAGAAGAAGAAGAAGAAGCAGACGATTTACTAACTTTTGCACAGAAAAAATCGCCACATGTTGCCCCTTAACCTTTGCTTCTTCTGCTTAGATCTCTATGAAAATTTGACACAGCACTAACCCATACTTTGAGATAAAAAAAATATAAAAAAAAACCTCATATAACCCCTTAATAGGCCGGGGTCCGTGGCGTAGTTGGTCACACGTTCGCTTCATATGCGGATGGTCATGGGTTTGATTCCCAGCCCCGGCACTTGCAATTTTTCGTCAGTTGCTCTTCACCGAGAGCGGCTGACACTGACCCTCTTCTGAGCCCCATGGCTCAAACGGACCCGGATACCTGGACATCGACAAACTGCTATTCGTAATGGACACCCAATGGGACTGGAAAGGAACAACGGCCACCCCTATCATCCTTGTGCTCATCATTCTACCATGTATAGAGTAGAAAAGTGAAAGCAGCAGAAAGGCAACCAGTTCGATAAAGTATAATAGAATACATCTAGGCGCTGTGCAATCTGTAGGTACAGCTGTTAATTGAAATCGCTCACGTAGTGCCCTAGTGAACAATAGAGCTGTAAATTAGGTTAAGTGATTAAGAATAAAAAAAAACCAGGTTAATCCACCTAGTGGTGATAGTGCCTTTCTCGTCGAATATGTACTCAACATTTTTTCCGGCCATAAGCCGAAGTGTTCCTGAATCCTGAGAATCCTCTAGAACGGAATAAATTTCATTTTCTTCTTTTGTCACTGTGCTCGTTGACTCGTCAATGAGGGGTGGAGTTGATAAATAATAAATGTATTTGATGAAAAAATTCATAAAAAAAAATTAAGCAAAACCGCTTAAGGCGAAACTGGAAGCATTTCCCATTTTTTTGTTTTTGATTTTTTATAAAATAACGAAGCAATATTTTCAAAATCGGCTTTCGTGCACATGTTGAGTATGGATCAGGGTATATTCTGATTTTGTTACGCGGCACAAAATGTTTTTCGTTTTTGCAGAAACCATTTTTTGTGAAATTTTGTTCAAACATGGTTTCTGCATAAACGAAAAACATTTTGTACCGCGTAAAAAATCAGAAGATACCCTGATCCACACTCTACATGTGCACGAAAACCGATTTTGAAAATATTGCTTCGTTATTTAATAGTACATCAAAAACCAAAATATGAGGAAAGGCTTCCAATTTCGCCTTAACTAATCGGTTTTGAAAAAAAAAAACTTCTGGAAGACTCTGATTTCACTTTAAAATTGATAAATCTATTGGTTTATTTATTTGTGTACTTATTCAAGATGTTGAATTCCGACCAAAATTTCCAAGGGGGGACCTTATCCTTAACCTTATCCTCTGGACTTAAAAGAAAATCAAAATTTGTGTCAGCCTTATTCAGAAAAGCAAGAATTTTATCAAAGCCATAATTGAATTTGGAAACTTATTGATGGCTCATATTCCGACGCTATGTTAAACGTATAGGCCGAGCTGAAAAATATCAAATCTCTCAGTTGACTGCTTGACCACCTTCACTAGCACTGACTGGATGCCGATCATTATCAAGACATTTCGGCAATTTTTTTTTTCTGCGCACTTTAGCCTATATTTTATTATCATTAGTTTTAAGATTCATGTAAAATTTGGCAAAAAAAAAGTGCAAGCAAGCGAAATTTCCCCTATTAAAGCCCATTCAAATTTCTACTGTGTTACAGAGCGCGAGGACTCAACCAGTTGCATCAAAATTGTTCGCAGTAATTTTAGACGCAGAAGAGGATTGGTGCTTTAAAATTTAAATTTTTCCATACAACGTTGATCCATCCTACTGTAAAATGACGCCTCAGGAATCTAAAATGATGTAATTTGACAAGATCGCTTAAATTTTTATCAAGATTTTGTTCTTTTACACATATTAATCGCTTGCATCGATTTTGTTCACCTGCGTAATTTCAGCAATGGATCCAACCCTGATTCTGCAACACTGCTGGTAATCTTAAGTGTGGTCAGAGACTATTTTCTTGCTGCCCGTGTAACTGGTTAACGAACATTTTTGATGATTTGATGTTTCGCATGCATGGGTTTTTAATTGGTCACTTCCGACGGGACACCTGGAACCGGTTCCGGAACACAACCGGTTCAGATATAGTCTGAAACTATTTTCCTGCTTACCGTTCATCTGGTTATCGAAAAAGCCGCTCTTTGATGTGTCGCATGCCTGGGTTTGGTTCACTTTTTTAATTGGCCACTTCCGGCAGGACATCCGGAACCGGTTCCGGAATACTACTGGTTCAAACATGGTCTGAAACTATTTTCCTGCTTACCGTACATCTGGTTATCGAAAAAGCCGCTGTTTGATGCGTCGCATGCCTGGGTTTGGTTCACTTTTTCAATTGGCCAATTCCAGCAGGACATCCGGAACCGGTTCCGGAACACTACCGGTTCAAACGAGGTTTAAAACTATGTTTCTGCTTACCATTCATCTGGTTATCGAAAAAGCCGCTCTTTGATGTGTCGCATGTCTGGGTTTGGGTCACTTTTTTAATTGGCCACTTCCGGCAGGAAATCCGGAACCGATTCCGGAATACTACCGGTTCAAACATGGTCTGAAACTATTTTCCTGCTTACCATTCAACTGGTTATCGAAAAATCCGCTATTTGACGTGTCGCATGCATGGGTTATGTTCACCTTCTTATTTGGCCACTTCCGGCGGGACACCCAGAACCGGTTCCGGAACACTACCGGTTCAGATATAGTCAGAGACTATTTTCCTTCATCCCCTTCATCAGATAATCGAAAATGCCGTGGTTTGATGGGTCGCATGCATGGGTTTGTTGCATTTTCATATCTGGCCCCTTCCTGGGGTACCGGTCCGGAACACCTAAATGGCCATAACTCCGGAACGGCTAGACCGATCTGAACCATTTTCAATAGGAAACAATGGGACAATGTACCCCGTCGAATGAACCATCGGTCGTTGAAATCGGTTCATATTTACTATCTAAAAATGAGGTGACCTTTTTGTACACATACACACATACACACACACATACATACACACAGACATCATCTCAACTCGTCGAGCTGAGTCGATTGGTATATAACACTTGACCTCTCCGGGGGCTCTATCAAATTTTTGTTTCTGGAGTGAACATATAGCCTTTCGGTACACCTTGGTGTACGAGAAAGGCAAAACCCCTTAATACGAGCCAACTCAAGACTATCAATAAATCAGTGTTCCCGGAGAATTTAGGATTTTATACATAATTATCAAACTTTTTTCTCGAAACCCACAAGAAATTTCATCAAGTATTTCTCTAAGGCTCCTTTTCAATCTTGCATTAGAATTTTACCGAATAACAAGCTTGGATGAATAGCTAAATTGTGTGATCTTTATACGTGGAATACAAAAACAACATGCCAAATTTTCCGGATATACCTGAACCGGTTCCGGTAGGAAAAGAGAAGGGCTTTATAAAAACTTATGCTGCTATAGAGTGTAGTAACTCAAATTTAATGAATTTGTATTAGTATTCTATTCAAACAAACGTCATGCTAAGAGCAAAACCCTGGGATTTATTTATGAATTTCTCCAAGGACATCTTCAGACGTTACTTCAGGAATTGCTCCAGGGATTTCTCCTTCGTTAATTTCTCCATGGACGTCTTGCAGGATGCTTTAGGAATTCCTCACACTTTTTATCCAGAAGTTTTTAAAGATATTTCTGCAAGGATGCATTAAAGAATTTCTCAAAGAATTTTCAATTGCTTCCTTCAGCGACTTTATCATGGATTCCTTCAGAGATTCTTTCAAAAAATCTTCTAAAGATTTCACCACACATTCCTCTGAGAATTTCTCATATCTTTAGCGGTCCCTCCAGTGACTGTTCCAGTGCTTTTTGCCTTTCTCGTACACTAAGTGTACTGGAAAGGCTATATGTTCACTCCAAAAACGAATTTTTGTTAGAAGACCCGGAGGGTCAAGTCACATATACCAATCAACTCAGCTCGACGAATTGAGGTGATGTCTGTGTGTGTGTATGTGTGTGTGTGTGTATGTGTGTATGTGTACAAAAAAAACTCACATCACTTTTTGGCAGTAAACCTCAACCAATTTTAATGACCGACGGTTCATTCGACGCGGAATCTGGTCCCATTGTTTCCTATTGAAAATGGGTCGGATCGGTCCAGCCGTTCCGGAGTTATGGCCATTTACGTGTTCCGGACCAGCACCCTTGGAAGAGGCCATATATAAAAATGTAACAAACACATACATGCGACACATCAAACTGCGGCATTTTGGATAACCTGATGAACAAATAGCAAGAAAACAGTCTCAGACCATATCTGAACCGGTTGTGTTCCGGAACCGGTTCCGGATGTCCAGCCGGAAGTGGCCAAATAAAAAAGTGAACCAAATTCATGCATGCGACACATCAAACTGCGGCATTTTCGTTAACCTGATGAGCAGTTAGCAAGAAAACAGTCTCAGACCATATCTGAACCGGTTGTGTTCCGGAACCGGTTCCGGGTGTCGCGTCGGAAGTGGCCAAACATAAAAGTGAACCAAATCCATGTATGCGACACATCAAATTGCGGCAATTTCGATAACCTGATGGACAGTTAGAAAGAAAACAGTCTTAGACCATATCTGAACCGGTTGTGTTCCGGAACCGGTTCCGGATGTCCCGCAGGAAGTGGCCAAATATAAAAGTGAACCAAATCCATGTATGCGACACATCAAACTGCGGCATTTTCGATAACCTGATGAGCAGCTAGCAAGAAAACAGTCTCAGACCAAATCTGCACCGGTAGTGCTTTGGAACCGGTTCCGGGTGTTCTGCCGGAAGCGACCGTATATAAAAGTTGACAAAACTTTTAAATACGGCACATCAAATCACGGCTTTTTCGACAACTTGGTGACCGGTTATTGAGGAAGTAGGCTAAGATTTAGGGCCCATATTGCCGAGGCGGTAAACGCACGGGTATTCAGCATGACCATGCTGAGGGTGACGGGTTCGATTCCCGGTCGGTCCAGGATCTTTTCGTAAAGGAAATTTCCTTGACTTCCTTGGGCATAGAGTATCTTCGTGTCTGCCACACGATATACACATGCAAAATGGTCATTGGCAGAGGAAGCTCTCAGCTAAAAACTGTGGAAGTGCTCATAGAACACTAAGCTGAGAAGCAGGTTTTGTCCCAGTGAGGACGTTACGCCAAGAAGAGGAGAGGAGAGGCTAAGACCACATTATGGACTGTCAGTAGTGCTGAAACTAGTTCCAGGTTTCCCTCCGAAAACGGCTAAATATAAAATTGAACCAAACCCATAGCTTTTTTGCTAACCTAATGAACTTTAGCAAGCAAATAGGCCCAGACTATTTAAGAGACTATCGGTAGTGTTCCGCAACCTGTTCCGGGCCGGAAGTGACACCAAACCCATGCATGCGATAGCTCAAATCACGGCTTTTTAGGTAACATATTGAACAGTTGCAAGAAAATAAACGCAAGCCATATCAGTGTGTAACGGAACCGATTACGGATGTCCCACCAGAAATGGTCAAATGTAAAAGAGAACCAATACATGCGACATATTAATGACTTATTCAATAACAAGATAAACGGTTAATCAACAAATAATCTCAGACCGTATTTGGGAGAACCGGTAGTGTTCCAGATCTGGTGACAAGACGAGTAACGCGTCGGAAGTGGTAAAATATAGAAGGGAACTAAACCATAGCGGCGTTTTTGATAATCTGATGAACGGTCAACAAGAAAATAGTCTCAGGCCACATGTAGAGCTTGTAATAATATTCCGGAATCGGTTGCGGGTGTTCCATCGGAAGTTATTTAATAGAAGTGAACCAAAATCACGCATGCGATACATAAAATCGCGGCTTTTTCAAAAATTTGCCGAACGGTTAGCTAGAAAATAGCCTCAAATCACATCAATTTCCGGCTTTTCAGGTCACGTGATGAACAGTTGACAAAAACATAGTCTCAGACCATATTTGAGACAACCGGAATTGGTTGCAGGTGTCCCACCGGAAGTGGTCAAACGCAAAATTTAACAAAACCCATGCAACCTGCACATCGAATAGCGGAATTATAAAGGTGAACGAAATAAATGTCAAAGCAATAAATCAAATTGTGGCTTTTTTGATAGCATGTAAACGTTGAGTAAGATTATAAGATTATATATGCAAGAGAACAAAATCGTGACCAAAGCGATCTCTTCAAATCACATCATTTCAGATTCCTGCGGTGTAAATGTATAGTAGGATGGATCAACGTTTTATGGAAAAATATAATTTAATCGCATCAACACCTTATACAGTTTTTCAATCTCCAATGCTGCAATCTCCTTATGCTTCTAAAATTACTGCTCACAATTTGGATGCGACTGGTTGAGCCCTCACTTTTGTTATTGCGATTGAAATTTGAATGGCAATGAAATCAAGAATTTGAATGCATTTTTCTCGAAGGAAGGTCAAGTTTTACATGAATCATGTTACCAATGATAATAAAATATAGCCTAAAGTGTGCTGAAATAAACATTGGCGAAGATCACAAAGTGATCTGTGATTGTAAATAAAGTTAACCTTCTTCATGCATTAGCTGACGCTCACCCCGCTACCGTAGTGGATGGAATGAGGTCATAATGACCCCAATACACGACTAGGGTTAAGGTGGTCAAGCAGTCAACTGAGAGGTCTGATATTTTTCAGCTCTGTTTTGCTGTTGAACATTACATCGGAATATATATCATCAATAAGTTTCGAAAATCGATGATGGCTTTGTTAAAATTGTTGCTTTTCTAAATGAAGTGTTTTCAGGATTCAGGAACATTTTGGCTAACGTTCATGAGTACATATTCGACGAGAAAGGCACTATCACCACTAGGTGGATTAATCTGGGTTTTTTCGTAGATTTTTTGAGTATTTTCAATAGGGATTCCTAAAGAAATTTCATCATAGATCCTTGAAGGTATTTCTTCAGGCATCCCTTGAGAGATTTTTTTCAGGAATTCCTCCATATATTCCTTAAAGAATTTCGCGAGATTTTGTTCCAAAAATTCCATCTGGAATAATTAAAAGTATTTCAGGAAGAATTTCTCCCAGGATTTTTTTTTTAAACTGTAACTAGAGATTATACAAAAATTAATCTAGATATTTCTTCAACATTTTGCACAAAAAATTCCTTTAGGAGTCCATCCAAGTATTCCTTCAATAATTCGCGTTACTGCAGACATGGATTCCATCAGATTTTTTCCCCGGACTCCTACAAAAAATCTTACAGGAATTCGTTTTGAAAGTCCATCTTAGATATCGTTAGAAGTTCCTCATGGGATTGCTTCCGGGATTCCTCCTGAGGTTTCTTCAGGTTTTTCTCACATACTTTCTCCTGGCCTGCCCTCAAGAATTCCTCCAGGAATTCCCTCAGGATTTCTTAAACGGATTCACTCGGGAAAATCGTCTGGGATTCTTTCAGGAACATATCGAGGGATTATTTAAAAAAAAAATCCTCCAAGAATTCTTCCAGATTTTTTTTTTTTGGGATTCCCACTGAACTTTCTCCTGGAATTCATTCAGTAATTCTTCATCTACGAATTCCTAAAGGAATTGTTAAGGAATTTCCTAAGAAATAACTCTTGTGATTGTTTCTATGATTCATTTGGGGGGAATTTCTTCAGAAATTCCTTCGGGAACTGCTTCAAGGATTCCTCTAGGCGCTACCCCACGAACTCTACTTGGGATATCCTTCAGATTTTTTCCAAAAACACCTTCTGCAATTTCTTTAGTACTTCCTCCTGGGATTTCTTTTAAAAAAATCCTCCTGGGACATCTCCTAAAATTCCTCAAGGGATTTTTACGGGAATTTCAGACCATTCAAAAATTCTTCCAGAGATACTTGCAGGGATTCCTCCAGGAATTCCTCTAATTTTTCTAAACAATCCTCCAGGCATTCCTCCAGAGATTCCTCTAGAAATTACTTTATCCAACCCTTCAGGGATTTTTCTAAGGATTCCTCCAAGGATTTATGCAGGGATTCCTCCAGGACTTTTTCCAGCAATTCCTACAGAAGAACCTCCTAGAATTTATTTGAGAATTTCTCCAGGAATTGCTACAGGTTCCAGATATTCCTCCTGGGTTTTCTTCTGGTAATCCTCCAGGGTTTCATCCAAAAATTTCACTAGGTATTCCCCCAAGCATTCGTCCAGTAATTCCTCCGGAAGTTTATTCAGAAAATCCTTCTTGGATTCCTTAGGAAATTCCTAAATCAAGTCGTCCAGGAATTTCACCAGGAAATCTTTCATGGGTGCCTACAAAAATTGTTCCAGGAATTCCTCTAGCAATTTTCCTAAGAATTCCTATAAGAACTCCAATATGGATTTCTCCAGAAGTTCATCCAAGTAGTTCTCCATCAGGTATTCCTAAAATAATTCCGTCATTCCTTTAGCGATTCTTCCAAGGATTCCTTTAGGAGTTCATCTTGGAAATCCTCCAAGCATTCATCCAGGAATTCTTCATGAATTTTCCAAGGAATTCCTCTGGAGATACCTCCATGAATTGCTTCACGGATTCCTCCACGAATTTCTGCAGTAATTCCTCCAGCAATTCCTCCAAGAATACAGCCAGGAATTCTTCAGAAATCTCTCCAAGGATTCCTCCCAGAATTCCTTTGGTTATTCTTAATGGAATTCTTCCGGGAAGTCAATCAGAAAATGCTCCTCCAGGGATTGCCCCAGGAATTCATCCAGGTAGGGTATTGACTCCCTTAGTAAGCATGTGACTCCCATTTTCATCCTACGAAAAACAAAGAATTGAAGCGTTATTTGTTTTGTTTCTTATTTTTGTATTTTTTGTTAGAAGTGAGCACGCATGAAAACAAAAATAACGGAATCAATCGGTGCCGTAATCGCTTGTTTTCGAATAGGATGAATTTGGGAGGGTGAGGTTTCAGATGGCACACTTACCCTTCTTCTCCAGAAATTCCTCCAAGAATTTCTTCAAGAAAAATCAGAAAACTCCAGATATTTCTACTGAAATTCTTCAAGCGATTCCTCCAGGAATTTCTCCAGAGATACCTTCAGCAATTCCAGCAGAGATTTGTCCAGATATTTCTCAAAGGATTCCACCTGAAATTCCTTCCACAAGGATTCCTCCTGGAATTTCCAGGATTTCTAGGAATTCGTTCAGAAATTTCTCCATGTCTTCCTCCAGGAATTCCCAAGAAGTCGTCCACGAATTCTCCAATATATTCTCTATGATTCCATGATTTTTTTCAGGAACTTCTCCAAAGATTCCTCTAGGAGTTTTCTCGGGGATGTATAGAGGGTGTTCTTTACAAGCCTTTCAAAGACTTTTTCAAAAAAAAAAATGTCAGGGATTCATTCAAAAATTCTCTTGAAATGTCTCAAGAGTTCGCTCCAACAATTGTTTTAGGACTTAAACTACGATTCCTTCCAGTATTTCACCAGGGATCTCTTTTTGAAGTTTGTGTAGGTATTTCTGCAGAAATTTCTCTTGGAATTGCTCCATGAAGTGGCCAAAACATTTTTTCAGAGATTTTTCTGGGAATCCCTCCAGCAGTTTCTTTTGTAGTTTACTCAGGGATTCCATCATAAATTCTTACAAGAATTTCGTCAGGAATTTTTCAGAAATTTCTCCAGGATTTTTTCCAGAGATTTCATTATTTGATTGTGTTTTATTTCCTGTAAGGATGTACTCGGAACAATACCGCTGAAGGTTTATTCTGAATGGAATACAGATCCAGGGGTTTTCCAAGATTGCTAATAAGCATTGACAAAATGGATGATTAATTACTGAAGGAAATCTAATAAGTCATGGAGGACGTTATGAAGACATATTTAAAAAGTCTTTGGATGAGTTTTAATATGTTGGAGAAAATGTTGAAGGAAATCATGAAGTGAATCCATTCATTTATAGATACTAGATATCAACCTTCATCCAGCCAACGTACATTTTCCACCTTCGAAAAAGCACAAAAATGGTCATAACTTTTTTGTTTTTCGATGGATTTTGATGAAATTTTCACAACTTCCCGAAAAATTCTTCTTGTTTATGATGCCGGGGACATGGGTGCCTGGTGCACCTGGTTCCGGAGTTATTCCGGATTGTCTTGGGGTACCAAAATTGCCCAGTAAACCACGTATCGTCAAACGATATTCATTCAAAATCGTATTTTATTCTGTTAGACATCGAAATCGCAGGAAATTAGCTTGCTGAAGAAATTTGTTGAAGACGGCATAATTCTATCTTATCAGGATTCTGAGATATAGAAGTTTGAACATTTTTGACTCTGGTGCCACGATTCTTGAACCAAAGACGCCATTGCCAGATAGTTCTTAGCCTACTGAACAACTTTGCTGAAAACGGCATGCTTGTACCTCATTAGGGTATCGAGATATACGTGTTTGAATTTTTCAGATACAAGGAGCCACCTAGCGGATAAATCACGTATAAAAGACTAAACTATCAGACAGTTCTGAGCTTGCTGAAGTACTTTGCCGAAGACAGCATTATTCTATCTTATCAGGTTTCTGAGATATGAGGGTTTGAATATTTTTGACACTGGCGCCACCTAGCGGCCGAATCGCGAACCAAAGTCGCCGTTGCCAGTTAGTTCTTAACCTGCTGAACAAATTCGCCGAAGACACTATATTTCTACCTCATCGGGATCTTGAGATATACGTTGCGCAAAGTATGTGGCCAATTTTGGTACCCCAAGACAATCCGGAATAACTCCGGAACCAGGTGCACCAGGCACCCATGTCCCCGGCATCATAAACAAGAAGAGTTTTTCGGGAAGTTGTGAAAATTTCATCAAAATCCATCGAAAAACAAAAAAGTTATGACCATTTTTGTGCTGTTTCGAAGGTGGAAAATGTACGTTGGCTGGATGAAGGTGAACAAAAAATATGAGCTCCAGAAGAAAATCCTTAATATTCCTGAAATTGGTCACCGCTATCAGCACCACGCTGATTTACAATACTACGTACAATAGCTAAACAATGATCTATATATATATATAAATGCAGTGGCATACGTGGGACCGCGCATAACTTGCAAACGGGTGGTCCGATTTAGGTCGTCTAAGTTTTGTTCTGTTAGTTTTCACCCAAGGAAGGTTTATGAGGCCTAAAACATGGGAAAATTGAGAGTTTTTGAAAATCGGGTTTTCATACATTTTGAACGGAGACTTGGGCGCTTGGCTAGGGACTTGAAACGTCAAAAAACGCAGTAGGCAAGACAAAGTTTGCCGGGTACAGCTAGTTTTAGAATATTATGTAATTGCATTCGATTTAATCGTGTTGCATTTATACAATTATAAAAGCTAGTAGATAAAGCTTGCCAAGGGAGCTCGCCCCTACTTCATCCTCTAAGTTCCTGCAGATATTCTACGAAATCTCATGTCCGTAGAGGACCAACGGGCCTTAACAGGGAGGATATAGAGTAATACAGTTCCACCAAAGGAAGGACTCACAAGATTATTCCGAAGGTAGATAGTTGGGATAATAGGCGCCATGAGGAAGTAACATTGCACTTGACTCAGGTCCATTAAGGCCATGGGAGTCTACACCGTTTCGGACATACGGGTTCTCCCGAATATCCGGTTTGTACTGGTTAAGAAGATCTGGCAGAACTTGTTTCTGGGAAGAAGCTAATGACCTCAATGGAATCTGTGTAACACGTTACCGAACCTATGGTGCTTGAGCCTACCCAATAAACGATTGAGCAAATTGCAACATCTGTAACGCCTATCTACGATTATTTAAGTATTTTTTTGCAGAAACTTCCATCTGCCACAGAATTGGTGAAGGTGAAACAAGATAAAAAATAACTTGCCCAACGCAAGCCATTCAAACTTTCACCCATTGACACCGCCCGACCACATTTCAGCAGAAATCAAACATCAGGGAAAAAACAGTCATTTACGAACCAAACTGGCAAAATCGTTTGAACCCGGGAGACATGGCCATGCCCCCGAGAGAAAACACCCATAAAAAGTACAATGTTGACATCGAAATTATCATTTAAATTACATAATTTTAAATGGATCACTTCATTTGAACTGTTCGACTGGTTCGCAACTCCCTCGACATTCGATGCCGAGGACGACGACGACGGCAACGATGACAAAGCAGATGACTTCGGGCGATGTTCGACCACCACCACCGAGGCGAGGACCTGTTTGTCGTTCTTTGTGATCCTGTCCAAGGCTGAGCAGAAGGCAACGGGAGCTGGGAAGTGATTTAAAAATGAATTACCCTTACAACTGTTATTCTTGGACTGTTTCACAGCGGTGTGTTAAGGGAAATTTCGTTCCGACTATTTTCGAACGAGCAGGAACAACCCTTTCGGATGCACATCCTTGTCGAAGGAATTAGTATGACCCTCTTCAATTCGATCGCCGTCGTCGTCATCCGCGTCTGACTCGGTGCGAGCAAAAGTTGCCTCGCTTGGAACCATCCCCTCGGAACAGTAGCTCTTGCTGACACTTTCACCCCTTTTCTCGCTCCAGCCGACCCGGCTGCGGCCCGGCGGTAGCCTAGAAAGTTGATTTTAAAATCCAATTTTAAATGGAACTAATAAATGGAATCAAAACATTGTTATCTCCGTGACTTGACTGCCGTTTTTTTGTGCTGACGACGGCAGAGCTTCGCCAACGTTGGTGACGGCGACGCGAACCAATTCTCCTCAGGCGCTGTCCATAAACTACGTAGACTCAATTTTGGCAATCTCAGAACCCCCCCCTCCCCCCTCGTAGACTTTTGTCCATACAAAATTTTAGAAATTTGTATGGACCGTAGACTTTGGCCAGACCCCCCCGTCCCCCCCTCTGAGTCTACGTAGTTTATGGACAGGCCCTCAGTAGTGGGCTTAGCTATCAGAGAAAGGGGAAAACGTTCGCGGCGCGACCAGATTTCGGCATGATAATAAATGAGACACTGTTAAAACATCGCCGCTTGATGAGATGAGCCAACACTACTATCCGTAGCAGAAGGACTGCTGCCGGCAATTTGTCTAATATAGGTCGATGATCTGCCCGACGTGCGTCGGTTGTCGGAACGTGGAAGTGTCCCGTGGGAGTTCATTTGAACCTGCTCTGCTTGCTCGCTGATGCTCGCCGGGTTGCCGCGTTTAAGGGGTGTTTAAGTCACGAGCCGCGCCGATTCGGATGGCTCGGCGTGAAAGGGGTTGAAAATGAGATGTTACGGTTAATAAATTATCGTTCCAGATAGCAATCTGTTCTGGTACGGTTTAGAGTCGGCGATTCCGGCTGGAATGGGTGTTTGATAGGATTTTTCGCTTCAGAGCATTTCGGTGGATCGGTGCAGAAGTGTAAAGTTGACTGTTTAAGGAATTTTCCTCCGGTGGTGGCGACGAGTTGACAATGTCGTTGCGAGGAAAGATTGTGGGAAGTGTTAAGGCTCAAGCATTCGTCATCATTTTTCGAAAATTAAAAAGCAGTTTTATCGCTCTAAATCAAAACAATGGCCTCGAAAAAGTATTCACTGTATTCCGTTCCTCATGAGGAATGCAGTGAATACATTTTCGATGCAATCATTTTAGATTTGAACGAAAAAACTGCTTTCAAATGTTTGATGATGACGATGATTTCAATGACGAATTGTTCCTCGTTAAAACCGATCGATATTTTCACATCGTTGAGTTGTTGATGCTGTAGTTTCAGCTTTGTTGAACGAATTCGGAATTGAACAGTGCGAGTACTCTAGCATACATAGGGGGATTAGGGGCATAATGGACACCCGGGGCGAAATGTACACCCCTGTTTTTGCCTAAACCGTTGACTTTTATGTAAAACTTTTAATGCATAAGTCTAAAGGAACAAGTCATTGTTTTATTTTTCAAAAGTACCATTTATATTCCTTCAAAATAACCAAAATATCATTGAAATTGAAATATGCTTTTCATATGGTGGATTTCTTATAATTTCGAAGCAGCAGCAAATAAGGTATAGCGAGTGTTTGAGTGTGTCCACCATAAAAACAAGTGAATTGTTAGCTTATCTACATGTATACGCAGATTTAGCACTTGATGAAGTATTACATTTTTTATCAAAACTTACTCAAAATAGCAATTTCAATGCAGTAATCGATTCGGGGCGAAATGAACACTGGCAATTATGAATGGATATACGCGCGTTGCATACTGTTAGGCGTTATAGATAGTTTGGAAAAAATCAATCCGATTATTTTAGCCTAAAATTTATTTAATTAACTTTGATGATATGAAAACTCGTATAAGATGGAGTATTATATCTGTGGTATTAATATCCGTAGGCAAATTACTTAACTGGTCGATATTATCAAAGATACAGCAAAAAATATGCAGGGGTGTCCATTATGCCCCGATGGGTGTCCATTTCGCCCCGTACCTTTCCTGCCAGCCCCAAAACACACGGTTTACAATTCACTATTTCTTCACAATAATGACATTCTACCTGCTGCAAATTATTGAAATACGTAGGAAACAAGTTAAAGTTGTAAGCCAACTGATAATATGTTAAGTTTTTGTCTGTTATACAAGCCTAACATACTCATTTGCTTAATGTGCCCATTATGCCCCTAATCCCCCTACATTCATACATTTATTTGTTCAACAACACATTTAAGATAAGACATAGTCAACAATAGTACGCCACAATACTCGGTTTGTGGCTGCCGCTCTCCATCCTCAGTCGCGCCCGATGCTCGCCAAGTCACGCTCCACCTGGTCCGCCCATCGTGCTCTCTGCGCTCCACGCCTTCTTGTGCCAACCGGATCAGTTGCAAACACCAGCTTTGCAGAGTTGTTGTCCGGCATTCTTGCAACATGCCCTGCCCACCGAATCCTTCCGGCTTTGGCCACCTTCTGGATGCTGGGTTCGCCGTAAAGTGCAGCGAGCTCGTGGTTCATTCCTCTCCGCCACACACCGTTCTCCTGCACACCGCCGAAGATCGTCCTTTGCACGCGTCGCTCGAATACTCCGAGTGCTTGCAGGTCCTCCTCGAGCATGGTCCATGTCTCGTGCCCGTAGAGGATTACCGGTCTTATTAGCGTGTACAAAGGTGCATTTGGTGCGTGGGTGAATCTGTTTTGACCGCAGTTTCTTCTGGAGCCCGTAGTAGGCCCGACTTCCGCTGATGATGCGCCTCCGAATTTCACGGTTCACGTTATTGTCAGCCGTCAGTAAGGATCCGAGGTAGACGAATTCCTCCACTACCTCGAAAGTATCCCCGTCTATCGTAACATTACTACCCAGACGGATCCGGTCATGTTCGGTTCCGCCTACCAGCATGTACTTTGTTCTTGAGGCATTCACCACCAGTCCGACCTTTGCTGCTTCGCGTTTCAGGCGGGTGTACAGTTCTGCCACCGTTCCAAATGTTCTAGCTATAATATCCATGTCATCCGCAAAGCACACAAATTGACCGGATTTTGTGAAAATCGTTCCCCGGCTGTTGAGCCCGGCTCGTCGCATCACACCTTCCAGAGCGATGTTGAAGAGTAGGCATGAGAGTCCATCACCTTGTCGCAGTCCCCGGTGAGATTCGAATGAACTGAATAGTTCACCCGAAACCCTTACGCAGTTTTGCACACCGTCCATCGTTGCTTTAATCAGTCTAGTCAGCTCCCCAGGAAAGCCGTTTTCGTCAATGATTCTCCATAGCTCTGCGCGGTCGATACTGTCGTATGCCGTCTTGAAGTCGATAAACAGATGATGCGTTGGGACCTGGTATTCACGGCATTTCTGGAGGATTTGCCGTACGGTGAAGATCTGGTCCGTTGTCGACCGGCTGTCGATGAAGCCGGCTTGATAACTTCCCATGAATTCATTCGTTTTAGGTGACAGACGACGGAAGATCACCTGGGATAGCACTTTGTAGGCAGCATTCAAAATAGTGATCGCACTGAAGTTCTCACATTCCAAATGGTCGCCTTTCTTGTGAATGGGGCAGATTACCCCTTCCTTCCACTCCTCCGGTAGCTGTTCGGTTTCCCAGATCCTGACTATCAGCCGATGCAGACAGGTGGCCAACTTTTCTGGGCCCATCTTGATGAGTTCAGCTGCGATACCATCCTTACCAGCTGCTTTGTTGGTTTTGAGCTGGTGAATGGCATCCTTAACTTCCCTCAGCGTGGGAGTTGGTTCATTTCTGTCCTCCGCTGCACTGGCGTCATCGTTTCCTCCGTTGCCGTGGTCTCCCGTGCCTACGTTCTCCATGCCATTAAGGTGCTGATCGAAGTGCTGCTTCCATCTTTCGATCACCTCACGTCCTTCCGTCAAAAGGCCTCCGTCTCTATCCCTGCATATTTCAGCTCGCGGCACGAAGCCGTTGCGGGATGCGTTGAGCTTCTGATAGAACTTCCGTGTTTCTTGGGAACGGCACAACAGTTCCATGTCTTCGCACTCCGCTTCTTCTGCTGTTCCGCTTCTGTTTGTAACGTTCCACGTTCTGTCAGGTCCCTTGCTGCAGCATTACCGCCCTCGCTGCGTTCTTTTACTCCAAAACCGTTCTGCACTCTTCGTCGAACCATTCGTTCCGTCGATTCCGTCCCACGTACCCAATGGTGCTCTCGGCTGCGTCGTTGATGGCTGCTTTCACTGTACTCCAGCAGTCCTCTAGAGGAGCGTCATCGAGCTGCCCCTCATCTGGCAACGCGGCCTCGAGATGCTGCGCGTATGCTGAGGCGACATACGGTTGATTCAGTCGCTCTAGGTTGTACCGTGGCGGTCGCCGGTACCGTACATTGTTGATGACGGAGAGGAGAGTTTTGGGCGCAGTTTGGCCACCACCAGATAGTGGTCAGAGTCGATGTTGGCGCCACGGTAGGTCCTACCGTCCATCAATCAGAACGTGGTCGATTCCGTCTGCTGTGGTGATCTCCAGCTGTACTGAAAAAGGAGGCTGTGTTGGAAAAAGGTGCTACGTATGGCCATATTTTTGGAGGCGGCGAAATCAATAAGTCGTAGGCCGTTTTCGTTCGTCTGCTGATGGGCGCTGAACTTACCAATCGTTGGACTGAATTCCTCCTCCTGGCCTACCTGAGCGTTCAAATCTCCTATGATGATCTTGACGTCGTGGCTTGGGCAGCGATCGTACTCGCGCTCGAACTGCGCGTAAAATGCGTCCTTGTCATCATCAGTGCTTCCGGAGAGTGGGTTCTGCACGTTTATTACGCTGAAGTTGAAGAATCGGCCCTTGATCCTCAACCTGTTGATCGGCCACCAATCAATCACGCGCCTCTGCATATCACCAATCATGATGAAAGCTGTTCCCAGCTCGCGTGTGTTGCCGCAGCTCTGGTAGATGGTATGATTACCTCTATACGTTCGCACCATGGATCCTGTCCAACACACCTCTTGCAGCGCTACGATGCCGAACCCGCGATCCTTCAGTAGATCGGCGAGTATGCGGGTGCTCCCAATGAAGTTGAGAGATCGGCAGTTCCACGTACCGAGTTTCCAATCGCAAGTCCTTTTTGTTCGTTGAGGTCGTTGCCGTTGGTCTCGGTTTGTATTATTCTGTTGCTGATTTTCCGTTACAATGTTTTTTTACGGCTGGCTCGTAGGACCTGACAACCAACCCCCTACTTTCCGGAGGACCATAGTGCACAGTTCAGCTTAGAGTCCTTCCCTGGCACTCGGACGTAGATCAGCCGCCCCTAACATGGGGATCAGATGCTGTTGTGAGCCGCTCCTCCTGGAGAACAGGCGCTCAGGTTTGCCGAAGCAAACCCCCCCTTCCCTGTCAGCCTACGACCAAATTTCCCACCGGGGTTGGTTACCCGATCTTCCCTAAGGTTGCTCATAGTTTCCGGCTGGTACCGCGAGGAGGTAGGGAAAGGAGTTGCTGGGCAGAGGCTAGTGGATCACAATGGGATCTGAATTGCGGAGCATACCCAGCCTTTACCATGCCTTAAACTCCACCAATAATTACTTTAAAACTTCTTGAAGGTTCAGAAAATCATCGCAGTCTAATTCTTTCAGAAAATGTCTAATAGATTCTTCCAGTAGTTTTTTCAGAATATTTTCTAGATTTTTCTTGAGAAAATCATAAGGGTATTTCTTTAGTCCACCAGTGATTTGTTCCGTAATTGCTCTAGGGATTCCATTGAAGATTCTCACAAGAATGTATTCAAAAACTTCTTCAGGGATTTATCCTGAAAGTCATTACTACTGCATTATTGCTTTTAGTGATTCAGGCAGGAATTCTTCTAAAGATTCCTGCAGGATTTTCTTCAGATATTCCTCCATATGTTTGTAGGCCTGGAATTCGTGGACGACCCCCATCAACCTAGATGAGTACCAATTAACTAATTGCTCTAGTTTTAATAACAGCCACTCACTCTCTGACACACACAAGTATTGTAAACCTACATATTTTTCCTATTCATTTAGTTTAATAAAGTTAGTTATATTGAATCCGTTGAGCCGTACACACGTGTTTTTTCAATCTCGTTCCGAATCGGATTGGGGAAACGTCCGCCGGTTTTTTCCGAGTTTAACACGCCGTTCGTCGTACTCCGGGCACCAATGTTACCCCGGAATTGTTTCCAGCATTTCTTCTAAGGGTAAAGACAATAATTCCCCACGGATTTATTTAAAGAAATTTATTCAAAATTATTTCCTAGGAATTTCAGTTTCTTTTGAAATATATCAACAGTTTTTTCTATGGATCTTTGCAGACGCTTATCTATGCGTTTCTCCAGGATTTTTTTTTTGCAGAAATTCGTCTACAGATTTCTTCACAAATACTTTTAGAATCCTCCAAGAATTTGAATAAAGGATTTCTCTAAGAATGTTTCTATGAATCCCTCAATATTTGTTTTCTTGGGAATTAAACCAAGGGCTAGGAAAGATTCCCCAGAAAACATTTAAGAAAATCCTCCTAGGATTCCTTCAAGATTTTTTCTTGTTGTATCGTATCTTGGAAATAGACCCTCTACGATAACCTTCCATAACATTACAACCTGCGCCATTGAGCCATTGATAGGTATTTCTTCAGGGGTTACCGTGGGCTTCCTGGCAAAAATTCTTGCAACAATTTGCCTTGCTCTGCTTAATGCCTCGTTCTAAGGCAGCTCTAGCTTCCCGGAACGCAACTTTGTGATCTTCTCTGGTGGCAACAGTTTGTGCTCTCCGAACTCGTCTTCCATCTCTGAGGCAAGTTGCTCGCTGGAAGTATACAGTTCCTGAGTTCAGTCTTCCTCGGTATAGCCGCATCACATGCCATTCCTTACGCTTCCGTCAGCTCCCCTTCGTCGAGGTTTGCTGCATCCCTGTTTCGCCGAAGTCTCCTTGATAAGTATCTTTTTCGAAGTCCTTCGTCTTCCACTTCCGCTCATAAATCCTAGTTCTCCATATTGCCTTGGGAGCTCTCTGGCCTATCTTGTCCTTTATAACTTGGCTTGGCACCAAACTATAGCTTGGGGATTGCTGTGAGAATTCTCCTCACTTACTCTCAAGTCCGTGTCTTCCATAAACGACATTGGCGTAGCTAGGGGGGGTTCCAGGGGTGCCTGGCACCCCCTAGAATAAATTTGGCACCCCCTAGAATTTTTCCTTGGCAGTCACCTAATATTTAAAACTTACCACAATAATTCTAATATTTTTTTGATGGTACATTTGAACAAAACTTAATCACACCCGGAAATACTTTATATAACAATCAACAAACTTCTCCATGAATTCCTCCAAGGTTGCGACCATTCATTTGCAAAGATTTACATTCATTTGATATTATCTCAGTTTAGAAGCATGCTATCGAAAAACAATGTAAAGATGAATTTAACCTTGTAGTTTTATCTGAAAGTTTGCCGAATAACATTGGGGTCGCAAACGTATACCAAAGTCGTGAGCGAGCTGTGAAGGCAACTCTCCACGCGGTGAATGTAAATTTCATTCACGCTGTGGAAAGTTGCCTTCGCAGATCGCTCACGACTTTGGAATGCGTGTGCGACCCCAATGTTATTCGGCAAACTTTCAGATAAAACTACAAGGTTAAATTCATCCATACATTGTTTTTCGATAGCATGCTTCTGAACTGAGACAATAGCAAATGAATGTAAATCTTTGCAAATGAATGGTTGCAACCTTGAATTCCTCCAGTAATACCTCTATCTATTCATACAGTGATTTCTCTAGGCTTCCTTTATGGATTCCTCCCGATATTTCTTCAATAAACTTCCTTTAGAATTCTCCAGGCAGTCCAGATGGGGTTGTACATGCTAGAAATGTCTGCAAAGATTGGTTCAGCAATTTCTCCTAGGATTTCTTTGGAAATTCTTATTTTGATACTTCTCGGAATTCTTCTAGGGATTCCTCTAAAAATGTCTATTGGGATTCCTTCAGGAATTCCTGTTGGTATTATTCAAGACAATCTTCCTGGGATTCTTTCAGAAGTTACTCCGGTGATTCTTCCAGGAATTTCTTCAGAGATTTTATTCAGAGATTCTTCCAGAAGGAACTCCTGCTGTGATTATTCCAGCAATTTCTCTTAGAACTCCTCCAAAAATTCTCACTGTGGTACTTTCAGGTGTTCTACTAGGGAAGTTGTTCCGGAAATTCTTCCGGAAAATCTCCCTGGGATTTTTCTAAAATCCATTCAATGATTCTTCCAGAGATTTCTTGAATGATTTATCCAGGACTTCCTCCAGAGGTTCTTCCAGAAATTCCACAGGGAATTTCTCCAAAAACTTCTATTGACCTTCCTCCATGAATTCCAACTGGGATTCTTCAAGCAATTCTCCTTCAGAAATACTTCTAGGGATTTCTCCTGGCATTCTTACTTGCAGCAATACTTCCGGGAAATCTTTCTGAGATTCCCATAGATTTCAGAAATCCCTCCTGCAATTCCATCAGGGATTCCTCCAGTATACTTCTACCAATTCTTTCCAGGAGATTTGTAGGTATTCGTCCAGGAATTTGTTAGAGGAACTTCTCTTAGGATACCCGGGCATTCGTGATTCACGGATATATGTAGAAATTATTTCTATGATACCTCCTGGAGTTCTAGGAATTCCTCCAGATATTCCAGCTGGGATTACTCAAGCAATTCCTGCGGTTATTCCAGTTATTCTTGCTCCAGAAATTCAAACTGTGGTACTTCAGAAATTATGCTACGGATTCTTCTAGAGCTTTCTCCTGGATTTTTCTGGGATCTTTCCAGGCAAACTTCCTGGAATTCTTGCAGGAATTCCTTTGATTGTTCTACCACGGATTTCTCCAAGGACTCATCCAGGTATTCCTTCAGAGATTTTATCCTCATGGAATTCCTTCAGAAACTTCTTTTGGCCTTTCTCCAAGAATACCTCAAACACCTTCTCCTGCGGTTCTTCCAGCAATTTTTCCAGAAATTCTTACTATGATAAGCCCAGAAATTCTTCTAGTGATTCCTAAACAAACTGATCCTAGCATTGTGACTGGAAGTCTTCCGGGAATCTTCTTGATAATTCTTCAGAAATTCCTCCTGCGATTCCTTCAGGGCCTTCGCATTAGATTCTATCGGTTCTTGCAGGAACTTCTCTAGGTATTCCAATGATTTTATCTTTGGATTCCCCCAAGCATTCCTGATGGGGATTCTCGAGAAATTCATGTATAGTGTCCTCCAGCAATTCCTCCTAGGATTTCTGCTGAGATTTCTACAATGATACGTCCCAAAATCCTTCTAATAATACCTCCTTGTATTTTTTATGTGATTTCTTCTGAAGCTCTCCGGTGATTTCACCAGGAATTTTTATCCAAGATATTTTATCCAAGGATTCTTTCATAAATTTCTCATGGGATTCCTCCAGGAACTCCTCTTGGTCTTCCTGCAAGAATTTCAGCTTGATTTCTCAAGCTTTTCCTGATGTAATTCTTCCAGCAATTCCTCCTAGGACTCCTCCAGAAATTCTTACTGTAATACCTCCCGGAATTCTTTTAGGGATTCTTCTAAGAATTTCTCCAGGGATTTATTGAAAAACTTGCTGGGATTATTCAAGGCAATCAACCTATGAGCCTTGCCTTCGGTGTATCCTCCTGGAAATCCTGAGATATCTCCAAATATTTATCATTGTTTCAGCAATGTCTCCTATGTCTCCTTCTGAAATTTGAATTCTTCTAGGCAGTTTTCCTAGGATACTTCCAGAAATGTCGTTAATTCTTCCAGGGATTTTTGTAAAGACTCATCCAGGAATTCCGTTAGAGTTTTTATTCATGGATTACTTTAGAAATAAATCATGGTATTACTCACGGAACTTCTCTTGGCCTTCTTCAAGGAATTCCAGCTGAAGGAATCCCAATATAAATCTTTGAGGAATCCCTAATCGAGTGTCGGGTATAGTAGGGATTTCAAGAGAAATGCTAGGGGGTATTACTAGAGAAATCCCTAGTGAAAACCTATAGGAATGTACGAGAAAAACGTAATTAATTAGAAAGTACATAATGTTGCTAATTGACAAATTGTGAGATAAATAAACAAAAAATCGCGTTCTGGTGGGATTCGAACTCACGACTCCGTATTCGTTAGACCGCAGTATGGCCATTTCTTTGAGGGCATGGTTGTTTTTTTTTTTAATTTCTGCGGTCGTTTGGAATTTAATCAGCAATTTCTTTGAATTTTTTTTCCAGAATTTCAATGGCTATTCCTCTGAAGTTATTTCAGCAATTTATTTTTCAATTATTTTACAAATTTCTCAGGCAATTTTATCGTGATTACTATTGTTATTTTTATGATTTAATTGTAGGGTGTGTTCCATCAGTAATCTCACGCTCCCATGTTCATCCTATTCGAAAACAAGCGATTACGGCACCGATTGATTCCGTTCTTTTTGTTTTCATGGGTGCTCACTTCTTACAAAAATTACAAAATAAGAAACAAAACAAACAGCGCTTCAATCCCTTGTTTTTCATAGGATGAAAATGGGAGCCACATGCTTAATAAGGGAATCAGTACCCTAGTTGAATTTATTGCTTCCGAAAATGGCTGAATTGAAAATTCAGGAATTCTAAACTGGGCTTGCTCGAAGAAAATCCTTGAAATTCACTTAAAACTTCCTGACAAATTCCCAAAGAAATTGCCGGATAATTTTCCATTACATTTGCCCTAGAACTTTCAAAGTAGTTGCCAAAGAATTCATATAAGAATTACTAGTAAAATTCCTGAATAAAATTTTGAGGCTTTTTAAAGTAATTGGTCAAATCCAATCTCAAAATAAATTGCTGAAATATATTCTATAAAAATTTACACATAAATTCACGAAACAATTTTCAAAGAAACTCTTAAAGAATTTCCCGAAATCATAAAAGGATTTTATGAATAAAATTTAGAAACAATTCCAAAAGTAATTGCCGTAGTATCACCATGCCAGAATTTTTAAAGAACCGTCAAAGTTTTTTTTTTTCAAATAAATTCTCGAAGGAAATCTTTGAGAAATTTGCCGAATCAATTTCTAAAGGAATTACCAAAGAAGTTCCCAAATTAATAAACGAAGTTTTCAAAATTTCCAAAGGAATTGCTGATGAAATTCCCAAATAAATGTTCAACATAAGTAACATCGGAATTGCCGAAGGTTATTCCAATCGGAATTGCTGCAGGAATTCCTTACATAATTACTGAAGAACCCTTGAAAAAATTGTCTAAAGAATTTTCATTAAAATTATAGAAGCGATTTATAAACGAATTTTCGAAGGAATTGGAGAAGGAATTCGGTAGCGATAATGAAAGTGCAAAAAATCAACGAAAATCCCAAAAAAAGTAGAAGACATTTCCAAAAAAAAAATGTGAGGAAGTTCCCAGAATAATTGTTGAATGAATTACAAAATTAAAGAATTCGCAAAAGAATTGCCTGAAGAGTAATTGGAGAAAAGCAAATTGGGAAAAAGCAAATATCAATAGAAATGTTGACATTAACAAAACAAAAAAATGCTTGAAAGACTACTAAAAAGTTGGCGAAGCAACTCCCAAGAAAAAAATTCAAAGGATTTGCCAATGAAGTAAAAAAGTCAAATAAGCTCCTAATGAAATTGCCGAAGAAATTTCCAACGTAATTTTCGATGAAAGTTTTTAAAGGAGGCGTGAAAGGTGTTCAGTATCAAATTCCAAATGTTTTACCAAAAAAATTCTTAAAGAAATTGCCGAAGGAGATCCAAAGATATTACCGAAGATATTTGCCAAATCCAAAGCAATTGCTGGGAGATTTGCAAAAGTAGACTTAATTGAAATAAATTGCAAAACAATTTCCAAATAAATTACCAGGAATATTCCCTGAGGTATTACCGAAAGAATTTTTTGCCAAAAACACATTTGTCTTGTATTATACGTACAAATCAAACACGATTATTCGAAATGTACGAAGCTGAAATTTTGACTCATAACTACAATGTTGGTTTTGCGTGAGTCAAATTTTGAGCTTTATACACAATTCCTTTTTACAGATATATTAACAATTCATTCGAAATCGTAATTTGGGCGAGCACGAAAAGAAAAATCGAAGTTCGCTCGCCCGAAATTCCGAGTTTCAGTCCTGAATATGTAATTCTAAGTATTTACTAGCTGTATCCGGCAAACTTTGTCTTGTCTACTGCGTTTTTTGACGTTTCAAGTTTCTAGCCAAGACCAAGTCCCCGGTCAAAATGTATGGAAGATCGATTTTCAAAAACTCTCAATTTTTCCATGTTTTTTGCCTCATAAACCTTCCTTGGGTGAAAATTAACAGAACAAAATTAGGGCGACCAAAATCGGTCTTTCCGTTTGCAAGTTATGCGCGGTCCCACGTATGCCACTGTATTTTTATATAAATAGATAGAAGATAACTCTTTCGATTGTTCTTGACAACTATTTTAACAAAGAGGATGTCACAATGAAAACAAGTTACACGCAAATTTGTTGATATTTTATGGTTTCAGAGATTTACACTTGCTCTGAAAGTGTATTCTTACGGACCTGATTATTTTCAATCCACTAAACAAAGGGGTTGTCTCGATGATTGTTAAGTTAAAACTGAAAATACAAATTCCATGTATTATACGCAATCAAGTTATCAAGTTTTCAAACCCCTCACATGGCGGGGAAAGTGTGAAATTTGTACAACGGTTCGGATTAAAAAAAAGTGTTCTTTAAAATATAGCGCGTTCAAATTTGCGGCCTAGTTTTTTTCCGCTACGCAGTAGGGTGCGGGCACCGGTTTTGGCCAGTCTAAGGGAAATCATTTTTATAAAAATAATTAAAATTCCAATGAAAACAACTAATGTGTCAAATAAAAGGTTTCCATCTATATTTTAAAGGAAAAATACAAAAATTAAGCCAATACTTGATTTTTGTATTAAAAGTGACACTGGCCAAAATAGAAGCACTGCCGCAGTTTTGGCCATATTCTTAAGTTTGGTTTCTATTTTGGCCAATCACGTGTATTTCTTATGGGAGTGGCCAAATTAGAAGCACCCTGGCCAAAATAGATATATGGGAGCTGATTTTTTAAGGAAATATATTTTTTTCTTCCAGTTTTTAATCAATATGTGTGGTTTTCACAACTGTAATCATCATATTGTATTAGGATCTACTAGTAAAAAAAAATACGCCGATTTAGATCGCAACACGCTCAATACCGCACTATGGCCAAAACTCCGGACTGGCCAAAACTGAAGCTTCTACCCTATATCATTATTTCATGAAAGAAATTGAGGATGGTTCGGTATTTCCTTTTACGAAAAAGAAGCCAAACAACCTGGAAGCCACTGAAACTGGCACCCCCAAGGCACTCCCTAGGAAAAAATCCTAGATACGCCAATGATAAACGATGGACTACAAAATCTAATATCGATGATGGATTCACAACATAACCGTCTTTGTGGAATGAGCTGACTATTCTTACATTGCCCTACATCCAGCAGCGCCAGAGCTTAAAGTAGGCTACACCAAGTAAATCTGGGTCCTTGACCACTGTACAGTGGGAACATTCCGCCGAGAAGAAAAAAAACGAATGAAGGGGGGACAATTGGAAGTCTCAAAGAGGAAATGGGTTACGAGGGCTTCAGAGGGTTGGTAGAGTTTCAAAAAGTTTCAAGGATTCTAGTATTGTTTCAGATAGGCTAAAGATGTTCAAGAGGTTTCAAGATAGTTTTCGGGGGTGTTTAGAGCTTCAGGAGGTTTCAAAAAGTTTTCAGGATCATTTCAGGGAACTTCAGGTACGTTTGATGTCAGCGCTGCCATGATGTTTCTTGTTGTTGTTTAACTACTTTCCTTATTGGCCTTGGATACCTGTTCTCACTGTGAACTTCTTATTAAGTTTACATAGTTTTATAAGCCAAACTGTTCAATCATTGCGAAGAGCACCTCCGAAGACAATGAGTCAAACGGGTGCAAATTCTGTCTGTCGTTAATTGAAAGTTTTCGTGAGAAACCAGCTGCGTGGCGCCTCTGAACGGGTTCCTCAATTCTTCCATACCACTGAACAACCATCTATAAAGTTTACGTTGAACCCCAGAACAGTAGCCCAACCGTTAATTCCCGGAAAGCACCCATCAACGTTCGGACGCGCTTAGCTAAAACAAACAACGACGTGATCAGATCAGGGCGATCTATAAACGAGCAAGCAAATACAATGTGAACCATCGTCCTTCCTCTCTTCGGCGCCCTCAAGGTCCCAAAAAGTTTGACTAATGACTATTTGTTTTCACCAAAACAGCTAGGCAACCACCGACCGAA
Source organism: Aedes albopictus (assembly GCF_035046485.1). NCBI lineage: Eukaryota > Metazoa > Arthropoda > Insecta > Diptera > Culicidae > Aedes > Aedes albopictus. The sequence continues at coordinate 136,747,158 of NC_085137.1, forward strand.
TCGGCATGCTGAGAGGTGCCGGACCCTCCCAGGAAATCAGTGTGTGTCTCCCGAAATTCCAGAAGTGATCTGTTCTACCACCAACTGCACTTCACCGCACCACCCATCCCTCCCGACAGGGAAGCATAACTTCTTTTGACGTAGATTAATAATCTAATCAGAGCCACGCACGCAGATATGCAGAGCTCGAAGAGCTATCGTGTGTCATTTTTACCCAGAGGATTTTTCCGTCGTCTGTTCGTAGCCGTCACCATTTCGCTCAGCCGAGACACGAACGAACAACAATCATCAACGACCACCAATGAATAAGGCATGTTACCGCGCCGGGGGGCTTTCCTAGCTCTGGGGTACCGTAAACTGGGGGTAAATTTATTACTATTTAATCAAATTTTCAAGAAAATGAAATTACATCCTGAAATTCAATGTAATCACAATTAAAATAAAGTACCGTATTCAGCTGTTCTATTTTCGGTAAAAGTTCAGAACACCGAATTTTCAGCAACATATTACCGAAGATCGTCAAAAAATTACCGAACGATCAACGATAAAAAAAATCAAATCGGACTATACATGTCAATGGTTACTCATTCGTGATTGATCTGAGCTGGTATCAATTGCACTGAGATCCAAATGAATAAGGGCTGGGACACTCCGCTTATTCTCAAAGTGCAATTTAAACAGCTCATACATTTTGGATCAATAACGGCGCCGGCCACGTCCTTATAGTCAGTTGGGAAGGGAAAGGAATGTTAGAGTGTGCTTGTTGTTGCTACTAATGACCGAGATCACCTCTGCATCCCCACAACCAGCACGGACTAGGGTATTTATTACACGGAAAGGATGGGAGGTCTGCGAGTCACCGTTGGGTCGGTGATGCGATCCATGAATAGGGGATATTTATAGTGTTCCTAAGGTGATAGATTGTGTGGTGATTACTATGAAGAACAAGCGAAACAGTTTGGTTTGGTTGCATAGCTTATAGGCGTTATATCCCTTTCGTGACGAACCAGCACAATTGTGCTGTTGAGCGGTAGCAGTTTTGCATATTTTTTCGTCTGTTTAGACTTTATGTGATGTAAACTGTTCCAATAATTTAGCCATTACATATACTTGTTTGTGTGTAAACAAAACTTTTGTTTACGTTGCCTATGAGATTTACCACAACAAGGTAAACAAAAAGTGGACAAAAACCGTGAAACTTGAAAAAGTTTTGTCTGTCGCATAATTTTTATTTCTGATTAATCTAGGTAGTCAAAGCTAGAATTCGAAAGGTAAAGAGTAGTTCTTTCAAATGAGGAAAGATATTTGTTGTTTTGTTGGGAAACCTAAGAGTTCGAGAGAGCCAAAGATGAGCCATTTGTATGGAGATTTCAATGTTTTGTGCTCCGTCCCGAAAGGGATATACACTGTGCTGTGGAAGTTGGAAGGAAGGGTAACGAATTTTTGCAATTCGTTTCTGGTTCTAGCGATGGCTATGAACATATGAATATACAAGAGTTGTATACGTAGAGAAGAGAGAAAGAGAAAGTGGATAGAAAGATACAAAGTAGGATGAAAGGGACGGGCCAGGGATTGAACCCATGACCTTCTGCATACGAATCAGAAGCGGTAGCCACAAGACCACAAAGTCCGTCGTAAAAAAATTAGTGAACGTTCGGTAAACTCCACCGAATCATCGGTAACGTTTACTGAACGCTCGGTAAAAATTAGCCGAACTTTGGTAAAACTGTGCTGAACTTCGGTTATCCGAACTTAGCATAGCATAGCATAGCATGAATACTTGCACATATCTTGGATGGAGTTGCAAAGTTGAATATATCCATTGACATTGCTGATGTCGCTACTATCTACAATGTCATAGATTCATTCAGCTCCACACACCTGGCCAAGTCCTTGCAAGCATTTATAAATCCCTTCATCAACTTAGAAAGAGCCCAGAACTGAAGCAACTTCCAATAGATGAAAGGATGTTGAAAATAGCGAATTTTCAACTTATATGGAGTTATATAGCAAATATAGACTGAAGTAGAATTATTTATAAATAAATAATATTGGAAAGATCTCACCAATTATTTTGTGATTTTTGTGGTTCAATGCCGATCATCTAATTGTCTTGATTAATGTTCTTCTCTGCAAAGAACAACACAATACTCAGCAAAGAACAACACAATACTGAACACTTAACACCCGCGGATCTATTCTGTGCTGAACTTCGGTTATACGAACTTTTGCCGAAAATAGAACAGCCGAACAAGTGACTCTAAAATAAGTGTGATTACTGTTTTCTATAACATGGATGAATTTTGTTTATTTGGTTAAACATCATTACAGACTGAGTTCTTCTAGCAATAACATTCATGCCATCCGCAAAACAAATAATTTATCCAAATTTCAAGATCGTAGTCTGGCTGTTGAATCCGGCTCGTCACATTACACATTCCAGAGAGATGTTGAATAGTTGCAGGAAAGTTCATAACCTTTTCGCAGTTCTCGTCTAGATTTGAATGAACTGGACAGTTAATCCGAAACTCGGTCGCATGTTTTATGTACGCTGTCCGTCTATCGTTACTTAAACCATTCTAGTAATCTTCCAGTCAGTGAGGGCTGTTCTCGTTCGTGACTTACCATGGCTCTTGTAGTTGATACACTAAAACCTCTTATTAAGCATGTTATTGTAATGCACTTTTAATTTACCTTGATACCTCGTTGGCTACAAAGTAATTTTACTCCACGCCGAGCGTATATTATCTTCGTCGGTCTTGTCATCGATGTTTCTCAGGATACCCCGAATGTGCAAGGATCGCAGATCTTCTTCAACCGCGTGCAGCTAGCGCGTACGGCCGCCCACGAAGTCACCGACCTCTACCTGGTTCCCTACTGAATATTGCTTTCGCTATTTTTTCTCCCAATATTCGTACTACGTGTCCAGCCCACTGAAGTCTGCCGTATTTTATACGTTTCACACCTGGTCTTAACTTCGTATTTCCCGTAGAAAAACTTGGGGATGAGAGCTCTGATAAACAAATTGGGGATTTGAGGTTATGTTACTGATACAAGGCACATGCAGTAAAAATACAAACATGCTTGAATCAGACACATGTAAAATGAGTTCAAACTTAATTTTGTGTCATTTATCACGCTTCAATATGTCGGAGTAAAATGGCACAAAATTACATAAATTTTCCAAAGTATGTGGGGTTCATGTGAGTTTTAGAAGAATATCAGGGGCGTTGCAGGAAGTTTCAGAGGATTTTCAGACACCACATCGCAATATCTTTTGCAACGCCCCTGAAATGCCCTTTGATTTAAAAATTTTCTTGAAACCCTCTTATACGACTCTGACCTAAAATGCCACGAAACGCTCCTGAAACCTCCGTCATCCCATTGAAACACCCTTGAAATCAGCATAATCATTTTGAAATCCCTCTGAAACCCCTTGGACGTCTTTACTAGGCTCCAGAAACTCCCTAAAACACACCTGAAAATCCCATGGAACTCCCCAGACATGCTATCAAACGCTCCTAAACTTCTAGAAAAGCCCTTAAAATGTTCCTGAAGCTCTGAAACTCTTTAAAATTACTCTGAAAGGCCTTTTACGTTCTCAACAGGGATGCCATATATACAGATTTATCTGTATAATACAGATTTTTGAGCACCCGTACAGATTTTGTTTTGTATGTAATACAGATTTTTGAGCTAAATAGGCTATTTTCTTTTTGTATGGGATACAGATTTTTCACCAAAATTTTGTATGGGATACAGATTTTTGAAATGAGTGATACAAATTTTTCAAAAAATCATCTGGCATCCCTGGTTCTCAAACCCCTTGTAACGCACTTTAACCCGTTGAACAATTCGTCATTGAAATCATCGTCATCATCAGTGAATATATTTTCATGATCGATGTTTTGATTTACAGCGAGAAAACTGCTTTTTATTTTCCGAAAAATGATGATGGATGCTTGAGCCTTAAAGGTTCCTGAGATCCCCTGAAACGCCATGGAGCCCTTTAGAACTCCCTTTTTTGGGCTCTCTGGAAACTTTCTGGAATTCCACTTAGCCCCATCTTAAATGCCCCGGAACAAGACCTGTTCTCGCGGACTAGATTTTCTTATCAAAGCCAAAACTTAATTTATGCACATTTTTTTCCTCTTTTTATGCCTTTTTAATTTGTGCAGTCATGTGCATAAAAGGAGGTTCCAGTGTACCATCGAATGCCGTCTTAATATTGATGAGTTTCGCACAACGCATTACGCTTCTTCTAGGCGTTTTTTTTTTCTACTGAAAGAAGCGGGTACGCTGTTCCTGCTTCTGTCTATATCGTTCCATATGCCGTCCGGTCTCCTGCTGCAGCATTACCGCTCGCTTCGTTCCGTTTCAAATACCCGACGGTGCTCTTCACTGCATCGTTAATGGCTGTTTTGACTGTACTCAAGCAGCTCTTCGGAGGATCCACAATCCACTTCGAACTCACCCCTGTCCGAAATGCTACCTCGAGATATTGCGCGCATGCATTGACGAAACCCGGTTGGTTCAGTCGCTCTAAGTTGTGCTATGGTGGTGACGTTGGTAACGTATATCATTGATGACGGAAAGTTTTGGGCGCAGCTTGACCATCACTAGATTAGTAGTCTAAATCGCCACGACAGGTTCTGACGGCGGGTTTGTCGGTACGGTAAAGGTTGGCAATGTGATTACTACCTTTTGTAAGGGCCATCAGCGTTTTGCCCTGCAAGATTTCTGCCTCCGCATAACACGGTGTTAGCACAATAGAAATACACTAGAACGCCAATGGCGCTGTACTCAGTTTTCCTATTAAATTATTTTAATAACTTTAGTTGTAATAATTGATTATGTTTAAGTGCCCATCTTGTAGAGGACCTTTTGTTTTGGTAAACAAAATTTATTTGACACTTATAGTACCGCTACTGACGCTGTAAGGGCGAAGCAAACTAGATGTTAGTCACACGAACAGTCGCGACATTGGATTTCTGTGGCTAATTATTCTAATGTTAGCACCGGTCGGTATACGAGAAACCTTACGGAAGAGCGAGTAACTATCCCCGGTGGGAATATGAACCGAGACCAATCACAACGACCACAGCGAACAAAAAGATCCAACCATGCTCTGAACCACTTTGCTGCAGACTTGGACTTTCTATCTTATCGCGATCACAAGAATAAGTTTGTTAAAAATGTGTGTTTTTAACATGCATACTAGCATAACTAAGCGGCAGAATTGGAAACCAAAATGCCTGATTTTATAAAACAAACGATCTGATGAAAAAGTATGCCCAAAGTTTTAACTTTATTTACCAGCTTTTTACGCTATCTTGAGGGGGGTGATTCGATTTTAACAATTCTTGCCGCCAGCCCTTGCAGCATCAGAGCTCATCAGAGTAGCCGAAAATTTCAGTTCAACTACAGCAACATGTCAAAAATTTTCACATTCGATGTTTTCAAGTTTATCTTTTAGTTATTTCGCCGTATGAATTAAATTTTTAAAAGTTTTTCTTTGATTTTATGTTTGCGATTGCCGTCATCATTTCTTATACCGCAACAAGTGATATGGAACATGTAAAGGACGTCGAAAAACTGAATGACATTGTTAAAATGATCGCAATTGCGGTCGTTGGTTGATGACAAACCCAGTCAACAGATCTGCAGTTGAAAAGTTTTCTACACTTGTATCGCTCACCATTCCATTCTATCGAAATCCTTAGTCGTTTTTTTAATAGATGTGAAAGTATGAATTCATTGTTTGTGGTAAAATCCTACAAAATTGGAATAATTTTTCTCTACTTAAAGCTTCTCTAGCTCTAGCTTGCTGGAAGAGGCTGGAAGGTAGAATTTGTTTTTGAAAATTCTCAATTCTTATAGATCAAGGTCACAAATAGGTCCTACACAAAAAGTGGTCATTGTCTATCAAAATAACATTTGAAAAAAGTTTATTAGGAAATCATGTCGACACTGCACAATGGGTCCAGAGCCGTATTTACGAAGACAAAAATGTTTGTGCCTAAGCCCTAAGTTTTAGATACATGGTGTCTTTGGGAAACTTTCTTCTTATTTTTCGACCTTTTTTCTCATTATTGTGAAATTAGGGTGGTCCCTCTAGTTTCGCTGATCCAAACATCTGCTTTTTAATAGTTTTATGTACGTTCACAAAATGTTCTACAAAGTTGTAAAAGAACTTATTTGGAGCAAGTTTGCCGAAGAAACCATTATTCTATCTCTTAGGGTTCCTAACTTAAATTTTTTTCAAATATTCATGTTAGGGTGATCCATGAATTTCAGTTTTCCTGAATTAACTTTTAATTCGTTCGTTTCTCGTAAAGACTTTGTTCCGACCACTTTTAGAACTATCAACGACGCATCTTTTTTCCAAAGAGCTCAAAGTTCTAACTCGCGTAATTAAAAAGATATTGGCATTTTTCTTCAAAAAAATCACTTTTTTTCAAAAAGTCATATCTCAAAAAGGAGCAAATGGATTTTCATTCTCCCGGTTGCATTGGAAAGATCGTACTCTGTTCTATTTATGGTGAAAAAACTGTAGGTACCTTTTTTGTTTAAAGCATTTTATTGAATTTTGAAAATACGATTTTTTTCATGGAAAAGCAGTTGTAACTTTGAAAATCGATGAGATACAAACTTGGCGTCTTCGACAAAATTGTGAGTTTTTGGCTGCTCTAAAAGTGCCCAGAACAAAGTATTGAGAAAAAATCAACACATACAATTATATTGAATAAAAACCTACCAGATTATCAGTATTTCGAGGTATAGCAGCATGTATTTGCTAGTGTTCAGGTGAAACTTTTTAAAGGGGTGATGCAACGCTTTTTACGTGAATCCATTCCGTACTTATGACGGGTAGTACAAATGCTCAGGTAGGCCAGGAGGTAAAATGTAGATTAACAATTGGGAAGTTCATCGCTCACCAGCTGACGAATAGTCTCCCTTATCGTTACACCTGGAGATCACCATAACAAACGATATCCCAAGTCAACCACGCCCTGATTGATGGACAGCACTTCTCCGACATCAACATCAGGACCTATCGTAGCGTTAACATCGACTCCGACCACTATCTAGTGATGGGAAAATGCACCAAAAACGCTTCATGGTTCAAAACGTACGGTGCTGACGACCGCCTCGGTATTATCTATAGAGTGACTGGAACAACCGTATGTTTTTACCACATATGCGCAGAATCTCGAGATAGCGTTGTCGTACGAGGGTGAGCTCAATAAAGCCCCTCGAGGACTGCTGGAGTACAATTAAAATAAAAGCAGACATCAACAATACAGCTGAGACCGACGTTGGTTACATGTAACTGAGCCGAAGGAACGATTGTCAAACCAAAATGAGTGTTGAGAGATTTTGGAAGAAAAGAATGCAGCGAGAACGGATATGCTGCATCGGGACTCGGCAGAATTTGGAACGTGCCCTCTGGAAGAAGGGAAGTGCGAACAAATTGCACTGCTGTGCCGTTCACAATAAACATGAAGTTCTACCAGAAGCTCAACGCATCCAGCAAAGGCTTCATGCCGCGAGCCAAAATGTGCAGGGATAAGGGCGGGAGCATTTTGACGCACGGACGTGAGGTGATCGAGAATTGGAAGCAGCACTACAACGATCACCTGAATGGTGCGGAGAGTGCAGAGACGGAGGACCAAGGCAGCGGAAAAAAAATGCTACGTCAGTGCAGCAAGGAGCAACAACGAGTCAACTCCCACGTTGAGGGTATCTATCTATCTAGCAGCTAAAGAACAATGTCAGAAGTCAGCTGATAAGTGTGATATCGGAGCTTAACTTATCAAAATGGGCCCTGAAAAGTGGGCCATTTGTTTGCACCGCCAAATAGTCCAGAACTGGGCAATCAAACCGGAGGAGTGGAGGGAATTTGCCCCGTCTTCACAAGAAGGGTGACAATTTGGATTGTGAGAACTTGCTAGAACGATCACAATTCTGAATCCCGTCTACATAGTGATATCTCAGATCATTTTCCGTTGTCTTTTACCCAAAGCAAATGAGTTTGTGGACAGTTATCAAGCCAGCTTCGATGACGGCCGCTCGACAACAGGCCAGATCTCCACCGTGCGGCAAATCCTCCAAAAATGCCTCGAATACTTGGTCCCAAAGAACGATATGCTTATCGAATTAAAATTGGCGAACGACAGTATCGACCGCATAGAGCTACGGAACTCATGGACCCATGGACTCATCAAAGCGGCGATGGACGGTGTAAAAACTGCGTAAGGGTTTTCAGTCGAGTAAGTAGAGTAAGTCGAGGTAAGCTCATCAGTCGAGGCACGTTTTTCACGAAATCTTTCTAATTTGTCTGTTTTGCAGATGACAGATGCGGATGCGGATGAAACGTGAAACAGCAAAGGTCAGACTACCCAAGCAACATACATGTTATATAAAAGTTACGACAGCGCAGGTTTTGTTGTATAGAAGTTTATTTTACGTTATTTCAACACAATGTTAGAATTACGTCAATAAAACTTCTATACAACCAAAACTTACGCTGTCGTTACTCTATTAAAACATGTGTGTTGCTTGGGTAACACTGCAAAGCTAGTTTTCGCAAGGTGAGCGAACCAGGTTCAGAACGATCTAACAAATGTGGGACGTGGCCGAGGGTTGAGGAATCGCAAACCGAGTGTTAAATAAACACCGTTTTATTGCAATTGTAATGAAAAGATATGTCAAGCTGATCAATAATACTCCATTTTACGGTACACAACAAATATTTCGGGCACCCATAATAACGATGGTATGTGTGGTGCGGATCGGGCGGGCAAGCAACTATGTGTACATTGATAAGTGGTAGCACAGCGAGCGACGAGCAATGTTGACGATATTCAGAAGCTGAAAATAATCAATGATCGATGAAATTTCATGCTATGCTTGAGCTATCCCTGGTTTGCCCAACTGGTCCAACTGTGGCTTCCAGCTGGGAGTTCCTGTGAAATCTGTTGCTAGCTGCTGCTGATCGGCGCGTTGCAGAGCGGATGGTTTGTAGGTACTGGTCGACTAGGCAGGACTGTTTTCATCACCCAAACAGGAAATCTGGAAGGTTTGATAAATGTTTTTTATGACAATTGATTAAACATTTATTTTTCTTAACTTCTTGTATTTGTTAAGTCTAAGATGATAATTTTCAAAACACACGTCTATATGCAATGTTTGTACAATAAATTAACTTTTTCAAAGAATTCATGTTTTATTCTGTCGGTCACATACTGGTCACCTCAGAGCTTCCCTTTTCTACTCTCATATTCACATAAAATTTTGAAAATTGTTTAGACCGTTGACTTTGGTCATTGTCCTCATGCTTGGCAATCGCAAGCAATCAAATTAGTCAGATCTTATGGAAATTTCCATACTATGCATGTCGATATCCTGGAAACATTAACTAAACTGGCTATGATCTTTTAAATGTTATATCAAACAGGGTTAATAAGCATTGTAAAATCATTAGATTTGTCTGGATTAGTCTGGTTCTAGTGTGCAATCTAACATACATTTCCCAAACGATATCATGCATATGCATGAAAGCGATTCGAAACATTTTTCAGCGATCTTCTAATGGGAACATAAACCAGCATTACAACTAACCTCTTACTCATATCCATATTTTTGGACTGGATAATAAGCAAGATTCCACTCATCCAACGCAAATAACCATCGTGCTGTTTTGTTTTTCCCTCGCGCGCCACCATAAAAACAAACCAGTCGGCATATTTGAAAGGAAAAGTTACTCTTCTGTTCCTCAGCCAGCTAACCGAAGACTACCACCACCGTCACCACCCACGTATCAACAACGGAGGGAAGAACCTTCCGCCGATATAATATGCTTGCTGAATAATAGTTCCGCTGGCAGTTCCAAAAGTGTGTGAGAAGGGTAACAAGCTCGGTTGGGCGAACGCACAGCAAATCGTAAAAATATGTTTCACTTTATTGTTATTCCTTCGCTTGATGTTTTGTTTTTACGATTTTTTATGAAGTTTTTTATTATGAAATTTTAATTCATCAGCAGTTTTCGGGCGGTTGTTGTGTTTCCGCTGCTAGTGGTTTTCTCGGTTTAGGATGGCAGCGGCGTGGCAGAGAAGACTTGTTTTGTGTATCTTACATTGGACAAATGAAATGTCTTAATCAGCAGATAATGTCTTCTATCACGCGTTTCATGCGGTACAGAAATATCGACCAAAGGAACTTGCTCCTTGTTTGCTTATGGCAAACAACAAGCAAACAGAACAAGCTTGCCGAAATTGACCTAAATTCACGACTGAAGTAAACTGCGAGTCTCATTGTTTTTGTTTCACATCGCCAATGTTTGCTAATTATTTTATCACTCTCAGTGAACCTGAACGCCCCTTCCAGACCTGTGTGGCGTGGTCGCAGTTAGTCTTCTTTGTCCCCTGGCCCGACCTGGGCTGACCATACTGACTTTGATTGAATGGTTGGCAAAAACGATCGCAGCACGAAATTCTTGCGCCGCCAACCTTCCTCAAACCCAAGCGGTCAACATGCCAACGGTCGAACCGTTGCGTTGTTGGGCGGTAGGTAATCATCTACAAACCATCCAAATAACGTTCACATTGCACCGGGCGGCGGCCCTAACTGCACCTACCACCTACCTTCGGTATCGTATTCTTGACCACGGAAAACTTGACAAATGGACGTTATTCACGCTCATTTACACGTAATTATTCACAACCGGCTTTCGCGGATATTGTTTTACACATTTATTTTGCGTCACCCTTTTTTACCAACTCTTCTTCAAATTAAACGGCTGCCTCTTTGCCTTTGTTTCGTGCCTGCGCCTCTCGCTTGGTTGACGATAATTGATTTGGTATTGTTGTGCACGAATTGATACCTTCTTGGCTGAGATGGGCGGATTCTTCAAGCCATTCGTAGAGATCCAAAATTGATGGAGCATGTTGAACTGCGTACACTTGTTAACATTTGTGAAAATATTAACCCCTTAATATAGCCCAATTCAAATCTTAAAAAAAATGTTATCAAAGGTCAAGTTCCAAAAAAATAATCATGATTTGAAAAAAAAAAATGGAAGTCTATGGTGTAGTTCCAAAAAATATTCTTCATTGTAGGTCCTCAATATCTGATAATTTTCTCAAGTTTCATTTCAGCACAACTTCTACGCTATCGTTATATTCTGATTCGTATAGATACAATCCAGCTCTAAACAAGTGAGAGAGATGATAACCACTCAAAAAGAATAGAAAAAGGACTTATAAATTGGGGCAGAAATCCAACCCCACAAACGCTTAAAAGTATGCATGGCCTTGTAATTTCATGCAGTTTCAACTGCAGTGTTCAACATTTCTCAAACTGAATTTTCCAAAACAAATCAAATAACTCTTTATTATGCTACAGTATTTTAATGTTTGGTTATTCAACACATCATCAGTGATCACTCTTGATCACTATGTGTTGAATAACCAAACATTAAAATACAGTAGGAGTTAGATTTTACGCAGATAATGATTTCTGATAAAGTAATTGAATTTTTCATTCAATACCTCACAATTTTTTAAGGAGCTCACCACACGTAAAATTCTCAGTAATATTGCAATATTAAACACTACGTGAGTTTTATGATGGTTTTCTGGGAACTATGAAAGTTACATCGAAAAGATAATGTGTGTCTTTCGGCTACATGAAAAATGATAAACCACCCAAAAATTCAATTTTATTCGATCTATCAATTGCAATTGAAAATTACATACAAAAGACTGAAATACATAAGGCTGAAATTACAAATGGGTATAATAAAAATTCAAATATTTTTCAAAAGCTCAATTCAAAAGAAGATCAACGCAACCTGCCACACAATAACGATAGAGATACATTATCGCAAAAGAGCAAAAGAGAAAACAAATGAGTGTAATCAGTTTCGTACCTTTTAATTCCGCCCTATGTTGCTTATCATTTGACAGATACGCGTATTTCGACTAGCACTTGTAATCTTCCTCAGTGTCAGTTATCCACACAATGGTTGAGCAAATAAAAATACACAATTTTACTGAACATTGCGACATTCTATATCGTTATTTTAAGAAGTTTTGAAATAATTTCAATATTTGATAATTGTTTGTGTATTTGCATACACAAGTTTAAGCCATTTTTATATATTAGAAATATACATGTTTCATTATTCGAAACGGTTCTCTGCGCCACTTTGCGCCGAAAAAAGTTAGACGAGTTCAAAGTTACCGCATAAAAATCAGTAATTTGTAAATAACTTTGTTATTTCAATTTTTTGAAATTCAGCAAAAACATTTACACCAAACAACTTTGTAGAAGACGCAAAAAAATTATGAAATCCCGTTAAAAAGTTTTGATGAAATATATGATTTGTAGGGGTCATGCACATACAACGCAATATATCTCGTAAAGAATGAGATTCAGCGTTATGGCGTCTTTGACAAAGTTGTTCAAAATTGCATTTTACACAACTTTGCCGAAGACATCAAAGGGCTATCTGCATTTTTTGAAAAAAATATTTTTTTATCTCACCTGTAGTTGGATTGATCATCCAAATCTACATGTCAAAAGATGTGCTTTGTCTTATGTAGAAACTTCTCCGAAGAAACTGTATCGCAAATATCAACGGTTGAAACGTTACTAAAAAGCGCACGAATTCGGCAAAATAAAACACTGTGCGGTGGTCTCTAACGCAATCTAAGGCGATTTTCTTGAAAATCGTTCATCAGGATATCGAAAAAAAACGCGATTTGGTGTGTCGCATGCATGGGGTTCTGTTCCCTACTACATTTGACCACATCCGGAGGGACACCGGGAACCGATTCCGGGACACTACTAGTTTTCCCAAGTGTGATCTGAGATATTTTTTCTTGTTAACCTTTCATCAGGATACCGAAAAAGCCATTTCATTTGTCGCGAATATTGTTTTGGTTCTCTTTTACATTCGGCCACTGGACACCTGGAGACAACTGAAACCGATTCCGGAACACTAGGTACCAGTAGTTTTTAATAAGGGCTTAGCCTATTTTTTGCTAACCGTACAATTAGGTTATCGAAAAGGCCACGATTTGATGCGCATGTATGAGTTTGGTTCATTTTTATATTTGGCCACTTCTGGTGGGACACCCGAAACCGATTCCAGAATGCTACCTGTTCAGATATGATCTGAGACTATTTTCCTGCTTACCGTTCATCAAGTTGCGCAAATGCGACACATTAAATTGGGTTTGGTTTACTTGTATATTTGGCCACTTCCGGTGGGACACTGGGAACCGGTTCCGGAACACTACCGATTCAGATATGGTCTGCGACTATTTTCCTGCTTACTGTTCATCAGATAATCGAAACTGCCGTAGTTTGATGTGTCGTATGCATGGGTTTGTTGCAATTTCAGATCTGGCCCCTTCCTGGAGTACCGGTGCGGAACGCCTAAATGTCCATAACTCCGGAACGGCTGGACCGATCTGAACCATTTTCAATAGGAAACAATGGGACAATATACCCCATCGAATGAACTATCGTCCGTTGCAATCGGTTCATATTTACTATCTAAAAATAAGGTGACCTTTTTGTACACGTACATACACGCATGCATACACACAGACATCACCGAAGGAAGGTGGACCCATAGGTTGATACCGAGGGTAGATAGTTGGATTAATAGGCGCCATGGGGAAGTTACATTCCACCTGACACAGGTCCTTACAGGTCATGGTTGCTTCCGACAGTATCTACACCGTTTCGGGCATGCGAATTCTCCCGAATGCCCAGTGTGCAATGGTTTAGAGGAAACGGCGGAACACGTTTGTGCGTGACCGCATGCTTGCCACATGCGGGGAGGACACAACTCCGGACAACTTGGTCCAGAGAATGTGTAGGGATGAGATTAGCTGGAATGCCGTTTCAACGGCTATCACCCATATCGCCTGGGAGCTACAGAGGAGGTGGCGCGTGGACTCGGAGAATGGCTAGTCCAGATGCAGTACAAGAGGTGGTCCAGGGGTTCGAAGTCGGCTTCGTGGGTCATACCGGTGCCCTGCGGTCGAGATCGACCCTTACAGCGATTAAGTGGCCGCGGAGAGGAAGTCCCGGTAGCGGTGCTGTCGTGGCGTCGGTCTACTGGGTTGGATTCGAGCCCACGGTTGGAAAGGGGTCCCCGGCAAGGGTCGGGGTAGGTGAGACCCTGCTGTCTGCAACCTACGGATGCATCTGATAGGGCCTGAAGGGTAGTGATACCCTTCCTTACGGGCAGGTCAGATCGGGTTGCATGTGGGCATCAGTTCTTGATGTCCGCTCAGCAGTAGGGCGCGGGCGGGGTTGACCCTGCCCGCCTTCCGAGGACAAAGGGAGTGACGAGGACCACTCGGGAAACTGGCTAAGCGCCAGCATGCTATCGTGATGGACTCTCCAGAGCGAGTCATCGATGTTCGTTGCTACTAGGCTACGCCAGCTAACCTTGTGGGTGCGATATGCACTAGCCCCTCTCTGAAGCAATACCTTCTTGGTGGTTCCGGAGAGACGTAGGGTTTGGCGACCATAGGAATGTGTTTTAGTGGGTCGAGGAGAGAGTAGTCCTGGATTTTACTAGTGTTGTAGAAGACGGCCTTAACCTTCCTGTAAGGGTGTCTGTTGAGCAGATTTTCCCCCCTATGGTTTTGAAGGAAAAAAAACACAGACGTCATCTCAACTCGTTGAGCTGAGTCGATTGGTATATAATACTTGATCTCTCCGGGGGCTCTATCCAATTTTCGTTCTTGAGTGAACATTTAGCCTTTTGGTACACCTTGGTGCACGAGAAAGGCAAAACATGGATGTCTAATACCTTCTTGCATTGTGTCTAAAGCAGCTTTGCCTTGTTGTTAAATAGCATACATCTGCAGTTTTGGTAGCCATCTTAGAACCCATGCCGCCATCTTGAATTCTAATACCCATATATCCATCATCACATGCCAAATTTGATTGGATTTGTCAAAGGAATTTCAGAGAAATTAATTTATTTGGCATTGAAAATAAAGCTCATCGATAGTGACTGTGAATATTACGCAACTCACTATAACAATCCGTTTCCGACATTCTTAGCAAACTGCAGTAGAATATCACTAATCATTATTCACACCCCACAGTGACAATATGTGATCTTTGCAGCATCGTTTACGCCACCTAGTTAACCAGTCACAAATTACATATATTGTCCACTAGGAACAAGGTATGAATGTTTAAGACGCTGGACGGATATGAGATCAGATTTAAGAATTCCGGGAAAACCTCTCCATTAATATTTTTTCCATAAAATATTTCTGTAATATTAAAGAAGGCCAAAAAATCCATTGAAATGTATTTCTTCCATACTTCTTAAGAATTTACTCAACGATTACTTCCTGGGACACCGCTATAAATTCCTTCGGGGGTTCTTCCGGAATTTATGAAAAAAAAATCTGGAAATCTCATTAGAAGAGGATTCTGGCAGGATTTCTTAGAATGATTTGAGAATCCCTCTAAAGGTTGTTTTTCTGTGAAACTTTATCCAGAGATTTTTTTCGGGAATTTCTCCAGGAATTTCCCTTGTGTCGTCTCAGGCAGTTTCTGAAGAAATTTCCTTAAAGATAATTCTTAAAACTAGTCCACGCGTTTCTTCAATTTTATTCCAATTTCTTAAAATATATCCCTTGGCGTTTTTTAAGAAATTCTTCTTCCAGAAATTTCTCAAGTATTTTTTCCTGGAGCTACTTCCAGAAGTTTCTGCAGGAATCTTGAGGAATTTCTTCAGTTATTCTTCCAGGCATTTATCCAGGATTTGCTCCAGAGATAACTCAGAAATTGCTTCAGGAATTTTTTTTCAAGATTTCTTCCATAAAAGTTTGAAATACTTCTTTTAGGAATTTTTAAAGGTATCACCAGCGGTGTTGTGAGAGATTCCTTCAGAGAATCCTCAGGCAGATATGGCATTGAGCACTGAAAATGTACGCAGTGCAGCTCATTTTCATATTGAAACCGCGCGTACTTTCACTCACACTGAAGAGCATACCATCTCCGTCCTCATTGTATTTTATAGAATTTCCATCAGAGATACAAGAACTCTTCCTGTATTTTTGTGAAATTTATGGAAAAACTTCTGACAATATCCATAAAGGAATGCCTAAAACAATTCCATGAGGACTTTCCAAATGAATCCGAGGAGCAATTTCTAAAAAGAAATCCTTGTAGGATTTTTTGAAAGAATTCCCAAGTTATTCTTGAAGGAACCCTTGGAATAATATCCGAATAAATGAAGGAATCTCTGTAGAAAATTTGAAGAAATTTTCAGAGAAATATCCTAAAAACTCATTAGAAGAACTTTTGAAGAGATCCATTGCTCTAATTCTTGAAGAAAATTCAGAAACTCTGAAGTAGTCACTGGAGATATTTTTGAAAGGATCCTCGAAGGAATTCCTAAAGAAATCTCTAGCATACTGAAGAAACTATAAAATCCTTGTAATAGTCTCACAATATGCTGTTAAAAGAATATCTAGAAAATAAATATCTGCATTTGTAATTCCACGGAAGCTCATGACGGAATTTCAAGAGAGAGTTCTAAAAACTTTCAATCTAATATATGCCATATATCTATAATATATCCGTGTAATTATAAATTATAACACGTGAAAACTGCATTTTTGTCACATTTCAGCACATCCGGATCCACATTCAAAGCCATTGACACGCTTCTGCCCACGTTTTGAATGGATCCATTTTTCAACATTATCACCCGTTGAATCGCCATTCTACTCGGCCAAATGTATGCCTTCCAAATGGCTCTCCGTCATCCAAAAACAGTCACCTTCCTCGCGCATGACAAAGTGTGACCCATGAATGCACGCCGAGGGATGAATGCAAAAGTAAACAAAAATTAAAATTTTCCGCTGACACATTCGATGCTGCTGCTGCACCAAGAATGCACACAATAATGTAATGCAATGCAGCGAATGAAGCTCATTCGCAGTGTATTTGCAGTCATAATTCATAACTCCTGCGGGAGCGCTGGCAATGTCCCCACGGTCGAACTCCCGTAAGCTGAAGAGTGCACGCGGGGGAGGAATACCGATGAGGTTCAATTCTTTACGCTGTCTTTAGGGGGCTTCCTTCGTCGAGATGATGTAGCGTTCCTTGGAACAAACAGCCATCATTCGCACGCGTGAGGTAGACCCAAGAAAGCAACCAACCATTCCACAATATGAGGGCAACAGCAATGCAGCAGCGGAATGTTATATAAAGTTTATGATGATTTTGGAGAATTGCCTCTCGTTTAACCAAAACGACGGGTGGTAAAAGAGAGAGAGAGATAGCTAGGAAGCTCTTGTTGGGACTTGAGCCTTCGTCGTTGTTGATTGTTCAGAAGCATCACTGGGTGATTCTAGGGGTTTTGGGGGTTTAATTTGAACCCCTTGCAAGACAAGAGCTTAAGTTATTCAACTGTAATGCTGCATTTCAAGCCTTCATTACCAAGCAAGTTTGGCTAGAACAAAATCTTCTCAGTGATCCTTTTAGTCCCCTATAAATTTTTCATGGCTTTATATATGGAAAAATAAAAATACTGCAAAACACTGTATTAATGATAAACACAGATCTGTAACAGACATTTATTTTGCATAATATGTGTTGAAATTGATAGTTATTGGAGGCTATATTCTCAACTTGTCACACTTTATAAGATCATTGTCCTAAATGAACTGTTAGTTTTGCTTGGAAATATGAAATAACCAGATTTATATAAATCGCAATGCTTTTCACAACTTCTTGTTAAAATCGCCTAGAAATGAAATCTAAATGATAGTTTACAAAAGAATTCTTTGATGGATATGCCAAAGAACCTCTGAATTTTCTAGCAGCATTACTGCAAAAATAAAATATAAGAGCTTCCTTGTGGAATTCAAGTATCATGTGCAAAAAAAAATCTGGTAGAATTTGCAATGGAATTCCAGCAGAAGTTTTTGAACCTCTAGAGTAGACGTGTGCGCCGCCGCACCGCGCCGCCGTTACCGATGATTTTTCCATGCCGCCGAACAAAATCTCCCACGCCGCACACAGGTGTAAATGGGCCAAATTCCTGGCCATAAGTCGAATTTTTTTTTTCAGGGTTTATCAGAGTCTAATATTTTTTAAAGATACATGAAGTAATGCTTCATCATGTGGCAATCAATAAAATACTTTGGAATGCATGGTTTTTTTAAGAATAAATGCCGAAATTTGACGGTTTCTCTACTGTGTTTTTTTCATTTGCATCATAACTCATTGGAAGAACTTCAATTATCGAAATATTGACAATTTGAAAAAATAACTGAGTATGTAACACTGTTCTCCTGATAAGGGTGTATCATTAAAACAAAAAACTTCACCTGGTTTCATTTATTTTGCTCTCTTACAGAAGCGTTTTCAAAATCATGTTTTTCGTCAATTTTGAACCATTTTCAGCATTCAAAAAGATTTCAGATTTTGCAGCATTCCGCGATCTGGATAAAATTACAATAAAATATAAGGTATATCCTTTGTGAATCGCAAGAGAACGGGTACCAGAAAGTACCAGACGAAAAAATAAATCATTTTGAAATTTACACCTCTTTGACTAGTTTTTAGTTACAATTTAGGTTTAATTTCGAAAAAGCAACTTCGTTTCGACAACTTTTTCAATGAACGGCCACTTATTCTCGGTAGATAGATCATAGCAGAATGCAAATCTGGTCTTCTATCTCTTAACAAAATGGGTCAAATGGAATTAATTTAGTAAATTTGGGCAGAAATCTCCATACTCCGATAAACGCCTAAAGGTATGCAATGCAGTAGTAATCTAATGTAGCTAGAACTGATGCGTTCAAAATTTGTTATAAAAAAATCAAAAACAACTCAAATAAAGAACTCACTATTTGTAGCATGAAAATATTTTCAGATAAATATTGTTATTTATAGCTAAACTCATTGAGTTTTTCACTCAGTACTCCGCGAACTTACTTTTATGTATAAAGTTGTGTTAAAATGCCATGTTTTAATAGAAAAATTCAAACTGATATATTCCACACGGCTTCTGTCGTCATGTTCAAACTCCTAAAATTTCAATCCATGATTAATTTTTGAGTTTTGATGTGTTTTCCAGGGCACTACAAAAGTTACCCGAAAATGAAAATGTGATTCCCAAAATATCTAGAAAAAGGTACAACATTTAAACTAAGTTTAAGGGGCCGTTCAAAAATAACGGCCCATATTCCCAAAAAATGTGAAGATAGAACAATTGGTCGGCGTTAAGTCAGAGAGGACCATATGTCTTTTACTTAATTTCTAGAAAAACGACTTTAAAGTTTGCAACTCTATAAGTTTTGAGTTTTTCAACAAATCTTCTTGAATTTTCGCCATAACTCTTAATAACTATTCGTCACAGCATCGCTCTGTATTGATCGCGAAAAAACGTAAAATAAAGCTTGAAACCGATAAATTGCTAAGTAATTGATTGTACTTAGTCCACTCTGACTGAACGGTTTTTGGAAAACCTTCAACCAACTCATGTTCACACTCATGTTTTTACATATTTGAAGAAAAAATAATGCACAAGTAGGAAAACAGTTAGTAGGAGTGGAGTATAATGTGAGCAGAAAGTTTGGAATTTGATATTTCTGTTATTACACTGTTGATTACCATTTTAAATTTTTATGTTCAGTCAGAGTGGACCAAGTACAACAGTTTAATATCACATGAAGGGTAGTCAATTAATGATCTATTTAAGAATTCCTAACTTGAACACTTAATAGCTAACAACTTTTGAATGTATTTTCATAGTTCGGTACGTTTTTGAAATATTGTAGTTACACAGTTCATAACAATTTATTCAGAGGACTGGCATTTTTCAAAAATTCGTTCAGATAGAGTGAACCAAGTACACAATTCTTAAATAATCGGTAAAATCAATTTCTTCATGAAACGGGTATTGGTACATTTCAATATGATGTCCAACAGCTACTAAACAAACATATTTTGATTTGGAAAGGATTACGAAGAGTAAGGTATTTTCAACCATTTTTTCTTAGAGACACATGGTCCACTCTGTCTGCACGCGAAATGCCACAATATGCTTCAACACGATGATCTGTAAAATACGATATTGGCCATAATAAAGTGGAATTTCACGTGCTTTATTGATCTATAATCATCAGAAAATGCGTTAGGGAGTCATACGATTTGGAAACGTATCACGTTTTGATGATAAACTATTTTAATTTTTGGATTTGATTCAATACATATTTTTTCAACTCTCTTGACATCAAGCATATGGTCCACTCTGACTGCACACTATAATCGATTTATGCAGTTCGATCAAAAGAAAATTGTGCTATAACTCTCGTTAATTGTAAAATTAAGAAAATTGGGTGAATGTTCCAAATAGCTTAAGTAATTCTTAACCAAATGCCCTAAAAATCTAATTTTCGTCAATTTTGTTACTTGGTCCCCTCTGACTTAACGCCGACCAATTGTTCAACAAGTTCCCCAATTTTGACACTCCTTACAACTTCGCTGAAGACATAAACACGTTACCTACACTTATTAAAGAATTGAATTTCTCTCACATCTTCTAGGAGAACTTCTATAAAACAAGGTGGCTCTTGTTTCCAAACAATATTTTTCATGGAAATATAATTATTTTTCAGTTCTCTGTTGTAAAATAAAAATGTTCGACGCTTCAAGCGATTTTTGGGGGCGAAAATAAACGTTGTCCTTGGAGAGATTATAAGAAATCATTTCTAGCCTTTAAGTGGATTAATATGGCTATTTATAATCCAAAATGCTTCCTCAATATCTAAATTTTTAAAAGACGCGGACACCGTCTTCAGCCAAAGGCTGCACAGACTGAATTAAACTTAACACTAGACAAGGGACATACGGAGCATGCACCAGTGGATACGGAGAAGAGACTATTCTAACGAAAAGTTTCATCGTCCGGAGCGGGAATCGAACCCTCACCTCACAGCATGGTGCGATTAGAAGCTTGGTGCCCCTAACCACACGGCTACGAGGCTCCACTAAATTCACAATTTTATCGCTAGTACATATATAATACACCATACAAACGTGTTAAAACTTTTTGGCCATGAATTGGACCCTGTTACTCCAGTGTGCGCCGATGAGAAAACGACAAACAACTTTTTCTTCGTCAACACTCTACGAACCACCTTATAAACGTGATAGCTATAAAAGTGGTAACTTTTAAGGACAAGGTATTTGGAGTACATAGCTCAAAATTTCTAGAGCACCGTTTTTTAGAACCGTTGAACGGATTTGGATGAAAATGCATCACGCTAATTGTTCAGTGGCTGTCAACAGCGTGATGCATTTTAATCTAAATCCGTTCAACGGTTCTAAAAAACGGTGCTCTAGAAATTTTGAGCAATGTACTCCAAATACCTTGTCCTTAAACAGTTTCTATTTTTTCTTGTGCATATAGGCGTATTTTTCTAAAGTTCATATTTTGAATCATTATTAACAATTTTGTGACTTTATTTAATGATTCAGCAATACTTTTAAGATCCTTACTTATTCTTTTTTTAAGTAATAAGCCATAACGGATTACCAACAACATTCTTGGGGGTATTCTCATTAGGTCCACAATCACATTCTTCTACATATTCTTTGTTTATCCCTTGGAAAATTTTCATGACGATTAACGAATGATTGGATCTATACATTCCATGAAATCTTCAGAAGTTCCTAAAAAGAACCCTCCAGATATTTAATCAAGAAATCTTCTAGAAAAAAATCCATGCTTAAGAACCTCCTCCATAGATTATTTCAGAAATTTCTCTGGTGAATCTTTCAGATTACCATACATGGATTCTACACTTTCTACCAGCGTTTTATTTTTAGAAAATGAAGAGTCCAGAATTATTTCAGGAATTGCTCCAGTGATTCTTAGAAAAATCCGAATGTTGCTTCAGAAATACATTGCCTTAAGTTCTTCCATAAATTTTTGCAAAGAATTTCTATAAAGAATCTCCTGAAATAATTTATTTCAAAGCGATTCCATAAAATAGGTCACTCAAAAAGAGTCCATTTTTAACCCCCGTCTCCCCTAAGGCACACTATTTTTATAGGACCTGAAATAATCACACTTTTCGGAACTCTTCCCTCCTTAAAGCGTGGCGTAACTTATGGACGTTCCCCCTTCAGAAATAACTTCAGGAATTATATTTACATAGTAATCCCAGGGTTCTTTCAGAAACTCCTCCATCGGTTGCTTCGAAAAATCTTTCAGGGCTTCTTCTATAAATTTCTTCACGGAGTGTTCTTTCAACGATTTTCGCAAAAAAAAAGTCATATAGAGATTCCTTCATTTGTTCCTTCGAGTATTCCTCCATGTATTTCACCAAAAACTCCTCCTGAAATTCTTTTAAGCATACAATTAAGAATTTTTACTCGGTTTCTTTAAGAAGTTTAAAGTTTAGAAATATCTTCAGTAACAATTCCTAGAAAGTTTAACACATATTCCTTTGCAGGCCCGTGCACAGAAGTGGCACCAAGGGAGGGGTTTTTCCCAATTTCAGCAAAAGGCGGAGGGGCGCCTAGTGTATGAAGCGTCGATAATGGGGAGGGTTTAACCCCCAAACCCCCCCTTGGGCACGGGCTTGTTCCTTTGGAAATTTCCAGAAACATTTACAGAAGTAAAAGAGTTTTGCCTGACATTGTTTCATGGATTCCTCTGGGAATTGTTTTAGAACATCTTCAACGAATTTTGATAAGAGATTTCTCTTGGATTTTTTCTAAATATGGGTCAATAAATCCTTGTAGGAATTTCACCAAGGGTTTCTGGAAGAGAGTGTCTAGAAATTTCTTTAGCAACTCTTTCTAGAATTATTTCAGAAAATTGATTGGGATTCTTTCACATAATCCAGCAGGGATTCATTCAAAAATATCTCCAGGGATTTCTTCAGGATGTTGATAGACAATTTATTCAATAATTTCTACGAGTAATCTTTCAGAAACTCCTCCATGGATTCCATTTAAAACTCACTAAGGAATGCCTTCTGAAATATCACTTAAGACTTCTTCAGTAGTTTAAGGATTTTTCATGAATGTCAGTAAGAGATTACCTCAAACATTTTTCCATTGATTTTTTTTTTATTTTCAGAATTTTCAGAGAATTTTCAGCGATTGCTTCGGACATTCTTCCAAGGATCCTCCAGGAATCCCTTAGAGAAATTTGTCAGGAATTGACGATGAAATGCCTAGGTTTCTATTTGAAATTCGTCCTGTGGTTTTTTCAGCAATATTTCCTGGGACTCATTTAGAGATTCCTCCGGGAATTCTTTGAGATACACTCCCGTTCAAAAGTTTGGGGTCACCCCCTCAAAAACATGTCATTTTTTTAGGCCCATATCTCCTCCAATTTGCGTCCGATTTCAAAACCCTAGGTTTCATTCAAAAGCTAATAAGTCAAAGAAACTTTGAACATGATTAAAAAAAAACTTTTTCAAAAAATTTTGTATGTAAACTTGACCCAAAGTTGCCAAATTTTCTAAAAAATGAATATAAACTTACGGCAGTGTCACTGGAAGTTGGGTCGACCAAATTTTAAGATGAGTGCGGTAATATGACCCATTTTCTATCAGCTTTCAACTGCTTTTTACAGAACTTAGCTAAAAAATCTAGAAAAAAAGTTATTAAGTAAATTAATCCTTGATGTCATCGACCAAAAGTTTGGGGTCACCCCTCAAAATGCTGTATCGGCCAAAAGTTTGGGGTCACTATCGTAAAACATGGAAAAGTGATTTGTTGATATTTTTGTCATCTTTCATTCAATTTTAATTCTTCTTGGCTTATTTGAAACAAAATGAATGATACTTACTGCATAGACATTGAACCACACATATTTGTTGAAATTTACATACTAAAACTTAACGTAAAGTTGCCTCATTTTTTGAAGCGTGGTAAAATGTGCTAACTTTACATAAGACTTTTATATACAAAAATCGTTAAATACGTTAAGTTGAAGACATCAAACGTAAATTTAGTTAATTATCTTTGAAATGAGCCAAAAATAATTAAAATTGAACTATAGATGACGAAGATATCACTAAATCACTTTTCCATGTTTTACGAAAGTGACCCCAAACTTTTGGCCGATACATCATATTGAGGGGTGACCCCAAACTTTTGGTCGATGACATCAAGGATTAATTTACTTAATAAGTTTTTTTCTAGATTTTTTAGCTAAGTTCTGTAAAAAGCAGTTGAAAGCTAATAGATAATGGGTCATATTACCGCTCTCATCTTCAAATTTGGTCGACCCAACTTCCAGCGACACTGCCGTATGTTTATATTCATTTTTAAGAAAATTTGGCAACTTTGGGTTAAGTTTACATACAATTTTTTTTGGAAAAATTTCTTTTAAATCATGTTCAAAGTTTCTTTGACTTAATATCTTTTGAATGAAACCTAGGGTTTTGAAATCGGACGCAAATTGGCGGAGATATGGGCCTAAAAAAATGACATGTTTTTGAGGGGGTGACCCCAAACTTTTGAACGGGAGTGTATTCATCCACAGATATTTACAGATGTATTTTATGAAATTACATAAACATGTTGAAGTTATTCTTGGAGGGTGACCCGAAGGAATTTCTATAGAAATGTTTAAAAATTCTCGGTTGAGATTTAATGTCATTGAAAAAATTCCAGAAACAATCGTTGAAAGAACTCCTGCAGAAGTTCCTGGGGAATACCTGGAGGAACTCCTGAGATTCGTCACAAAAGTTCAGTCAATTGGCTTAATTTCAATATCAGAGGGATAGGAAAAAAAACTCCTGAGATGGCATTGGAGAAATTTGTAGAAGAATTTTATGTGATTTTTTTGGAAAGTTTTAGGAAAAGAAAACCTGGAGAAGTTTCTGAGAAAATCCCTGATGACATTTTTGAAGGACAGCATTGAGGAATTTCTGAATTAAATCATGAAGAAGTTTCTGAAGGAATTCTAGAAAGAAATTCTCCGGAAATTCGTGCAGAATTTGCAGACAAAGGTAATAGAGCAGTTCTTGAATAAATCTCGAAATAAATTTTAGAAGGATAACTTGAAACAAACCCTAGAAGATCTCTGGGAGATACTTCTGGATTCTTGAAAGAATTTCTTGCAGAATGTGTGAAAGGTATCAGTGGACTAAATTTCATAATACTTTAATACTTTCTCTAGAGGAACTTGTAAAGTATTCTTGAAGGTATCGCCAAAAGAAATTTATAAAAATATTTATTATTTTTTTTTTCAAGGAATCTCTAAAGCAATTCCTGAACAGCTTGAGAATGCTGTGCAGTAATTCCATGAAGAATTTCTGGACATATTTCTGGAGAAACATCAAGAAATAAATCTTGAAATTTTTCTAAAAGATCTCCTGAAAGAATCTTTCAAGGGATTTTTAAGGGTCAACGGAAAAAAAAATCTGAAAGAATTCCTGAAGGAAGGATTCTATAATTCTCTAGAGAAGTTTGCGATCCCTCCCGTGAAGGAATATCTTTCTAGGAAGCTTTGGAGCTTTGGAGGAACTTCCCAAATGAATAATTGAGTATTTTCTGGAGGAATTCCTGAAGAAACGCCTAAAAGAATGTCTGGATGAATTCCCGAGATGAGTTTTAGAAAATATTATCCTTCGAAGACACGTGCGATGTTGTGAATATATATCTTGAGGAATCCTTTACAATTTTCCTAGTAAGCGTCCTCAAGTATTCTCTCTAAAATATATAGCTTAGTTTTCATGAGGATAGTTTTTATTGTAACCTCTGACTTACATGCTTTTAAGTCTTCATTACAAAATAGAAGAAAATTGTACTCTAGGTACAGGGAACAAATGATTCTGTATTGACGTTTTGTACCTCACTTAAAAAAAAAAGGTCACGCCGATTTCGCCACCGCCGCCACCGAGTATGACATACGGCGTAGCACCGTATGTCCTAGCCACTGCTGCCTCAAAATGATTTCCTTTAAAATTTTCTCCAGTAGAAGGAAAGGAATCCCTGGAGAAATTCTTGGAGAAAAACTCTCCAATGAAGGAATTTCTTAAATATCCTGAAATTCACCTGAAGGAATTTAAGAAGGCATTTAAGAAGGAATTCCTAGAGGAATCCTTGGTGCATTTTCTAGAGAAATTTTGGGAAGAACCCTGGGAGAATTCCGAAAGAGTCTTCTCTCGGTGAGTTCTTGAAGGATTTCGTAGATAAATGTTTGAAAGCGCTTCTATCACGTAAGTACTTGTTTAAAGTAAGTCACAATGACCGTGAAAGAATCACAGGATATATTCCTGAAAGGATCGCAAAATGAATTTCAAAATAAACTACTTGGCAGTAGCTGCAGGGGGTATTCTTGAAGGAATTCATGGATGGATTCCAAAATAAATCTGTGAATCTGTAAGGAGTATCTTTAAGGAGTTCTACATTTCTCGGAGATAGTTATGAGAGAATTCCTGGATGACTTCTTGGAGAATTTCCTCTAAAAACACCATAACGAATTCCAATACAAATCGCTAGAGGAATTCCTTTAGAAATCCTTCCAGTAATTTTAAAAAAATCTTCTGGTATTACTTGAAAAATTCTTGGGTTTATTCCTGGAAATGATGATGGACGGATTTATTACATTTCTGATCGAACCCCTGAATAAACTATTAAAAATATCCCGAGAACGATTTCTGAAGGAATCATTACATGAATTCCTGAATCTCTTGAAGAACTCCCGGGGCAATCCCTAAAGGAATTTCTGGAGGAATCTCTGGAAGAATTCCTGCAGGTATGCCTGGAGTAAACCCTGTAGGAATCCCTAGAGGAATTTCAGAAAGTATACATGGAGGAGCCGCTACATGAATTCCTGGAGGAGTTCTAAGAGTAATTATGGGAGCAATCCCTGGAGAAATTTCTAAAGAAATCGCCAGAGGAATTTCTGAAGGAATAATTGGGGGATTTCCTGGAGACATCCTTGGAGAAATTCCTGGATGAATGCCTGGATAAATTTCTAGATGAATTCATAGTGACCTTAGTAGGGACCTCTGTTAGAATTCCCAGAGCAATTCCTAGTTGAATTCCTAGAGAAATCTTTGGAGAAACTCCTGGATGAATCCGTGGAGGAATTCCTAAAGGAAATCCTGCAGGAATACTTGAAGCAAACTCTGAAGGAAATCCTGAAGGAATCAATGGATGAATTCCTAAAGGACTCCCTGGGAGGAATCCCTTGAGAAATTCCTGAAAAAAAATCTTGAGGAATTCGTGGAGAAATCCTTAGTGAAATTTCTGACGAAATTCGTGGAAGAGTTCCCATGGGAATTCTTGGAAAAATCCCTGGAGATATACTTGAAGCAATTTCTGGAGGAACCTCAGGATGACTTCTTGGAGAAATTTCGTGAAACTATTCCTGAAAAGATTCCTGGAGGAATCCCTGAATGAATTCCTGAAGAAATCTCTAGAGGAATTGCTGGAAGATTCCCTGGAGAAATTTCAGAACAAAATCCTAGAGATATTCTTTGAGGAATTTTTGGAGGAATTCCAGGAGGAATTCTGGAATGATTTTTTGGAGGGATCTCTGGAAAAATCTTACGAGGAATCCCTGGAGGAATCTCTGGATGAGAAATTCTTGGATAAAATCCTGGAGGAAACTTTGGAAGAATTCCCGGAGGAATTCCTGAAAAAAATCCGGAAAGAATGTTTGAAGAAATCCATGGAAGATTTCGTAGAGGAATTCCTTAATCAATTCCTGGAGAAATAGGGGGGGGGGTTAATTCCTGAAGAAATACCTGGGGTAATTTCTTGAGGAATTTTTGATGGAATTCCTGGAGGAGTCCCTTGACAAATGCCTGGATGAAATCCTGGAGAAATGCTTGGAGAAATACCTGGAGCTATTCCTGGATAAATTCCGGGAGGAACTTCTGGGCGAATTTCAGAAGAAATCCCTAGAGAATTTCCTGAATGATATCTGAAGAAATCCTTGAAAGAATTCCTAGAGAAATCCCAGGAGAAATTCATGCAGGAGAGAAGCCCCTGGAAAAATTCTTGGGATAATTAGAAGTAAACTCTGAGAGGAATTCCTGGGGAAATTTTTGAAGGAATACCTAGAGGATTTTCTGGAGAAATTGCCGTACTAATTTTCGAAGGAATTCCTGGTTCAATTCCTGGAGGAATTTCAGAAGGAATTCTGGTGGTAATTCCTGGTGAAATTCTTAAAGGTATGTCAAGAGGAGTTCCTGACTGAAATCCTGGAGGAATGCCTGGAAGAATCTCTAGAGAAATTCCTTGAAAATCTCTAGAGGAATACCTGGGGGAATTCCTGCAAGAATCCCTAGAGAAGTCCCTGAAGGAACTCTTGGAGGATTTTCTTAGCAGAACCACTGGAGCATTTTCAGCAGGAATCCCTGAAAGAATTCATGGAGGAATCCCTGGAGAAATCTCTAGAGGAATTCCTTGAGGTATCTATAGAGGAATACCTGTAGGAATCTCTGGAGGAATTCCTAGAGGAATCTTTAGGGGAAATCGTAGAGAAATTCCCGGACGAATCCTTGTAGGAATTTATAGATGAATCCATGCACGAATTCCCAAAGAAATCCTGGAAGAATTCCTAGTGAAATTTCTGGAGGATTCCCAAGACGAATTCCTGAAGAAATCCAAGAAATTTCTGAGGGAATTCTAGGATGAAGTACTGAATAATTCGCTGAAACTCATGAGGAAATCCTAAAAAGAGTACGTAGCGAAACTCTTGGAGAAATCCCTGTGGCAGTTCCTGAAGGAATCCGAGGATTATTTCCTGAAGAAACCCCAGAAAGCAGGCTCGTGGACAGAAAAGGTGGCAAGAGAGGGTTTTTTTTCCTTATTTAGGCAAAGGGCGGAGGGGAGCCTAGTGTATGGAACACCGGAAATGGCTGAGGTTCAACCCCCAAAACCTCTCTCTTGTGCACAGGCATGCCAGAAGCAATCTTGGAAGCAATCTCAACAGGAATTCCTAAGGGAATCTCTAAACAGTTCCTGGAAGAATTCTTGGATTAATTCCTGAAGGGGTTTCTTAAAGAATTCCAGAAAGAATCACAGAAGGAATTCTCGGGTGAATCAGGAATTTTGAAGAAACCCCATGATGAATCCCGGGAGCAATCCCATGAAGAATTGCTTAGGAAATCTCAGGAGAGCTTTCTAAGAGAGTTTCTGGACGAATTTCTGTAGGATTCCCTGGATAAAGAATCTAAAGAAATACATGTCTGCTGTAATTTCTGGATAAATTATTGAAGGAATACAGTGACCCCACACCGATGAATCACCTTAATTTTTGTACACTATTTATGAATCACCATGTTGATCAAATGCAGTGATCCATAAACTGTGGTCATTTTTGCCGATTCATAAATTGTGGGGTCACTGTATTTCGATGGACTAATAATGGATTTTTTGGGCAAAATTTTTAAGAAATTCCTGGATTATTTTTTTTATTATTTTCAGTAAAATTTTCGGAACGATTTCCTGAAAGACATTCCTGCAGAAATACTTGGAATAATTCCAGATGGAATTATTGAAGCAATCTCTAGCGGAGCTCTGGAAAGATATATTTGGGGAAATCTATGGCAGAAAATCTATGCAGAAATACCTTCAGTAATACTTTAACCCTTCTTTAACCCTAATGCCAGGTCATTTTTTACTCAAAACGTACACTACGCCATCGAGCTGTTCCCAACGTGATGCAAAAGGAAGGATAATGGATCTGAGCATGAGCATAAGCATGAGCATGATTGACCGCCCGCGGTTGCTCCTCTGTTATTGCAAGGACAACTGTATTTACATAATGAACCAACAGATGGTGCTTGGGATTAGCTTTCTCTTCATTGTGTAAATGCTGGAATCCCAATACTTTTCAATAAGCAATACCAGCGCCGGCCGCGTCCGAATGCAGGTCAATTGAGGATAGGGAAGGAAGTGATGACGTGATTCTCGCTTAGGCCAATAACCGAGGAATTCTCTGCGTTACTACGAGAAATCACTAGGAGTTTGGACAGGGGAAATGGAGATATGTTGAGGATTTCATCGTGGTAAACGAATGTCATGTTTTGATTCGCGATTAATAATGCGCTCAAGAAAAAATACCCTTCTAAACCGTGGACGACGAACGCGATCTATTGTGCCTCAAAACTCACCCTACATAAGTTATTCATTCACAACTAAGGAGAATACAATGCTAAACACCGACGCATCTGTAGTTTGCGTTTCCGCGCGAGACAATGCTAAACGCGATCAATTCACAAGTATTAACAAAATAACACGTTATAAATAAATCAGAAACATCTTACCGCATGGTTCACCGTCTATCTTTTACCGACCCTCTCATTTTTCCAGAAATTCATGCAACCTTTATTTGAGTCAAAACATTTATTCATTTAGACTAAAATATTACAAATGTCGACACCGAAGATGACGAACCATTCAAATTTTTGTGTACATGCAAAAAATGAAAGAAAAATATTTATTATCTACTAAATGTGCATTTGGAATTAGCGCCGACACATGACGTGACGAACTTCTCAATATTTGTTAGATAAATACACAAAAACCAGAGCAGAATTTTATACAGTAGACGTTCGATAACTGCAACATGTTTACGTTTCACTTAGCGAATAAAATTCGATAACTGCAACGACTGGCAGATGTCAACAAGTTGTCAATCAACGTAAAATAATCGTGAACGTATTCCAACTGTTCATTTGGGCTAACATGGCGCACCATTTTGGCGTTTGGCGGTGCGATAACGGCAAATTTGTTGCACTTACCGGACTTGCAGTTAAGGCGAAACTGGAAGCATTTTCTCATTTTTTCGATTTTTGATTTTTTATTAAATAACGAAGCAATATTTTCAAAATCGGTTTTCGTACACATGTAGAGTATGGATCAAGGTATCTTTTGATTTTTTTTGAGGTGGAAAATGTTTTCCATTTTTGCAGAAACCATTTTTTGTGAAATTTTGTTCAAAAATGGTTTCTGCAAAAACTAAAAACATTTTCCACTACAAAAAAAAATCAGAAGATACCTTGATCCATACTCTACATGTGTACGAAAACCGATTTTGCAAATATTGCTTCGTTATTTAATAAAAAATCAAAAACCAAAAAGTGAGGAAATGCTTCCAGTTTCGCCTTAAAAAGCATTGCAGTTAAACCGTTTGCACCGACCGAACGTCTACTGTACATCCTTTAGCATTAATTATTATGATAAAATGGAACGAGCTCACCAATAAACATCCTTCGAAGTGTCCAGTGCATATGTGCTGCAGCATCTTCCACTAACTGGCCTCGAAATCACACTGAACAACACACGGGTACGACGATGTGCACATTCAAATTGTCGACGACGCGGCCGATCCGAATGAAAAAAGCGGCACTTTCACTTTGCCTCCAAAAACAAACTAAACCGCCCCGTACGAAGATAAGCACGCACACAGGACGACGACGCGATGCAACGACGAACCAAGACGGACTGAAATGTCATCCGCTGCTGGCATCACACAACCGACTCGCACGAAAACTATTTTTTTTCCTCTAAAAGCACGTACACAGAACGACGACGCGATGCAACGACGAACCACGACGGACTCATATGAGAAATATACACAAATAGATACATGATAGACAAAGTGAAAGAGATAATTTTCAAGATGCAACTTTCGACATTGACAACAAGAAACAAGTCGACACTCATGGTGACGAACTATACAAATTTGATCAAAATGTTCAAATAATACATATACACATAATGAATAAATAAAATAATGAAAAGAGAGACATCCAGAAAGAAATTAACAAAGAAGCAGCAAGGAACAATCTCACAAGATAAAAAAGCCCACCACGACCACACGATGACGCGCGATCCGACGAACCCGAGCTCTCACTTTTCACTGATGGCTAGGTGGCTACTGCAAAAGGAAGGATAATGGATCTCTGGAGAAATTCCTGAAAGAAACTTCGAAACTAGCACTTGAATAATTGGAGGAACTTTCTTAGAGATACGACTGTGATAGTTGATTCGGGGTAATGGCTTCCAGTCTCTTTTAATTAAAAACGGATTCTTATGCTTTCATCCGACGTTTCGGACACATTTATTGTGCCTTCTTCTTGGGATCTGATGGACAACAAACAAATTATGTGTTATGTATTATGCTGTGTCTGTGTAGTGTTGATGTGTACTTACTAACAATGTTCCGTTTTATCGTTAAGGGCCTGCAGCATAGGCACTTTGTCAACGGTTTATGCTCCGACAACTACAGAACAAGAAAACTGGCATTAACAGGAGCACTCGCTTCGCAGGAGGTATTTTTATCGATTCCAATACTCACTTCACCCACTTTGTTCTGGCCGTGGGCTGGATGGGCTGATTTTTCAGAAATCGATCCGGCTCGCAGAAAAGAGGTGCAGTCTGCTTCGCGCCACTTTCACACTTGTTCTGTAGAAGCGTGTGTTCTGTGTGTTTGCTGCTCGGCTCTACTATTGTTTCGTAATGTGTGTAGGATGCCGGCGTACGTACTGCTGAGGTTGTCAGTGTCTGTACGCTTATTGACTGTGTTGGGTGTGTTTATAATGTGACATGTTTTGAGTGTTGGTAGATTCTGTTTCTTACGACTAGAGTCTAACAGTTGTGTGTTGTCGAAATTAAAAGTATGATGGTGGCTGATGGAATGGTCCAGCAGCGCCGTTCGTTCCCTGAGTGTGGCTATTTCTTCATCCTCCGCTGTCTTTCCCCGCTCCCACAAGCTTCGTAGTCTGTTGGAACAGGAGCGGTGACTGGCTAGCCGTGTTCGCAGTTGGTTCGACGTCATGCCTACGTAGCAAGCCGAACAGTCTTCGCATGGGATCCTGTATATCACATTCGAAAGGTTGAGTTTTTCTACTGGATCTTTCACCTGAGGCAGCATGTTTTTTATGATCTTCTCGTTCTTGGAACTGATGATCACGTTCGGATAATCCTTCTTCAGACTCCTTTGGATCTTGTTGGTCAACTGCCCCACGTGTACCATCGACCGGTATACTTCCTCATCGGATGAGTCATCATTGGTGGCTGCGATCGTACGTTCCCTCGCGCGATCGATTAAGCGATTAATCACTCTGGGGGGATAATCGTTCAATTTCAGATGGGAGAAAATGATCTGGTGTGTCGTGGGCTCATCGATGTTAGTGGAAAACGTCTTGACTCGTTGAATGAAGTTGGCTGCTACATTCACCTTTTGCTTCATGCTGTGCGCCGAGTGGTAGTTTAGAAACCGGCCGGTTGCAATTGGTTTCATGTACCACTCTGTTTTCACTGTCTGGTCAGTTTGACGGACCAGCAGCAAGTCTAAATACGGGATTCGTCCGTCGTCTTCCACCTCCACCGTGAACTGGATTCTTGCGTGGTACTGGTTGAAGAATTCCAACACTTCCCCGATTTTCTCCCTGGGTACTGCTAAAAGAAGATCATCTACGTACTTTTTCAGCACTGGTACCGGAAACGTGATTCTCGCCATCACCGTGTCTAGAAGCGATTCCATTACCAGATCCGCGATCGTGGGTGACAGCGGATTGCCCATTGCTGTCCCGAACACCTGTTGGTAGTACTGTCCTCTGAACCGGAAGTAGCTGCAGTCGATGCAGAACTCGGTCACCTCCAAGAACAGGTCCAAGTTGATGTCGGTGTTTTGTTTGATGCTGTCTCAGTTGCTGATGACGTCACGAAGCACTAGGTCCTTTGGAATACAGGTAAATAGTGACACTACGTCGAGGGAGATGAGCACGTAGTCTGGCGGGAGTTGTACACTGTTTATGTACTCACAGAACGTGTACGAGTCCGTCACATTGTACTTCCCGGCGATGGACTTTTGAATGATTTTCCCCACAAATTGTGACAGTGTGTACGACGGTGACGTCATACACGGTACCACCGGTCTCAATGGCAGGCCCTCTACGAAGCTTGTGGGAGCGGGGAAAGACAGCGGAGGATGAAGAAATAGCCACACTCAGGGAACGAACGGCGCTGCTGGACCATTCCATCAGCCACCATCATACTTTTAATTTCGACAACACACAACTGTTAGACTCTAGTCGTAAGAAACAGAATCTACCAACACTCAAAACATGTCACATTATAAACACACCCAACACAGTCAATAAGCGTACAGACACTGACAACCTCAGCAGTACGTACGCCGGCATCCTACACACATTACGAAACAATAGTAGAGCCGAGCAGCAAACACACAGAACACACGCTTCTACAGAACAAGTGTGAAAGTGGCGCGAAGCAGACTGCACCTCTTTTCTGCGAGCCGGATCGATTTCTGAAAAATCAGCCTATCCAGCCCACGGCCAGAACAAAGTGGGTGAAGTGAGTATTGGAATCGATAAAAATACCTCCTGCGAAGCGAGTGCTCCTGTTAATGCCAGTTTTCTTGTTCTGTAGTTGTCGGAGCATAAACCGTTGACAAAGGTGCCTATGCTGCAGGCCCTTAACGATAAAACGGAACATTGTTAGTAAGTACACATCAACACTACACAGACACAGCATAATACATAACACATAATTTGTTTGTTGTCCATCAGATCCCAAGAAGAAGGCACAATAAATGTGTCCGAAACGTCGGATGAAAGCATAAGAATCCGTTTTTAATTAAAAGAGACTGGAAGCCATTACCCCGAATAATTGGAGGAACTTCTTGAGATTTCCCAGGCCAAATACCCGAAGAAATGTCTGGTGGAATCCCTACATGACTTTTCGAAGTAATCTCTGGAGAAATTCATGATGGAATCACGGCAGCAAGCTTTGGAAAAAAATCCTGAAGGAATTATTCGTACTCATATAGTTTACGAAACTAGAAACAAATCTAAAACAGTCATATTGATGCCTCAAAACTGCATTGCCGATTTGCAAATTCACATATCGGGTCATATTTACATACTCATGCCGCTTAAAAGTCATCTCAAGTCAGGTTCAGCCTGGGCCCCTCCAGGAAAAAAAAACCAGAACACCGGGATTGGGTGTTGTTAGTGGAAGAGTAAACACGACATGACTGTCTTTATTAGGGCATTTGGACAATCTCCTGGAACCGCCCATGTGTTACTCCTCCATCACAACGCGTGATCTAACAGCCTGGCGGTGCGGTGACGTTGGATTGCAGCCCTCAATTGGGAAACAGCAGCAGCAGCCAGAGGAGGAGCGAAAAAATTGAAAATATTCAAATTATGAAGAATAAACAGCGAATCGATTTATGATACCTCCACGATACGATGTGTGCCGTTTGGCCGTTCGTTGTTGGCTTTGGCTTGTTGGTCGTAAAATATTTCCTCACGATAGCACTTCTTGTCTTTGAGTAGTTCCTCCTCTGCTTCGACCGAGGTGGGTTCCGTTTCTTCAGTCGGTTCATTTGCGACGAATGGAGGCCCAGGAGAGGGTTGGACAAAATTAAATGAGACAGCTGCACGGTAGATGGCCGCTTCCCCACGACGACGCACGACTCCACGCGAGATAAATGGGAATTCGTTGAAGTGTCTCAAGACCAGAAGTGA